>NW_003852408.1:26973232-26983020 GCF_000181295.1 Otolemur garnettii
ATTTTGTATGGAATCAGAAAAAACCTCGAATAGCCAAGACATTACTCAGGAATAAAAACAAAGTGGGAGGAAATCACACTACCAGACCTCAGATTATACTATAAATCAATAGTGATTAAAACAGCATGGTACTGGCACAAAAATAGAGAGGTAGATGTATGGAACAGAATAGAGAGCCAACGGATGAATCCAACTACTTACCATTACCTGATCTTTGACAAGCCAATTAAAAACATTGAGTGGGGAAAGATACCTTATTTAACAAATGGTGTTGGGTGAACTGGCTGGCAAACTATAGAAGACTGGACCCACAACTTTCACCATTAACTAAGATAGACTTTTACTGGATTAAAGATTTAAACTTAAGACATGAAACCATAAAAATACTAGAAGAAAGCATAGGGAATACATTTGAAGAAATTGGCCTGGGTGAAAATTTTATGAGGAAGACCCCCCCCCAGGCAATAGAAGCAACATCAAAAATACACTATTGGGACCTGATCAAACTAAAGAGCTTCTGCACAGTAAGCAAAGCAAGCAGACAGCCTTCAGAATGGGAGAAGATATTTGCAGGTTATGTCTCTGAAAAAGGTTTAATAACCAGAATCCATAGAGAGCTCAAACATATTAGCAAGAAGAGATTGAGTCATCCCATCTCAGGTGAGGCATGGGACTTGAATAGAAATTTCTCTAAAGAAGATAGGCACATGGCCTATAGATACATGAAAAAATGCTCACCATCCTTAATCATCAGAGGAATGCAAATTAAAACTACTTTGAGATATCACCTAACTCCAGTAAGATTAGCCCATATCACAAAATCCCAAAACCAGAGATTCTGGCGTGGATGCGGAGAAAAGGGAACACTTCCACATTGCTGGTGGGAATGCCAACTAATACATTCCTTTTGGAAAGACGTCTGGAGAACACTTAGAGAACTAAAAATAAAATAAAATAATAGACCTGCCATTTGATCCTGCAATTCCTTTATGAGGTATATATCCAGAAGACCAAAATCCACATTACAACAAAAATATTGGTATCAGAATGTTTATTGCAGCCCAGTTCATAATTGCCAAGTCATGGAAGAAGCCCAAGTGCCCATCAATCCATGAATGGATCAATAAACTGTGGTATATGTACACCATGGAATACTGTACAGCCGTAAAGAAAGATGGAGACTTTACGTCCTTCATGTTTACATGGATGGAGCTGGAAAAAGTTCTTCTTAGCAAAGTATCACAAGAATGGAAGAAAAAGTATCCAATGTACACAACCCTATTATGAAACTAATTTATGGCTTTCATATGAAAGCTATAACCTAATTATAGCCTAAGAATATGGGGGGGCGGGGTGATGGGTGGAGAGAGGGTGATTGGAGGGATCACTTCTATGGCTTATCTTACAAGGGTACAAGTGGATCTTTCTAAGAGTAGACTATAATCGTCTTAACACAATAACTAAGAAAATGACATAAAGGCTATGTTAACCAGTTTGATGAAAATATTTCAAATTGTAAATGAAAACACCGCACTGTACCCCATGATTGTATTAATGTACACAGCTATCATTTAATTTTTTTTTAAAAGTGAAAAAAAATATGTAGTTAATTTGAGGAGACTACTAGGCCAGTAGAGAGCAAACCCAGTAGGACTGTGAGTCCCCACTGCAGCCTTGTACGTCATGCACATAAGGAGCTGGATAAGAAAAAAACATGGGATATCTGAAAATTCAGAGTACAGAAAGGTATATTAGTGAGACTATATGCAGGAATAGCTATGGGATATGAATGGTCTTGTGCCAAACAAAGTTTTGAATGACAAATCCAGCAGCAAGCAGATTACCAGAAGAGATAATATTTCAGGAAATCCTTACTAAGGAGTTGTCTCTCCATTCTATAGACAGAACAAATAACCAAAGAAAGGTCAGCCAAAATATCAACATTGTCATTCTTTCTTCATCTGAAAGGGGTCTTTTAGACCTCCTGAAGGCTGGCCCAAACACTGGGAGCTTGTGTCCTCTTCTTCCATGGGATGCATCTTTACTCTGATATAATGAACCCAGGGTTTTATTCCTAATGATTTTCACGAGCTGTAAGTTGTCAGAAGCACTTCACAGGCCCCTTGGGCCTGGAAGTTGTTACTTGGGTCCTTTTGGCAGTTGTTACTTGGGTCTTTTTTCTTTCCAGACTTTAAGCATCACCCAGTCTCCTGGGTTAAAGAATGGAGAGGTGCTCCCACTGAGGTGGGGTCCTGAAAGAGGCAAACTCATATAGTGGTTAGTATTTGATTTGCTTGTCTGACACATTGCTTTATTCTGTTCTCTTCACTTGTGGTTATGTAACCATTCTTACCTCAGGGCATTAGCTGGGGTCCCCCATAAACTATCTCATAGGGGCTTAATTTAATCCTGGTTCTAGAGGCTATCTTTATCCAGAAGAGGGCAAGCTGCAACACCTTATCCCACTCTAGATGGGTTTCCTGTATCAATTTTGCAATACCACATAAATGGGACCTGCAGAAAAGAGAATTGAGTACTTCTAACCCAAAATGGGATGAATCCCCAAGCTCCCTAGTCCTACTCTATGCCTATGCCTATAGTGCTGCAATTGCCTTGCCACAGGCTGGAACGTTTATACCTTCTCCGATGGGTCTCAGTGTACACACCAGGAGGTTCACGCAAAGGATCAAAGTGTCCCAAATCTGTTTCCTTTTCCTCAACAAGGTTCAGATTGTGAGGAGCTATGTGTAATTTGAGGAGGGAGAGACAGCTAAACAGGCTCCCAGCAGATGCTGGAGTGGTTCATCATTCTCTCACCCCCAAACACCATGCTTCTACCAGTGAAGATCCCTAGCTCAGGCCACTCCCACCTTCTCTGGCAACAGCAGCAGTCCATCATGAGGTGCTCTTCCACTGACATACTGATGAGTCCACCCCGAGATGCCACATTTTGTTATCAAAAGTTTAGGACTTGTCCCCAAGGCCATATCAGTGAGAATGAAGAACAAGAACAAGTGGTTTGAAGAAAAGGAAAGAGAAGTTTTATTGATTTGCCAGGAAATGAAGAGGACAGTAGACTAGCATCTCAAAGACCACCATCCTCCTTTAAGCAGAAAAACAAAGCTTTTTAAAGGAAAGTTTTCGGCAGCATGGTTCAGGTCCACTTGACCAGTGTTACATGTCACAACTTTAGGCTCTTGTTGCTTAAATATGTATTGTAATATTTCCAATCTTGGGTCACCATGTCCTTATTTTCACTGACTTCATGGTCCTTATCTGGACAATTCTAATATAATAGAGAACAAATAGTAAAGAACATTTTTCTTCCCCTTTGATCACTGACCTCAGAATGAAATGCGAGTTTTAATTCCCAAAAGGTAAGGAGGTTTTAAAGAGAACACTCATAAAACATTTTGTTGCCCTTTTTCAGACCTTTACTTATGCCATGACACAAGAAGTTTAAATTTCAAAAAATATGAAACACATTCTAGTGAGAATGATGGAAAATATGCAGAGATACCCATCTCTGAATACTTTAAGAATGAAGTAGAAGGCAGGTTCAGAATGGATTTTAAATTTCTTCTCAAGGCCATAAATATAAACATTCTATGGTGTCTCTAGGGTCATTTGGAAGGAAAATCAATTGTATTTGTGTATGTGTTCCCAAACTCCTACCAATATATTTTACACAAGAAGACAAAAGCCTTTTGTAGCTACAAGCTTCTCTTGCTGACCACATGGGACTAGAGGGTTGTGGGAATGGAACAAAAAGACCAGAACAATGTGGCAAACCAAAGATGAGAGTGCTCAGAATCAAAAGAAGACCATCTTGGAACTGAGGAAACAAATGACACCTCAGTCAAAGCAGATATCAGGGATATCACTGTCACCACAATTCAAGAGACTCCATCAGAGGAGTAAGACTGCTGAGAACACTAATTACAAGGTGATGATAGTAGCTTCCAATGCTCTGTGGGACTTCAGAGCCCAAGTTTGTAGTATTCGTGTTCCCTCTCCCCTCTGAGAAGACCACCCCTTCTTGAAAAATCCCAAGTCAAGATAGAAAGCATAATTTTTAAAGTTGAGTACTTATTACATCAACAAAGACTATTTTCCAAACTTTTCTGCTTTCCCTGGTGTTACCAGCTTTGTAAAACTTGAAAAGAATAGTGACATCTAATGAAAACTTTCCTCTGTCAACTCTAGAACAGTGGTTCTCAACCTTCCTAATGCCACGACCTACAGCAGCAGGTTGACAACCACTGCTCTAGAAGATCACCAGAAAAACCTGTTACTTAAACAAAGCTAAGTTTCTTAAACTTGTTGAAGTAAGAAATAACAGTCTCAAAATAGAAAATGGAGACAGGTTATAGCAATGAGGCTGGGTGACTTTAAGGCAAGTTTACAAGGCAGAAAACCGGTTTGGAGTGGGGAGAGTTTATGATAAAATAAGTTGACCTGGTGGATACAGTGAGGCAAGGATGCTAGTGTTGGTCTTGCTGAGCAAGCTATCAGATTTATACTACTGAGCTGGCATTGCAGGTTAGGTTCTCTATGAAACAGACTCTGGGGCAGTTTAGTTTTCAAGATAGTTATTAAGAAATGCCTTTGAGATCATACCTGTGAAATAGACTGGGAGGAGGAAGCCAACTGGCTGGGAGTATGCAGGGGGGATCAAAGCTATGATGTGGAGTCCCAGTCTTAATCAACCCCCATAATGATCTCTGGATTATAAAATGACCCAAAAGAATGTCCTGCATTGGGCCATGTTATTGGACACAGCCTTCCCCTGGAAGAAAGTGACTTGAGCAAGAAAACTTTCTGCAGCTGAGTGATCCCTGAGTGGAATATCAGCAGCTAGGGCAGCTGACTTTCCCCCAGCAGCTAGGGCAGAAGTCTTTCCCTGAAGAAGGATCTGGGGTGGGGTGGTCCACAGTCTCATCATCCAGAAGTGTTTGTTGCTGAATAAGCAGATATTACCATTGCTTGGTCCCAGCATTGTTTAACAGAGGACTAGGAAAATCTGTAGGGTTCCATTATTGCTTAGCACAAGGATAAGGAATTAGAATGGGTTCAGTTTTCAAAGCAAGTTCAGCTTCTCTCCCCCACCCCCACACCTAAATTTATCTGGATCTCAGAGAAAGAGGTGCTCTTACTTTATATTAATTGCATTTTCTATCCCGTCTATCCTCACCACCTTCCTGCATTCGAGTATTACATACATTATTCCCTTATCCTATGCATATTCCATTACTCACCCCAGCACCATTAATAACTTCTTTTCTAACTAAAACCTTCCTCAAGTTTAGTTCCAAAAATATTGCTTTGAGGTCTGCAGTGAGCTATGATGTTGCTACTGTACTCCAGCCTGGGAGACAGAGTAAGACCTTGTCTCCAAAAAATATATAAATAAATAGATATATAAATAAAATGATCCAGGCACAGTGGCTCATGCCTGTAATTACATACTTTAGGAGATGAAGGCAGGAGGATCACTTGAGTCCAGGAGTTTGAGATCATCCAAGGCTGAGGCAGGAAGATTGTTTGAGCCCAGGAAATCAAGGTCACAGTGAGTTATGAAGTTATGATTATGCCATTGCTCAATCATTGCTTCACCTTGGTGAAGAAGATCCTCTTGGCATTTTTATCACTTGTACATCTACTCCATATTTTTTTAATTGAGTTATTCTGCATTTTATCAAATTCCAAGACAGAATCATGTGGTTGTTTTCTCTGTTTTGGTCCCTTACTAAAATTGTGGCATTTTCATTTTCTAACCTTTATTCTTCCTGCACTTGGAGTACACCAATTCTTGTGTGTCTTCAGACTCAGCAACCAGGATAGAGAGGGATGGTGCAGAAGCTGGCATTGCTGAGCACCCATGCTGTGCTGGGCACTTGGCATTGTTCTGTCATTTAGCTCTCTCACAGACTGGGCAATCAAACCCATCTCACACCTGAGCTGGGTGTCATCCCTCCCATTTTACTTACTGAGGAGAAAAATGAAAGTCCAAGAGTAAGTGGCTCAAGGCCAGAAAAAAACCTGGGCTTAGAACTCAAGTTGAACTCACCTCAAACTGTACCCTCTGTCCATTCTACCATTCACCTCAACAGAGTCCATGTCATGCTGTGTCCTACGACTATGGGAGAGGCTTTGAAGGCAGTCCTAGAAGCCTAAGCACAATAGAAAACTGGGAAAATATGTGCTTAGGTCCAATAGCTGGTTTACAAGAGACTTTAGAAATGAAAACTTTTGGGAGGCCAGCATGGGCCAGACCTCCCCCATGATACATGCATTTATCAAGACACGTCCATTCCCTTTGACTCAATCTGTACAAAACTAGTATTTAAATGAAACATGTACCCACTAATATCCTTAAATTTAAAAAAAATAAATTAAAAAAAAAAGACATGCCCCATTCCTAACAAAAAAGTTCTTTTAAGTCAGAATGAAAAGTGCTCCCAGCACTGAATGGAGGAAATGAGAGAAGGAATGTAACATTGGAGAAGAAACCAGCTTATTTTATGGAATGCTGCCAAATGGTGAAGTTTAACTTTCTATAACTTAGAGAAGGTGAAGGGCAGCTGGAAGAAGAAGGAGGAGGTGGCAAAAGGGAAGACGATTCATGCCAAGCAAAATTTCCTCTTTATGGCAAATTTGCTTGATTTGGAGCAGGTTCAAATGGGCAGCAATTCTGAAACCAGCTGGATCCTCTTGAAGGGTTTCTACAAACACACCCAAGAAATTAGGAGGTCTCCTCTGGAGGTAGAATAAATTCCTCAATAAAATAAGGAGGTCTTATTATGGGATACTCCTTCCCCTTCTAGTTTGAAAGGCCACAGTGAGACCCAATAGGTGGTTTTATTTTCCTGTTTCTTCCAAGATCAACCAATGCCCATTTCCTTTTTTTTTCTTTTTTTTTTAATATAACCAGACCTATATTAATGGATAATTAGGTTATTTCCAGATTTTTGCTCTGCTAACTAGTGTTGAAATAATATTTTTGTATATATATGTCAATTTAGACATATGAATCCATAGGAATAGCTGGGTCACGAAGTATGTACACTTTAAATGTGACAGATATTACCAATATCTAAGTTTGAGTATCTATTTCCTTCTTACCAGTGTTAAACTTATTTAATCTTCACCAACCATGGCATCTCATCATAAGAGAATTTGCATTCTACATAAGTTAAGTTGAGCATCCTTTTACATACTTAAAGGGCATTGATCTGTATTTCCTTTCCTAGGAACCATTTATATCCTTTGTCCATTTTTTTTCTGTTAAATTATTGGTCTTTTTCTTTCCTTTTCTCTTTTCTTAAAATGGGGTTTTGCCATTTTTATCAGACTAGACTACAGTGGCTATTCAAAGGTGCAATCGGTACACTACAGCCTTAAACTCCTGGCCTCATATAATCCTCCCATCTCAGCCTCCCAAGTAGCTGGGACCACACTTACGGGCCACCTTTGGATGGCTCCAGTTGGAGTTTTGTTCACATTAAGTCAAATCTGCATTTCTTAGCCCTGGTTCTATATTCTGCATTCTGATAGATGTTAAGGTCTGAACCCTAATTCACATGCCAGCCCTTCAAATTTTTGCTGGACAGTGTTGTGTATCTCCTCTTCTTCAAGCTGCATCTCTTCCTTCACCTGTTCTGTAGATAGTATGAATTATGGGAGGAGTAGGGGGAAGGAGGATAATGGGGAAGTATATGGCCTGCCTGAACTTTTCCTTTTTTTTGAACCCTCAAACTCCTGGGATCAAGTGATCCTCCCACCTCATCCTCCTGAGTTGCTGGGCTATAGACACAACACCACACCCAGAAAATTTTTCTATTTTTTGTAGAAATAGAGTCTTGCTATGTTGTTAAAAGCTGGCTTTGAACTCTCAGCCTCAAGAAATTCTCCCACCTAGGCCTCCCAAAGTGCTAAGATTACAAGCATGAGCCTCTGCACCTGTGTTCTGTTGGGTCATTCTTCACAATTAGCCATCCTCAATAAATAAATAAATAAAAATAAAAAAATTGCTTTATTTAGGTTCTTAAATATCCACATAATCATCTATATTTCTTTCACCAGCAAATATTTTCACTTAAAAAAATAGTTATTATTGGTCCCATTTCTCTCTCCAGCTCTTCTAATTCTAACTTTGCTCTCATACTGCAACTCATCTCTGGTAGCTTCTCCCTTGTTCTATACAAATAGGATTTGCCTTATTGATCACCTTCTTCTTAAAGCTCATTCAGTTTTTGAGCTTCTTATGATCTCCAGGTTATCTTCTGGCCTTTGAATCAATCATTTCCTTATCTTGTTCATTATCTTTTCTTCCTCTTCATATCTCTCAAAAATGAAGATGATTCCTATTTCTGTATTCTCAACTCTTGCTATATTTCCCTAATTAATGTTTTCTACCCATATAAACAAAACTTTTATGTAAATAATATATCCCTGACTTCTTTCAATATTCATTTGCCAACTAGAAATCTATAAATGATCAATTTTTCAGTATCTTAAACTCAGGAATGTAGACTAAACATATTAAGACTGCAAGACTACACTTCTTGTGTTTGCTATATACACACAAGTATATAAATGCATACTATATATACACATATTTTGTACATACATATAAATCCAAATGTATACATTTTATGTAGAATATATTTCTATACTGGTCAGGGTTCAGAAAGAAAACTGGAAACCACACCAGTTCTTTCAATGGAAATAAGTTAATATAGGGAATAAGTTGAAAAAGAATTAGAGGATTGAAAAGACAAACAAAAGGGACCTCTGGGGCAGCATGAAGATAGAAACTACAGGAAGCAACTTCCATACAAAGGATTGGTAGAGCAGAGGGAAGAGGTTGGAATTATTAGGATCTAGAATCTTGGGCCTAAGAAGAGGACACTGCTCTCTCTGCTGGTGCAGGTGACTCAGGAAATCAGAAGAGAAAGCTTGCAGTGCTGAGAAGCAAACCTTAGAGGAGGGTACACTAGGCAGTTGGTGCTGGTGTCTTTAGAGCAGTTCAGTTTTGGTTGTGTTCAGGAATGTGAGAACACATGAAATCAGAACCAATTATTGCTGCCTGAGTCAAAAACCAGTGTTGGACCTGACATTAATATGCAACAATACATCTCTATAGAAAAAAACAAAAGCCCATTGTTTTGGCAATCCTGACATGAACATCAAACAGAACAGAAAGGAATCGATCCCTTCTCCTTGCTTCAGACTTCACAGGAAGCAGTGTTAGGACAGAAGAGGTGATTTGTGGAGTCTCAGCCTAGTGCCCAGGGCAGGGACAAGGGGTTGAATTTAGAATTCAGAGGCAGTAGTTTAATAACGAGCATTGGTACCCTAACACTCAGCAAATCGTAGGCTATGAGCCAGATATTTCAGTAAATAAGGTTTTGTTAGAACACAGCCTTGCTCATTTGCTTATGTGTTGTCTACTGATGCTCCCATGCTACATTAGGGGAACTGAATAGTTGCCACAGAGATTGTATAGTTTAAAAACCCTAAAACATATCCAGCCCTTTCAGAAAGAAAATTACTTATCCTTGTTTTAAACTTCCAAGGGTGAATAACTTTATTATTTTGACAACTCTATTTTCTTCACCCTCAGTAGAGAATTAGCTGCCAAGTTCTGTTGGTTATCCCTCTACAATATTCTCCTTTCCTGCCTTTATTTCCTCCATCATTATCTCTCATCTATACCATATCCTCTCTCCTATCTTCAGTCTACTTACTGACTACTGCCAGATTATTTTTTTGAAAATTGGAAA
>NW_003852408.1:26984206-26986507 GCF_000181295.1 Otolemur garnettii
GCTTTTTTATTGGCCTTATAAGGTCAGCCTTAATTCTTTAATGCAGTAAATGCTATTCCAGCCAAAGCCTTGATCATGTTAGGCTCACAACTAAGCGGCCACATGGGATACTCCCTCAGTTTCTCACAAGTATGCCTACACAAAGTCTTTTCACTGCTCTCTCTCAAAACAGCTTTTTGGCCAGAGGCATATAGGCATTTCACCTATAATTTATTCAGTAAAAAGTGTTTACTGACACTCTTTACTATACTGCCTCCCATTCATACCCCAGTTAGATTTTAGGAAAGCCTTCCTAAGGGGAAAATATCAACCTGCAAAATTAAACACCATCCAGGATCTTTGCTTTACATGGATATAGAAAATAATAGCAATTAATAGCCCAGTGCTTGGAACTTTATAATGGATCAGCTTCATCAAATAGATAAATGTGAACCAATGGATATGTCCTACCAGTTAGAAGAGAGAGTAAGAAATAAAATGGGTAAAAGAGAAGAGTGTTAGTTGAGGACCCTCACATTAAAAAAAAAAAAAGTGATGGGGGTGGTTACCCTATCATTTCCCATTTCTTTCTCTCATCCCTTGGATTTTTCTCCTATTTTCTCACTCACACAGGATGAGTCACAACTTAGAGAATGATTCCTCTCTGCAACAGAGGAGATCAATTGCTCATTAAGACTATCTTGTCTTGCTTTCATGGGCTGCTTCCTCAACACCACCTACTGCTCCGTTGGTGTCCTCCTGTGACTACTGGTGGGACATGTATAAGTGTTCTCCTGCACTAATTAGATTAAATCAAAATTCATACTGTATCCAAGGCTGAAAATTTACTCTCTTCTATTTCCCATCCCAAATTATGCCCATTATACCATCCAACATAGCTCACCAGAGGTTATGCAAGATGATTAAATGGCAGCACTAATATATTCTACTAATAAATTTCCAACACAATAAAGATGCTTAAAATTTGCATATAAACTATCTCACATTATGAAATTACCAGAAGAAATTGAAGTCCAAAGATTAAATTCTCTTGCTATTGAAAGTCCAAATAATTTGATAAGCAAAAGAATTAATATCTTTAATTCTTTATCCCCAAGTTACTCTCACTTAGGCTCATCTAAAAAGCTTCAGTTCAGATATTCAGTAGAGTCTGGGTACCTTCATCTGCTGTGGTCTGTAATTTTTATCATTCAAGTGAGTATAAATTCTTTTCTTCTTCCATTTAAAAAAAATCTAAAGGCACACCAAGATTATCACAGCAGTAGTGCCACATCCATAAAATTTAGAAATCACAACAAATCTCAACACCTAGGGGAGGTCATGTCAGGCAAAATTGTTTGCCAAACACAATATCTAGTCTACTCTAAACCAATATTAATGTGGCCAAAGACCATAGCAGTGAATAAGTGGTACTGAGAGAAGAAAGGTAGTCATGTGCTTGTTGCCTCTACATCTACCTATCTCCCTATGATCTATCTATATCTTCTATTGGGGAACATCTGTTCAAATCTTGTGCCCATTTTTAGTTGGGTTGTTTTTCTTATAATTATTGAGTTAAAAACTTGTTTGTATATTCTGGATACAAGTACATTGCCAGGCATATGTATTAAAAATATTTTCTACATTTGATCTTTGAAAAATAGCTATTAAGATCTTAGGAGTTTCACAGTTTGGCTTATTTTATTATGATCCATTTTGAGTTCACTTTTCAAATGTGTGTGAAGTAAGGCTCAAATGTGTGTGAAGTAAGGATCAAAGTTCAGTCATAGTTGTCTATTTATTATGGAGCTATGTATTTGAAAGATAGTCTCCTCCATCCCCTGAACCTGCTGAATTATGCTGGCTCCTATATTAAAAATAAATTAATAATATAATATATATGCCTATCCTTAAGCTAATAAGTGATCACATTATTTTTAATTATTGTTGCATTCTAAGAAGTCTTAAATCAGATAACATAAATCCACATAAATTTTAGAAACATCTTGTGAATTTATTGGGATATCGAGACATTTCATTGACATCTCCCATTTATTAATAAAGTGTGCGTGTATCTCTCTATTCAGGTTTTCTCCAGTTTCTCTTTTTGTAGTCTTCAGTAAACAGGTCCTTCCCAGCTTTTATTAACTTTATTCTATGTTTTTTTATTCTATTTTGAATTGAATTATTTTTCATTCTGGTTTCTAATTGTTTGTGTGTTGGTGGTATATAAATATAGTATTGATGTTTTTAAATTCAGCTTTTATTCTGTGACCTCTCTACACTAGTAGTTCTTATAGCTTTTGTATATTCCTTAACATT
>NW_003852408.1:26988241-26989777 GCF_000181295.1 Otolemur garnettii
CTTACAATAAAAAAAATTTATTAAGTCTTATTTCTAAAAATTTTAAGTTAGAAATAGGTCTGACTGGGCTAAAATTAAGAGCTTCATTTCTTCTGGAGGCTCTCGGGGTTGATCTATTTCCTCGCCTTTTATAGCGTCTAGAAATTTTCTGCATAACTTGGCTCATGGCCTCCTTCCAGGAATTGCATTCCTCTGACCTCTACTTTCATTGTGATATCTCTTTTCTTGACTCTCCTCCCTCTTTCCCTTATAAGGAGTCTGTGGTTGTACAGGAGTCACTCAGCTTACCCAGGTTAACCTCAAGATCCTTAACATAATCACATCTGCAAACTCCTTCTTGCCATGTAAGGTAACATACTCACAGGCTTCAGAGATGATAAGGACCTCTTTAAGAGGGGCATTAATTTCCTTACTGCAGCTGCCCTTTTTATTTAAAGTCCTGATCTGTATTTGGAAGGCTAGTGTAAGAAATATGGTAAAAATATCAAATATTGATTCACTTACCTGTTCCTAAAATGACACAATTCTCACTTCACTCTTATATGTCACACCACGCCAAGCTATACTTAAGCAGTTTGCAGTAGACTGAAGATCCTGGAATTTGCTAAGATTCCTCAGCAAAGCTAGTATTTATGAGGGCCCTTGCCTTAGTGAACTGCTCTAACAGAATTGAGGGTTTCTTATGGCCCATGTTCATTGAAACTTCCCAGTCAAAGACCTCAATATTCATGTAATAATTTGATGAAGAAATGACCCACTGTCTGTCACCTATTATTCATTTGAGAAGAGTATGAATGTGTAGGTTAAAGGAATGCTACTGTAATAGAGTTCCCTACACATAAAATATGAGGAAAGTGGGATTATAGTTCCTTCCTGCTCTCCTCGACCTGGAATATCCCCTTAACATACATGTATACAGATACTGCCACCTGACAAAGCCCTACTCACCCTTTAAGACTCAACTTAAAGACGGGAGTAAGGAGAAGACAGTCAACTGACAGGGAACCATACAGGAGTGGCACTGTCCCGAGGCACAGACCAGCAGCTGCAACAGTGGGAACAATAGGGCTCACACCCCTGGGAATATTCCGGCCAGACACTCCCTGTATCTCTGGGCAACCAAGAAAGCCAGGCAACCACTGGCTGGAACAGGTCTGGGATGGAAACGACCTGTAAATAAGGGTATGCCTGAGGCTGTACCAGCCTGGACAAAGTGCAGGGACTAGAATATGCTTGCACAGAGACGGCAGAATCCCAGGGCAGGACTGACCTAGAGGACTGCTTTACTAAGCCTAAGACACACCCAGCCCTCAGGGGATCATAGCTGAGACAAAGGCAGGCAGACAGAGGCTGGAACTGACAGCTGAGTGTGAGCTCTAACGGTGCCCACCCCAACACAAACTGCAGCCAAGACCAGGCAGTGGCACAGACCAGGGATGAGTTGCAGTTTCTGTGAACTCAAACAGTGTCTGATCCACAGGGGAATATAGCCAGGACAGAAACAAATTCTGCGAAGTTGTTCTGTTCTGCCAGCAA
>NW_003852408.1:26990067-26991621 GCF_000181295.1 Otolemur garnettii
AGGAGGCATCAACCTTCCAAGACTAATTTATTTACTAGGTGGGTCCTTCTGACTTCACGGAGCACCAAAGTGAGTCATACTTGAGCTGCCAGTAGACCCCTGCTATCTAGTTGCCAGAGACCTTTTGAACTCTCCCACCAGAGATTGGTGCAAACTGGGACAATTGATTTGGACTTCTTGAACTGGGCCAATCACATGAGGACTATCCAAAGTGGTACCTTGGATGTGTGGTTGTAGAAAGCTTTGATTTTCCTTTTCCAATTGTTGCCAGTGGGGTGGGGTAGGGTGACTTAATTACTGGTATTTCTCCACAGCTGAGACTTCAACTCAGACTAATGATTCATAGGGTAGAATAGAGACTAGCTGGAAATAAGACAGAGCCACTTAGCCCCATCACACTAAGCAGACCTCAGTGTCTCAAGTCATAGCACTGTATGGGTCCTTGGCAAAGCTCTAGGGGAAAAGGTACAGACATCAGTCCCAACTTTTGGGCAAAGGGCTGGTTAATCACTACTCCTGGAGCCCCCAATCCAACTTCTCCTTATCTGCTCTCTAGCCAAATGGTGTAAAATAATCATGGGACAGAATCAGTGGGAAAACTCTGGTAACATGAATAACCAGAGAAGATCGAATCCCCACCACCACCAAGCAAGGACATGGCAGGCAAAACTGAATGTCCCATTCACAAACAGATGGCTGAGATGTCAGAAATAGAATTCAGAATTTTAATTACAAAGATTAATAGAATAGAGGCAAAGTTGGAATTAGAAATTCAAGGAGCATTTCAAAAGTTGTCTCAAGAATTCAACAAATTCAAAGACAAAATCACCAAAGATTTTGACACTTTGAGACAAGAATTTGCTGCCCTCAAAGATCTGAGAAATACAGTAGAATCCCTTAGTAACAGAATGAAGCAAGCAGAAGAAAGGATTTCTGACATTGAAAACAGAGCTTTTGAATACTAACAAACACTCAAAGAGGAAGAGAAATAGAGAGCAAAAACAGATCATTCTCTCACAGAGCTCTGGGATAATTCGAAGATAACTAATATTCACTTTACAGGAATCCCTGAAGGTGATGAAGTTGCTTTGCAAAGCACAGAGGCTCTTCTTCATAAGATTATGAAAGAGAACTTTCCAGACATCCCAAGAGATTCTGAAATTCAGATACCAGACAGTTTCAGAACCCCAGCATGACTCAATCCAAATAAGACATCCCCCAGGCACATCATAATTAACTTCACTAAAGTTAGTATGAAGGAGAAAATTCTGAAAGCAGCCAGACATAAGAAAACCATAACCTACAAGGGGAAAAATATTACCATGACTGCAGATCTCTCTGCTGAAAACTTTCAAGCTAGAAGAGGTTGGTCATCGAATTCTAATCTCCTAAAACAAAATAACTTTCAAACCAGGATCCTGTATCCAGCTAAATTGAGTTTCATTTATGATGGAGAAATTAAATACTTTAATGACATTCACATGTTGAAGAAATTTGCCATAACTAAACCAGCTCTCCAGGATATTCTCAGACCTATCCTCCATAATAACCAGC
>NW_003852408.1:27000312-27004153 GCF_000181295.1 Otolemur garnettii
AAAAAAAAAAAAAAGACTCAAGTTACATACAGCTTATTAATTAACAATTGCCATTTCTCTTGTATCCCCCAGCCTGTCAATACTATATAACACTTAATCTTCACTTGGCATTGGTACTTACTGTCCTCTACTTTGTCTATCATATCTCTATTAAATTATAGTTCTTTAAAGGCACTAAGAACCATTTACACTTTCTTTTACCCCTTATAGCAGTGATTCTCAACCTGTGGGTCGTGACCCACAGGAACTGTATTAAAGGGCCATAGCCTTAGGAAGGTTGAGAACCACTGCCTTATAGCACCTAGTAGAGTACCCGGTACACCAGAGACTTAATAATTTATTTATTTATTTATTTATTTAGTAAACAATGAATTGCAAGAAAGGAATAAGAAAGAAAAGATATATGAGTGAGCATATAAAAAAAGTTTATTTTGTGTTACTCTACAATGAGAATTAGAGTCATAGAGTAGTATTACAAGGAAACAAACTTTAGTTCAGCATGATGAAGAGCTTCCCAATTATTTGGAGTTGTTATAAAGTAGAATGAGACCCCATATCAGAGGAGCTCTCTGTCACTAACTGTGCTCAAGCACAGTGCTCTTTTGGGATTTATGTACCAAAAATTCTGACATTGACGAGGTTAAACTAGAGAAATATACATTTACTAAATATACTAAAGAAATATACATTTCTTTCCTATTTGAACATGTACTAGTCACCCACTGACCACCTAGACTCTTGATTAGACTCATGTTGTCCATTTCTATTTTGTATATTTGTTGTCTCAAACCTGGTCTACCCTAGATTGTGCATTGACAGGTCACTGATTTCTTCCCATTTATCCCTACATATCTAACTTTCTTCTTCTCCTGTATCTTTCAGTTATCCAGACTAATCCAGAATATTTCACAGGTGAGGTATAAGAAAGCAGATGTGAAGCAGCAGCTATCAAGAATTAGTAAAATATAATTCTGGGGAAATGGCTGGCTAGTAGCAACCATCGGCAGAGGCTTCTAACCAGAGGGAGAAAAACTAGACAGAACTGCACTCTATGAAGCCAAAGGTGGGGAGCTGAGCCAAGAAGGAAGTTCATTAAGCTGTGATTCCAAGGAAAAGCATTCAAGAAAACAAATTACAGGTACAAAGCCTATTGACTAGAGGACAGGAGACCCCTCCCCCAAGTGGTAGGCCCACCATGGGCTCTCTGCAAGTGAGCAGGGAACAAAAGACCTCTCATTTTACCTCACTGGAGAGAGCCACTAAAACACTGGGTTTCTTTCTCCAGGGAGGTCCCACTTATGAACCTAGACACCACCCCACCAGACATAAAATTGATCAAATATTTTTCCCCACAATTCCAAACTCCCACTCCACCCTTTCCTTGACCCATGGCGGTCTGAAGTTCTGCCCTCAGAAGAACGCAGTGTGTTTGGTCTTTTCCTGAGATATCTGGGCATGGTGTGGACCACTGAACATCAGAACAGAATCAGTGATTAGTGGAGAAGAAAGAGGGCATGGGAATAAAGGGACACTCAGTGGATGGAGGAGTAATTCCCTGGTTATGACTTTGCCTGGCCAGTGGTGGTGTTGGCCCTCAGTTAGGGCTGTGTCTTGTGGGAGGGAGTGCAAAACCCTGAGCTTTGACAGTATCCACAAGCAGAAGAGTGGTTGTCTGGTATGGACTGTGTTCAATGGGCAGGGCTTTTCCCTGGCCCCAGCTGGGCCTGTGAGCAGAGGCTTGCTAGGTGTGGACCAAGACCTGAGGGCAAGGACATGGTTCCCTGACTCCAACAGAGCCAGCCAGCCTCCAGGTGTGGACTGAGAACTGTGAGCAGGGGTATAGTCCCCTGACTCCAACTGGGCCAGCCAGCAGAGGCTGGTTGGGTGCAGACTAAGACCAGTAGGCAGTGGCATGGTCCCCTGCTCCAACTGGGCTAGCAAGCAGAGAAATCTGTATCTCTCCCCAACTGAGATTTAAACCTAATACTATGGCTTCTTAGGATAGGGTAGAGGTTGGCTGATATCAAAACAGAGCTAGCTTGCATTATCTCACCAAGTAGCTCCTCAGAGTCTCTGGCCAAAACTCTGAAAGGGGCCTTTGTAAAGTTGTAGGGGATAAGCCACAACTAGCCTAGCAGCTGTGAGGAGCCTAGCTCCTCAGAGTCTCTGGCCAAAACTCTGAAAGGGGCCTTTGTAAAGTTGTAGGGGATAAGCCACAACTAGCCTAGCAGTTACAAAGCCTAGCACTTTGGTAAAGGGCTGATTATCTCTACTACCTGGAACCCCAATTTAATCTCACCCTACCAGTTCTAATAACCAAATGGTGGGAAAAAATAAACATGGTGTGGAACCAATGGAAGAACTCTGGCAACATGAATAACCAGAGTAAATCAACCCCCACCCTCCAAGAAATGACAAAGGAATACAAGTAAAGATACCGTGCATAAACAAATGGCTGAAATGTCAGAAATAGAATTAAGAATATGGATGGCAAACAAGATGAAAAAAATGAAAAAAAAGTTAGAAATTGAAATCCAAAGAGTAGTTCTAAAGTTGTCTCAAGAAATTAACGAATTCAAAGGCAAAATCACCAAAGATAAACATAATGAAAAAAGAGATAGCAGAGCTCAAGGCAATAAAAATTTGTTCAAGGAGCTCTGAAATATAGTAGAATCTCTCAGTAATAGAGTTGACCAGGCAGAAGAAAGGATCTCTGAAATTGAAAACAAAGCTTTTGAACACTCTCAAATGCTCAAAGAAGCAGACAAATGGAGAGCAAAAACTGATCATTCCCTGAGAAAGTTGTGGGATCACTCCAAACGATCATTTATCTTATAGGAATTCCTGAAGGAGAAGAAGATGGTCCTAACGGTACAGATAATCTACTCCAAGAGATTATGGAGGAAAATTTCCCAAGCGTTGCAAGAGATACAGAAATTCAGATAGTAGACACTTTCAAAACCCCAGTAAGACTCAATCCAAATAAAGCATGTCCTAGACACAGTGTGACTAACTTTGCCAAAGTTAAGATGAAGGAGAAAATTCTGCAAACAGCCAGATGTAAGAAAAATATCACCTACAAAGGGAGAAATATCAGAATGACTGAAGATCTCTCAGCCAAAACATTTCAATCCAGAAGAGAATGGTTATCGACGTTTAGTCCCCTAAAATAAAACAGCTTGGGATGGAGAAATCAAATACTTTAATGACATACACATGTTGAAGAAATTTGCCATAACTAAACCAGCTCTCCAGGATATTCTCAGACCCATCCTCCGCAATGACCATTGTGATGGTCTACCATCAAAGTAAACTCACTCAGAAATTTCTGAACAAAACCCAACTTCCACAGTGGTGAAAGGATTAAAATTGTCCACTGATGGGCAGCACCTATGGCTCAGTGAGTAGGGCCCTGGCCCCATATACTGAGGATAGTGGGTTCAAACTGGCCCCGGCAAAATTGCAACAAAAAAATAGCTGGGCATCATAGTGGATGCCTGTAGTCCCAGCTACTCAGGAGGCTGAGGCAAGAGTATCACCCAAGCCCAAGAGCTGGATGTTGCTGTGAGCTGTGATGCCACAGCTCTCTACCAAGGGTGACTAAGTGAGACTCTGTCTCTAAAAAAAAATGTCCACTGAAGGGCAGCACCTATGGCTCAGTGGGTAGGGTGCTGGCCCCATATACTGAGGGTGGCAGGTTCAAACCCAGCCCTGGCCAGCTAAAACAGCAGTGGTAACTGCAACAAAAAAATAGCAGGGCATTGTGGTGGGCTCCTAAGCTACTTGAGAGGCTGAGGCAAGAGAATCACTTAAGCCCAAGAGTTGAAGGTTGCTGTGAGCT
>NW_003852408.1:27004186-27007223 GCF_000181295.1 Otolemur garnettii
AAAAAAAAAAAAAAAAGTCCCCTGAACATATGAAAAACATGATACTCAAAACACTACCATGCTTATGAATTCTCTCAGTTGATGTGCATGGTTTAAATTCTCCTCTAAAGAGGCATAGGTTGGCTGACTGGATGCATAAACTCAGACCAGATATCTGCTGCATACAAGAATTTCATCTTACCTCAAACAATAAAAATAGACTCGGGGTGAAGTGATGGATGTCTATAATACAGGCAAATGGAAATCAGAAAAAAGCAGGGGTTGCAATTTTATTTGCAGATACAATTGGCTTTGAACCAACAAAGATAAAGAAAGATAAGTATGGCCACCTCATATTTGTCAAGGGAAACACCCAATATGAAGAGATTTCGATAATTAACATTTATGCAGCCTACCAGAATGCTCTTCAATTTATAAAGCAAACCCTTGTAGAGGACGCCAAGAGATAGATGACCTCTAAGCAAGATGATTTGCAGCTGAGTGGTGGACTCTCGGGTAACTTGTCCACAGGAGCTCCTTATGGAGAAGGAGCCCGTGCCCTCAGCACGTAGTCATTGTTAATTACTCCCCTCACCTGTATCATTCCGTTTCAATAAAAGGCTGGTGCAGACATTGCTTGGGGCTACCCAGACAGTAAGGGCTAGCCTGCCTTCCACAAGCTTGTAATTCTAATCCGCCTCTTGCCTGGTTCCTTCCTGCGGTAACCGAGACCTGGGCCATAGGGGCCTGATGGGTCGCCACAAACCCTAATGGATATGAACAACTTGATATATTCCTGCACTATAATAGTTGGAAATTTTAACACCCCTTTGACACTTTTGAATAGATCCTCCAAGAAGAAACCAAACAAAGAAATGTTAGACTTAGGCAGCGCCTTTGGCTCAAAGGAGTAGGGTGCCAGCCCCATATGCTGGAAGTGGTGAGTTCAAACCCAGCCCCGGCCAAAAACTGCAAAAAAAAAAAAAAGTTAGATTTAAACCTGACCCTTGAACAAATGGACCTAAAAGACCTCTACAGAAACTTTCATCCTCATAAAACTGAATATATAGTCTTCTCATCAGCCCATGGATCATCCTCCAAAATTGATCATATCTTAGAACACAATTCTAACCTCAGCAAATTTAAAAGAATAGAAATTATTGCTTGTATCTTCTCAGACCACCATGGAATAAAAGTTGAACTCAATAGCAATAGGAATCTTCATACTCAAACTAAGTCATGGAAACTAAATAATCTTAGGCTGAATGATAGCTAGGTCAAAGATGAGATTAAGAAGGAAATCACCAAATTTCTGGAACAAAATGATAATGAAAACACAAATTATCAAAACCTGTGGGATATTGTGAAGGCAGTCCTAACAGGAAAATTGATAGCATTGGAAGCTTTCATCAAGAAAATAGAAACAGAGGAAGCCAAAAACTTAAGGGATCATCTCAAGCAACTAGAAAAGGAAGAATATTAGAACCGCAAACCTAGCAGGAGAAAAGAAATAACCAAAATTAGGGCATAATTAAACAAAATTGAAAACAAAAGAATAAACAAAACAAAAAGTTGTTTTTTTGAAAAGATTAATAAAATTGATAAATCTTTGGCCAACCTAACCGGAAAAAGAAAAGTAAAATCTCTAATATCATCTATCAGAAAGAATAAAAGAGAAATAACAACAGACACCTCAGAAATTTAAAAAAAATTTCTTAATGATTACTATAAAAAACTCTATTCCCAGAAATATGAAAAGCTGAAGGAAATGGATCAATACCTGGAAGCATGCCACCTTCCTAGACTCAACCTGAAAGAATCAGAAATCTTGAATAGACCTATATCAATCACTGAAATAGCATCAATAATACTAAATCTCTCTCCAAAAAAGAAAAGTCTGGGACCAGATGGCTTCACATCCAAATTCTATCAAACCTTTCAAGAGGACCTAGCACCTATATTAGACAACATTTTTCAAAGCATTGAAAAAGAATAAATACTTCTCAACACATTCTATGAAGCAAATATCACCCTGATCCCCAAACCAGGAAAGTATCTAACTAAGAAAGAAAATTATAGACCAATATCATTAATAAATATCAATGCAAAAATATTCAATAAGATATTAGCAAACAGGCTTAGTGCCTATAGCTCAGGTGGCTAAGGCACCAGCCACATACCCCAGAGCTGGCAGGTTCGAATCCAGTCTGGGCCAAAAAATAGCTGGGTGTTGTGGCAGGTGCCAGTAGCCCCAGCTACTTGGGAGGCTGAGGCAAGGGAATCACTTGGGACCAGGAGTTTGAGGTTGCTGTGAGCTATGACATCAAGCTCTCTACCCAGAGCTTGAGACTCTGTCTCAAAAAATAAATAAATAAATAAATAAAGATCTTAGCAAACAAAATTCAACAACACATGAAAAAAGTATACACTATGATTAAGTTGACTTTATTCCAGAGTTATATGGCTGGTTCAACATATGCAAATCTATAAATATAAAATATCACATCAATAAAATACAAAACAAAGACCATATGATTTTCTCAATTAATGTAGAAAACACTTTTGATAATATTCAGCATCCTTTTCCTTTCATGACCAGAACACTTAAGAAAATAGGCATAGAAGAGATATTTCTTAAACTTATAGAGGCTATCTACAGCAAACCCACAGCCAATATCATACTGAATGGTGTAAAATTGAAAACATTTCCACACAGATCAGGAACTAAACAAGGATTCCCATTGTCTCCACTGCTATTCAACCTAGTAAGGGAAGTCCCTAGTAAGGGAATTCAGTCATCACAATCAGGCAAGAGAAGGCAATCAAGGGTATCCAAATGGGGTCAGAGGAGATCAAACTCTTACTCTTCGCTGATGATATTATCCTATACCTGGAAAATCTCAGGGACTTAACTACAAAACTCTTAGAAGTGATCAAGGAATACAGTAGCATCTCCGGATACAAAATCAATACTTACAAATCAGTAGCTTTCATATATGCCAACAATAGTCAAGCTGAAAATATAGTCAAGGACTCTGTTCCTTTTACAGTAAAGGAA
>NW_003852408.1:27007427-27025921 GCF_000181295.1 Otolemur garnettii
CTTCATTTTATGGAATCAGAAAAAACCTCGAGTAGTCAAGACATTACTCAGAAATAAAAGCAAATCAGGAGGTATCACATTACCAGACTTCAGGCTATACTATAAACTGATAGTGATCAAAACAGCATGGTACTGTCACAAAAACAGAGAAGTAGATATATGGAACAGAATAGAGAACCAAGAGATGAACTAGGGACTTATTGTCATTTGATCTTTGACAAGCCTATCAAAAATATTCAGTGGAGGAAAGACTCCCTATTTAACAAATGGTGCTGGGTGAACTGGCTGATGACTTGTAGAAGACTGAAACTGAACCCACACCTTTCACCATTAAAAAAAAATATTGATTCTCAATGGATAAAAGATTTAAACTTAAGACATGAAAATATAAAAATACTAGAAGAGAGTCCAGGGAAAACACATGAAGAAATAGGAGAATATTTTATGAGGAGGACCACCCAGACAATTGAAGCAACACCAAAAATCCATTATGGGAATCTGATCACAAACTAAAAAGCTTTTGCACAGCCAAGAGCACAAGTAGAGTAAGTAAGTAAAGCAGACAACCTTCAGAACAGGAGAAGACTGTTGCAGGTTATGCTTCTGACAAAGATCTGATAACCAGAATCCACAGAGAACTCAAACTAATCAATAAGAAAAGGACAAACAGCCCCATCTCTATGTAACCAAGAGACTTGAACAGAAACTTCTCTGATGAAGACAGGAGCATGGCCTACAAACACATGAGAAAATGCTCATCATCTTTAATCATCAGAGGAATGCAAATCAAAACCACTTTGAGGTATCATCTAACTCCAGTAAGATTAGCCCACATCAGAAAATCCCAAACTACAGATCTTGGCATGGATGCAGAGAGAAGGGAACACTTCTTCACTGCTGGTGGGAATGCAAGCTAATACAACCTTTTTGGAAACAACTTTGGAGAATGCTCAAAGAACTAAAAGTAGATCTACCATTCAATTCTGTAATTCCTCTACTAGGTATATACCTACATGATCAAAAATTATTTTACAACAAAGACGTTTGCACCAGAATGTTATTGAAGCCCAAATCATAATTGCCAAGACATGGAAGAAGCCCAAGTGCCCATCTACCCATGAATGGATTAACAAATTCTGATATATGTACACCATAGAATACTATGCAGCCATAAAAAAGATAGAGACTTCACATCTTTTATGTTTACCTGGATGGAGCTGGAACATATTCTTCTTAGTAAAGTATCTCGAGAATGGGGAAAAAAGTATCCAATGTACAAAATACTACTATGAAATCAATATATATTCACCTACACATTCATACAAATGGTAAAACATAACTATAGTCCAGAAAGTAGAAGGAAAGAGGAGGGAGAAGGGAGGAGAGGCAGGAGGAGGGAGAGTATTTGGGGGCACCTCACCTAATATACATGATGCAGTGGTACATTTCAAAACTTTTTTTTAAAAAATTATAATTGTGATAGATGTGTTAATCAGTTCAATGTAAACATTTCACATTGTATATCAAATCAGTACACTGAACCCCATAAATGCATCAGTGTACACAGTTATGATTTAATTTAAAAAATGAAATAAAAATAAAAAAGAAATAGTAAAATAGAAGTAATCAGGCCACAAGAGAGCCTTTTAGGCATTGCCACCTGGACCAGAAACCAATACAAGACAGTGACAGGCCCAGAACCTGAACACAGATTGTCAGAGTACAATGAGTGGTTAGGTGGTTAGGGAAGCAGATTATACCTGCTGGGGTGGTGGTATCAGAGTAAATACAGATTTGAATAAGGTTGAAGAAGGGCTCTGAAACTTCATTGACTGGCAGAAGCTTCTTTTCTTACCTAGAAGGATCACTAGAATCCCTAGGATGAGAGATTGGTGCTGGCATGTTATTTCTTGCTTGAGTGATGATGACAATTGCATAACTCACAGGTCTTAGCAAAGATGGTAAGTAGCAGAACTGCAAATAACCTAAAAGTATTTAGTAGGGAGTAGAAGGATAAGGTCTGAGTCCTAGAACTCAGGATCTAATCCTCACTTTCATGGACCCTTTTGTTTAAGAAACAGTTGTGGCCAGAGCTTCTCAGGTCTAGCAAGAACCAGGATAAGGAAGGGAGTGACATCAATGTGTCTTGGGTCAGGGCCAGAGCAAGGAGTTGGGAGGAATATCAGCCCTGGAAAGCAGGCTGGTTTGGAGGTGGGGTGAGTCTTGGTAAAGAGGGAGAAGTACCTTGCACAGTTGGCTCTCCTCTGCTGGTTTTCTACCTGGAAACATTTCCTGGCTTTCTCTTCACATCCTTGCCCAGCGGGTAGAAGAATATGGGAGGATGGATATTTACAGAGAGGACATACAGTATGTGAAGTTGGATTGGGTAGAATAAAACAAGTGGAGAAAGAGATAAGCAATAATCTCTGTCCTGCTCTGACACTCACTAAGAATGTAACCACAGGTAAGTCATTTTACTTGCACAGATCATCTATGAAGTGGATGGGCATCCTTGGAAACCCTCTGTTCTCTTGAGTTTTATATACATAAACGTTTTTCCTTGTGATCAGATTTGATGTTTCATACTTTACCTTCTTCTTATATAACAGATTATTCCAGATAGTTGAAAATGTGGGCAGAATTCTGTAACATTTTGCTTAAAATCCAGACTTTAACACAATTCTTCCTGTAGGGTGAGACAGTGGGGTTATGAAAGAGAAGAGAGGGAATATATTTTGATTATTTTAAATCACATACCAATGGATTGGTATTATGAGGATACCACTTTTGATCCTCACATACCAATAGGATTTACACTTAAAGCCTGGATTCATAAATGTTAGAATGGATCCAAGCTTTGACTGGAAGGCAGTCAGTGGTTCCCATATTTCTCATGCTCGTTCACTTTGGTTTCTTTATGTTAAAAGAGGAGTACTTCCCAGAACTAGCCATTTCTCTTGACTATTGCTAAGAAATAATTCAGACACCAGAGCATTTAATACATACCATGAGATGAAGGAAAATAGAAGATACCCACCCTGATTTCCATTACAGGGAAAACTCTGACCCAAAATAATTTAATTCTGTCTAGCTCACTTCCCACATTAATAAAGTGAAAAAGCATTAAAAGCTAATGTCAACTTCTTTTAGGATTTTTGGCAGGCTCTTCTAGAAAAAAGGAGGGGAAAAAAACCTTTCTTTCACAGTGATGGGGACCCAGTGACACCAAGGGCAAGAGAGACTTCAAAATGAAGAAATTGTGTCTGTTCTTAACATTGTTCAGACAGCACTGATTTTCAAATACAGTTTGTTCTTCAGAAGTGTGCTTACTTTAATAAACTAGCTATCACAGAAACCAAGGGATCCACAGCTCCTTTTGTTGGAAGTAATGAAAAGGAAACTAAAATTGAATGAGTTGACTTCATCATTACCCATGGGACTTAATCCCACACTCCCTGTCCTCCCTCTACCCAGCACCTGCTAAAAGCAATGAGCTTCAGCTGCCTAGTGAGCTGGAGTCTAAAGCTCTGCTCATGACTACAGGACTCAAACTTGGATATGGGCCCATTGGACAAGGAAAGAATCTAAGCAAGATAATCACTAGAGCTTTCTCTAGGAGTGGTATAAAGTGTCAGAACAAGAGACTTCGGGAAGGTAGGGAATCTTAAGTATAAAAACTCAGGTTGGGAGTGGAAGGAAGGATTCACAGGAAATTCAAAAAAAATCATCACTGTCTAGGTGACTTTCTCGTAAAACTCAAACTATAATGTGATAGATAATATCATTTTCTAGATATGTGGTGAGAAGAGCTAGACTTCTTAGGGATTTCTAGCAGAATAAACATGTACAAGGGGAGCATGAACATGTGAGAAGAGTGGAAGAAAGACATTTAGAGGAAGCTTTGTGGTTGGGTAACTGTGGTAAGCTGACTAATGGCCCCCCAAACATGTCCAGATCCTAATCCCTGGAATCTTTGAATTACCTTATATGGTAAAAGGGACTTTGCAGATGTGACTAGTTAAGGATCTTGAAATGGAATTATCATCTCAGATTAGTTGATGGGCCTTAATGAACCTTGATGATGTCCTTTGATGAGCACTTGTAGGAGAAAGACATAGGGAGATTTGACTACAGAAGACCAAAAAACAACGTGACTACGGCAGCAGAGATTGGAGTGATATGGCCACAAACTGAGGGAAGTTGATAGCCACCAGAAGGTGGTAAAGGCAAGAAAATTGATTTTTTTCTGGAGCCTCAAGTAGAACCAGCCAACCCCCTGACTCTAGCCCAGTGAAATTGATTTCCGACTTCCGGCCTCCAAGACTATGAAAGAATAAATGGGTGCTGTTTTAAAACCACCAAGCTGGTAGTAATTTGTTACAGCAGCCATAGAAAAGCAGCCCAAGGATGACAGGATGAGGAAGAGAGAGGGTGCACTATTTTATTAGCTGCTTTGTGAGTAGGAGATGAAAGACATGCGAGACTGCTTAAAGAAGCCTTTAGGAGGAAGAAGACAAAAAATGCGGGGCTGATTCAAGGGCTGCCTCTAGATTTTGATAAGGGATAATGAAACAAAGGGGATTTTTTTTTTTATTTGTTGTGGTAAGACATTTATACTCTACTCTTAATAGTTTTGAAATGTACCATCGTATTGTGCAGGTCCCCCCAAATACCTCCCACCTCCCTCCCTCCTCCCTCACCTCCACTCTCCGTCCTCTTCCCTCCTTCTTCTGGACTATAGTTAGAGTTTTTTTAATGAAATTTTGTTGTACTGTCAGAATGAAACCCATACCCAGTTTTGGCACTTTCTCAAGACTAGGAAAACATATACTTTTCAATTAAAGCTTATTTTTGACAGATAATCTTTTTTTTTGCACATAACCCCAGTGGACTCAGAGGTACAGAGGATTTTATATTGGAGATTTTATAAGAATTTATGTGCCATTTGGGCCTTTAGATAAGTATTCAGCCTCAAGACAGCATTTTCACCAAGACTCCAAATCACTGGGAAAATGATGGAAAGAGTGCTATATTCATTAGATGTCAGCTACAGTCATTATGCAGCCAGAAGAACAGAATAGAAAGAAACCATACTAAAGAGAAGTCACATTTTAAATTGAGTATTTTTGTCAAAAAGCTGTACTTAGATTCCATATGCTATTATTAATACTGAAGATTAAAGTGTCTTCCATATGAAGCTCAAAATTAGTTCTCAACCTGCCTCAATGGATAATCCTTCTTATGGAGAAAAGAGGTCAATGGCAGACATGATGGTTTAGTTGAAGGCCTTGCCCAGCTCTGCCCTCAAAGATCAGATTCCCATTGAACCTGCCTGACCACAGTGTCTTACTTCTCGGAAATAAAGAAATTCTCGGCTGGGGAAAGTAGGGGGAAAGGATGACTGTTAGTCATGCTTAGAGCGTGTCCCTGAAAAGACAAAAGAATGGTTAGATTTGGAAACACTTGAGAAAGTGAGAGTCCACAAAGGCTAGAATTAGGGATTATTTATAGATTTGATGACAGACTGTCTCACTGCCTTAGACAGAACATATGGCGGGGTGGTGAATAGTTAAAATTCATACACTGAATACATAAGCTCTAACCAATGAGGTAGAGAGGAATAAAACATGGCACTATGTGAAAAACATCCAAGTGCAGTTTGCCTTTTTGTGGGAAAGACTTGGCAGATTCATCATCTTCCTCACCTCGCTGAGAACACTAAAGGAAGGGATTAAACATTGACGCTGATACATTCGTCCTCCTGGGAAATTTCAAATTCCTCCATTCCTCACTCTCACTGAATGCTGACTAGCAACTAGGCCAAGCCCAGCCTGTCTTCTGTGGCAGCAAGAAAACTCTTATCCACTTGGTAAAAAAGAAAAAAAACTGCGGAATGCTGGAAGTGCGAAGAAGACTTGGATCACATAAAGAGAAAGAGGAGGATGTGAACTTAACAAAGAAAAAGATAAAACCAGACAGAGAATATTATTCATCAGAATTCAAGCTGATAATTCTAAAGAAGTTCAGACCCTAGACTCTATGTCTCAGGGTCCCAGATGTAGAAGGGGGTGGAGCAGAAGGAGAAGGGGGCAGTTTTGCTGTGCTTCAGTCAGGGTCTTCATAGAAATACAAGGCAGTTTAGGAAGGGAAGAGAGCTAAGAAAAGGATTTTTTCCACAAGTACAGAAGGAGTCAAGGGATAAACAAGGAAAGATGAAGCAGCAGGACCCAGCAACAGTGAAAAGTCCTTTGCTTCCCCTAGGCCTGGAGGGCAGAGGAAGGGCTTAGTCTGAGCTTCTCCAGAGCCAGACACTGAGACAAGGATTCCTGGGTAAGTGGTTTTGACAGTAGGGAAGAGGGGTAATGACACAGGGATTGAGAGAAGGAACATATACCAGTAAAGTGTATCAAGCCAGTTACCACTGTAGGCAACTGGAACTTACTACTTCAGGCAAACTCTGGGGGCCCACTATGGAGGGGAAAGCATGGGTCATGGGGTTATCCATGCTAGGCCAAGGGGTCCACTGTGGCTGGGCAGAGGTCAGAGCCTAAGCAGGGTGAGGAGAGTATTCTAATGGCAGAATGACCTAGCCTGGGGCTTTAGAACACAAATAGCGTGAAAAGGACATCCATGAGAGAGCCTAACCTGGGAAAAAGAGCAACAGCCTGGAATGAGAAGCAAAGCCCAAGCAGAGAGAGTAGGGTACCATGTGGGTGACCGGGAGGAAGAATATGGGAGATACATTTTATACTGCTGGATTGATCAGATAAATAAATATATTAAGGCTATAAAGACCAGGTTTCTTAATGTCAGAAGAAGGACAAATGAAAGAAAGAAAGAAATCTAGAGTGAATCACCATGTAATGTTGTGTTGGAATTAATGGGACACGTGTGAGTCCGTGGATTTATAGATAAACAGATAGTTAAATGTGTATATGTACGCATGCGTATTATGTATGTATATGCGTATACACACATATGCATACACACTTATATTTCTATATTTACACACATATCTATCTGGATAGATGCAGATCCCCTGTTCTGTCCACTGTTGGGAATCCCAGCAGCATTGAGCATAACTAGTGCCTACATCTGGACTTCTAAAACCACTTTCCACTCAGAAGAAACCAGGGTTCCTTAGATAGCAGGTGATTTTAGCGTTGGGACAGGGGAAGCTCAGCTGAGGCCAGATTATCTCATTTGGCCAGAAAGCAAGGAAGTGCTGAAAGAATGATGGGGACACACACGGCAGAAGGACACAAGACTCAATTTGAATGGGCTCCCACTGGCCAAAGTTAGGTCAATTTCAGTATCAAAACAGAATAATAATAGTAACAAATCTTTATCCCTTGAATAAAGACACCATGATGTCATACGGATATAAATGAACAAATCAATACATGGACATTTTGATGAGGAACAGAAGATTTACAGTTTCCACGTACTTTCCCACAAAATATTTATTAACTAGAATGAGGAAAAGACTATTCCAGTGGAGAAGCTTGACAGACACCATCCCAGTTGAGTGATTAAAATGAACATTATCTATAATGTAACAGAGCCACATTGTGAGTGCCTCATAGGATTACAGTTAAAAGAGCACGTTATCATTTCTGTGTTATTTCTGCCCAAGATGAAGAACTGGATTTTAATCACAAAGAAATATCACACTGACCCAAACAAAGGATATTCTACAAAATAACTGTTTGTAATCTTCAAAAGTGTCAGGTCCATGATGTCCAGACTGAGGAACTGTCCAGACTGGAACACACTACAGAGATGTGACAATTAAATGCAAAAGAAGACCCTGGACAGACTCCCAGGCTACAGAATCCTTTATGGACACCACTGGCAAGTCCCAAATGTAGCCTGAGGATTGGGTATTAGTGATGTGTCGATGTTGATGTCCTGATGTCGATTGCCACCTTATAATTACAGAGGACAATGTCCCTGTCTGTAGGAAGTACCTACTATTCACAGGTGATAGGACATTAGGTCAGAAACTTACTCAGGAACTGAATGGTCCTTGCACTGAAAATGAAAAAAAGCAGCTGTTCCAAGAAATGTGACTATGCTCAAGAACAAGGTCAAACTGGAAGTTTTAGCTAAGAAAATCAGTTCCCCACCCCTCAAAAAAGCACAGCAAGTTATTTTCAATTGCTGAATATCAAATGTTCATTCTCTAGCTTGTTGCTACTGCTAAAATATATTTGACAAGAGGCTCCTCTTAAAACCAGGTTTTATTTCATGGAAATTTTGTTCTTTAACAATTCACTCGGAAATGTACAGTGCTGAGAAGGGCAATGCTTCAAGGCCCAGCATGGACAACCAGGCCAGGCGAGCCACCATGAAGGTTCTTCCCACCCGCAATTGTCCACACAGAAAGCTGCAAGCAACCCAGGAAACACCTCTGCAAAGCCAGTCACCTTAGCCAAGTCAGCTAAAAACAGAGAACACTATACTTGATTCAAATTACAAGTTCAGTACTATACTGTACACGTCAGCATTACACATGCTTAAGATAATATAAGTATGCGTAATGGCACATAGGGTCTCACTTGTGAAGTAAACTATAAGCAGGAAAATACAAATTTTAAAACTACTAAATAACCCCATTTTACCTAGAGTTTAAAAGGTTGCCATAGGCCCCCTGACTGCTTAGAAACCTCAGGTATACAGATAAAAAGGGGGCAAAATATTCCAATTGACAATAATCATTTCACCTGTATTTAAGAACTTTACTGGACAAATTATATTCTAAAGAGGGTTATTTAGAAGGGCTAGGGCCATTTTTCATACTGGATGGTTTCTAGGAGAGGGAATTGTGCCCTGACATGTGTGTGTTTCTGCCCAGATCCTGCAGGTCAAAACTCAAGTAGAGCCCACTGTGATGCCCAGGGTGACTTCAGCCTCTCAGGGCAAGAGCACAAGGTTCTCCTGGCCAAAAGGAATCTCTTAACCCTTGGAATTCCACCCAGGTATGGCTGATGATGTTGATGCTCCAGGCTGATGGGGACCACTTTGACCTGAAAACCCCGAGGCAACATGGCTACTGATTGGCAGCAGCCTATAGCACCTGCCGCTTTGGGGTTAAAAGGATCATTTGCTGTACCCCGGGAGAATGTTGGCCAATTAAAGATAGTTTTTTTGCCTTTTAATATGATCTACATAAATAGTTAAACTTGTAAGCAATAGTGCCATAAAAACATAAGGAATGGTAGAAAACAGGATAATAAAATGAAGTTGCTTTTGATTCTAGGCAATGTTTCTTACCACTAATGTCAACAAAGTAAACCATTTTAACTGAATTTGGGGAAATAACACATCTTTCTGGAGTAAAAATATTCTTGCAAGGAGAATACAGGCAAATATACCCATCATCAATTTTATATCTGTGTGTATATGTATATTTTATATATGTATACACATATATAAATACACACACACAAAAAAAAATACAGAGAAAGAGAGAAACAGGTCCTTATTCAGAGTGGCTGTCAGGCTGTCAAGTAGTCATGTTGTAGTATGTTTATAAGGAAAACTGTGGGCAAGAAAAAGCATCTAAGATGTGGAGACAGAGACTCCATCCCAGTGAGGTCTATTTGTTGAGCACACATGATCTAGGCTGTCTATAAGGCTGGTTGCATGAGGGTATTTGTTTTGCAAGAATTCAGTGGAACCACAGCAGTCTGTTAAAATCTCTATTGACTGATACAGTCACTGGCCCAGAATGAAGAAAACACCATCAGGAGATGTATATGGTCAAATCAAGTCAGACTTTCCGTGGTCCACGAAATGAGGAAATCAAGCACTTCAGGTTGCAGAAAACTGGTGAACGTGGTTCATGGCTGGGTGCCAGAGAGTTCCAGATTATGGAGTCACATCTGTAACAAAAATTTAGCATAAGTTCTTCCAAAGCTCTCAATTTCTTTCATCAAGCTTAGCCCTTTCAATATACTTAGCCCATCCCTTTGCCTCTCACGCACATACCCACATACCACATGCATGCAAACTCGCTCTTTTGTTTCCCCCCAAACTCGCTGTTATGTTTCCAGACCCACTCCTGTTTCCATGTCTTCTGTGCAGTTTGACACAGCCCAATCTCAACTCCTACAGCAGACATTATGTGAACGCCTCACTTTGAAACTCTCTGCCTCTGATCCCAGCTGCAGCTAGAAGTAGCGTGAGTGCTGGCTGACCAGGCACAATAGCCTGCTGTGTATCTCTGCTTTTCTACCTCCTGGTTTTCTCTGAGGACTGAGAGCAGCCTCTTCCCAAGCACAGGGCACAGACCAGGGATGAAGGGAAGTTAATGATCTATGCAGGCAGCCCCAAATCTGCAGGGCTTGAGCCAGGGGATAATGCCCTATGCTTGCCATCCTCGGGGAGAACGATTCCATAGGCATACTCACTTCGCAGATATCAGATAAGGTCAGGCTGCTGTGGCCTGTAGCTGAGGTTTGAGTCATGTGCCCCCCCCCATTTGCTCTGCCTCCTCCTTGCTTATCTTACTCTCCCTGCTCCCCCATGCCTTCCACTTGCACCCAAGTCCTTATCTCAGGTTCTACATGGGACAATTCCAAGTAAGACAGAGCTCATTATCATGAGCACAGAGAATGAGAGAAAACATATTTTTTGAATAGCAAAGCCACAAAATACAAGTTATTTGCTAGTGTCAGAGCTGGGGAAACTGAGACAGTCACTGAGCACTCTGGGCATCAGTTTTCTGTCACCTAAAAAATGAGGTGGTCAACTACAGGAGACTTTTTAACTCCCTTCCCAAGGTATAGTCCCCATCATGACACAAACTGTGTGTGACCCTTGACCATTGAGGGGTAGCAAAAATGCTGTGGCTTTGCTTGTCACATTATTCCAACCCCAGAGGCATAAGATGTCCACATTTTTCATAATGGATGCTTCAAACTTTCTGAGCACTCCACAAACTTGACAACACTCAGTTCTAACACCCAACAGAAAAGGTCAAAGTCTCACCAGAGACTTGGGAAGCCATCTAAGTTCCCTCAATTTGCACTCTCTACATCATAATATGTAAGTATAATCACCAATTTCTCCTTCTTCCCCCTGGTAGCACCAGCCCAGCTCTCTCTTCCTAATCTGGGTCCAGAATTCCCACGCATCTGTGTATTCAAATCCACAGTATCTGACTTGGTAACTTGCACTTAACTGATATTCAGTAAATGCTCATCAAAAGACTTACTAAACTTTTCAACAAGACTTAGACTCATCCCAGTTTTTGAAATATAGCAACTGGAAAATTGCTTTGATGCCATTGTGACTTATAAATTTTTTGGTTATTTTCAATAGTGGTTTACAAACATTGCTTAATTGTTTTCAATATATTTCAGAAAGCTTAAATCCAGTTAAAGTGAAAATCTAGATTTTTCACAGAAAGTACTGATATTAGGCCTGAAAACAAAAAATTAAAATCCCAGCCTTAATCAAAAGAATGCTCTTCCCTACCCAAACCCCTGAACGGACCTGTACCTGTAAGTATGGGTTTTTTGGCTGTGCTCACTGCAGCCATGAACATGTATTCACTGTTAGGGTCATGAACGCTGGATTGATACTTCTGAAAGAAAAAGCCAGAAATGTGGGTTGTCATCTGCTCTTCCCCATCTCCAAATTTGCTTTTTGACTGTTCTATAGTCTTCATTGACTATGAAATAGTCAATGATAAATGTGATAAAAGCATATAAAAGTGACTTAGGCTTTAGGCTAAGTAGGAAAAAAATAAGAAAAGGGCTTCACATAAAAAGAGCCTTTCACCGAACTTCCTTCCTCATTTTGCTTTTATTGCTTCTTCCCCAGCAGATTTAGATGAGGGCCCAATATCATTCTCTTCCCTCTTTATCTCTCTTTTCACATTCCAGTCTGGCACAGATATACTCTCGTCTGGCCAATGACCATGCTGTATGGATATACTTGAGTACTAGCATGTTTGTATAACATGTAGTCTGATACAAGTCCTTTGAGAAACTGTAATGTGAAAACTAAAAAAATTCCCCCAGCATAGAGATTTTTGTTGTTGTTGTTGTTCTTTATCTTTCTAAATAGCTTTTGGGTGGTTTTCTTTATTTCTTAGTCTAATAACGTACCATGTAAAGAAGCTGCCAATTTCCTTCTCATCTGCAACTGACATATCACAAGACCTTCTCACTGATTGTTTTTAACTCAGCAGTTGAGCAAAACATAACTATTTCATCTCTGTCCTGACTCTTTGGAAGCTTACATTCAAATATGCAGCCTGTGCTCAATAATTTTGAAAATATCAAAGGCAACTATTTTTATGTTTTAACCTTCGTCCTGACCTTTTGTCTTCCCTGGGCCCCATTTCCTCATATTTTTGAATAATAATAACAACAACAACATATCTCTCCACTGAGTCAAGTTCTATTTGGAATACAAGGGTTGTAAAACAAATAAATGAGTAAACTTCTGTTCCAAGTGCTTAATTTAATTTGGTAGGTATATCTTAGGGGAAAGGAATTCTGGCAAGAGCAATGTGTACTTTTGATGAGAAAATAATAACTGATATAGCTTGGTAAAGCAGATTCAAGAAAAGATAGGAATTGCTCACCTTTTTTGTAAGCCAAAAAGTAAATAAGCATCCAAAAACACAGACTATAACAAGAGCTGCACATCCTATTGACAACCAGAACTTCAGTAGGCAACAAACTTGTGGGAGTTGTGGTTCTGTAGTGGGAAAAAAGATAAATTGAAAAAAAAAAATTCTGAGAATCAAATCTCCTCTTTCAGTGCTGAACCACAGTTCTTTTATCAAATTCAAAAAACCTATTTAATCAAATGAAGCTTTTATTCATTACAATCATGAAATCCAGTCAATGGCAACTAACACCATCCCAGTATTACAGCAAAGATCCAGAAGCAGAAACCTGTTGATAGAAATGGTTTTTCTGCCTATATTTTGCAAAAGATTTAGCATTAAAAACTATTTTCTATAACATGTTATAAAACTATGATTTTTTAAATCATCTCACTCCATTCCACAAACACAGCACCAAATCAAACCTAAAATCTTAGGTGAATAGAGATGATAGCCATGAAGTTGATTATTTGTCTTCATTTTTTCCCTAATTTTTAATGGCATAGGTGTTTTAAAGACAACATGACCTACTTCTAACTCAGCCGTCTAATTGAACAAATTACATTTTCTGATTAATACTAATAACAATAATAGTAATAAATTATGGCTTATATATCTCCATTATAAATGATCATCACGAACTGCATGTTAATGAGTTGCTAGATAACAGGTCCTTATTTGTCCTAATTGTTTTAATTAGTAAGAAAAGTTGTCAAAACATGAATGTATTCTTAAGTCTGGAAGATGAAAGCAATGTCTTACCATAAATATGCAAATATTCTCTTTTAAGAATGCTTTTAAAAGGAGGAGGATCAAAGATCGACAGTTTGCAGAAGTAATAGCTGGCATGAGAACGGTCCAAGTTATGTAGAAAGAAAGAGACGCCATTGTTGGACACTTGAGGTTGACAAAAACTCAGATTTTCAGTAGACACGGTTTTTCCACTTCCCTTTGTCTTAGTGAGATTACAGAGTATTTGGCTCCCTTTTAGTAACTGCATTTGAAATTGTTGGACAGTCTCGGGATATTTGCATAAAACTTGTACACCTCCGTTGTGAAAAGTAAACATCTCATAATTGGCAGATTCATTGATTTGTCCTGGATAAAAGAAAGATAAAGCGAAAGTGACACTTCATGAATATGTTGCCCTAATAGCTGTATTTTAGCATAAAAGTAATTTCTTCTGTTCATAAATTCCTCTCTGTTGCACCAAAATGAAGGAGCTTTACACATCCCACCCTCCGCCTAAGAAAGAACGTAAGATAAAACTGTGTCCTAGGAAAAAAGAAAAACCTAACCAGAAACTTGCTTACCACGTGTGAATATATAATCTGGAATACACTGAATATTAAATAATATATTTACATAGCTTGAATCAAACAGGTATGGTCCCTGCCTTTGGCTGCTTTCGAACGTAGCACATCATAATTTGTATTAGGAATGGAATACTACTCAAATAAAGGTAGTGGGCGAGGGTGGGTTATAATTTTAATGAAAGAATCAGAAAATGCCACTTTAAGGAAATGAGTTTCAGAATTGAAATTGAAGGATGAGTAGAACTTAGCCAAATAAGGAAAGATACGGGAAAAGATACATAGTTCAGGAAAAAAAAAAAATTGTAAAAGTACAAAATACCTTAGACCAAAGATGAATGATTATATATAAATGTATATTTACATTATACCCTCCCCTGGAAAGTAAAAGAACAGAAAAATCATTTTCCAATGATAGAAATGTACTTCCTCGCAGTCCACTGAGAACTGAATCAAGGCTTGATGATATAGCTAAGCCTCAGATTTTTATTTACTTTTTCAGTTTTTTAAATAAATGTCGGCTCTTGGGAAGCCAACACTGTTTTGGTGAACTACATAGGGATCACAGAAAGAAGAAACTGAAATGGTTTGGGCCTAGTTATAGATTCTGAGTTAGAAGTATACTCAACTTACAAACACCTAACCAACATTCCGTTTGCACTTACAAATGGAGGCTATAACAAGTAATAAGTAAATGTGCCTGTTCCAACTTACATACAAATTCAACTTAAGGACAGACTTACAGTAAGCTATCTCATTCGTAACCCAGGGACTACCAGTATTAAATTTTAAATTCAAACTGTTCTTTGCCTTTTTTCTTTTTCTATTTTCTTGTTTGTTTAATGTTGCAAAGTTTCATGCTGAAATTCTTTAAGAAAATTACAGTGTGATGGGTTTTTACTTAAATTTCAACATCTTTTGTCTTTATTTTTGAGAAAACTATATGACATGTGTAAAGGACTTTTAAGGAAAAACTTACCTAGTTCTCCCATGAAATAGAAATATCAATTTTATATGTTTGCACTTTATCTTCTGGAAATACACTTATTTTACTTAGCAAACATATCATTTTGTGTTCTTCTGTTGTCATTGAATGTCATATCATAAATATTTCATTTTTACATAGTCATCATAATTATCCTCCTAATGACTATATGATAGGCCATAATGTTAATCTATTATAATTTATTATAACTACTACACTAATGGTGGGTGTTGGGATTATTTTCAGCATTTTCTTTTGTACAAATATTATGACATTCTAGAAAAATATTTTAAAATTATTATTATACCATACATTGCCATTTTGCTTTCTGAAATTTATAATAGGATTAGTGGTATATAGGAGGACCCATTTGCCACACCTCTGCTTGCACAAGTCACTTTAATTTTATTTAAGATTCACCACAATTATTTTTTTAATATCTCTAGGCTTTAATTTATATCTCTCTTATTATTAGGAAACAGACTTTTTACTCGGGGAATTGATTATGAAAATAAGCACCCTATTCTAGTTTTCAGTATGGCTGTCCTTATTATTCAAACTAATTTCCATACCAAAATAAGAAAAAATGCTGAATAAAATGTCTAAAAATGTTATTGAAAAGATCAAATAGCTGGCATAAAAGAAGAGACATACACAGTTAAATTTGAAGAGAGAATCAGAACCCAGAGAAATAAGCAGAGTTTGGAAGCTGCTTTTACTCCGAAAGCATTTGCTGATCACCCGAAATCAAACTCATTCTATGTCTCAACTCCTAGAGTTTTCAGTGAGGAACCTAGAAGAGGACCCTCTCCTCAATAAGCTGGGGTCCCAAAGAATGACATCTTCAGAGCACAGTTAAACCAGAGGTAATATAGCCCCCATTGAGATTATAACCCAACTTCACAGTAATTCAATCATCCAGAAAACCTTAATCTTTGCATTTTGGTGGAGTTTTTTGTCTTTGTTTTTTTGTTTGTTTGGTTGGGTTTTTTTGTTCACTTGCTTGTTTGTTTTTTGAGATAGAGTCTCTCTCTGTCACCCTGGGTAGAGTACCATGGCATCAACATTGCTCACAGCAACCTCAGTCTCTTGGACTCAAGCAATCCCCTTGCCAGAGCCTCGTGAAGACCTGGGCTGACAGGCGTCCACCATGATGCCTGGCTCATTTTTCTATTTTTACCAGATACAGGGTCTCGCTCTTGCTCAGGATGATCTCAAACTAGTGAGCTCAAGCAATCTACTCATCTCGGCCTCCCAAAGTGCAACCTTTGCATTTTGTTTAAGGTGGTCTTGTGCTGTTATTAACCCCAGGCTCTTGAAAGTAAAAATGCAAACTATTACAGGAAGAAATGATTTATATCCTAGGCCTCAAATCATTCCTACAAATAATGTTTAAATTTAATGATAAGCACATCATAAAAATAATGAGACATATAAGGAAACAAGGTAACAACAGAAATAACAAACCATAATACAAAAAGAAACTCACAATTAGTATATTAGAATTATCAGGTCTCAAAAACTAAGAGGATTAAGCTTATTAGTTTTAAGGAAATAAAGAAAAACTTATAATAATATTTGCAGCACACGGAAAATTTTTAAAAGTCAACTAATTTGAAAAAGAACTAGAATTGTCAAAAAAATGCACTGAGATTAAAAACTCAATAGATAAGTTTAATACATATTAGACAGAGCTAAAGATAGAATTAATAAAATAGAAGACAGAAAATTATTCAGAGTGGAGTCACAATCCACAGATTCAAGAATTCCAACAAACCACAAGCAACTTTTTTAAAATTATGCACACCTCAACATATATTAGTGAAAATCCTAAAAGTAGGCAGAGAAAAGAGACTGATTCTGATTACCTTTAAGAAAGCAACTATTAGACTCACAGGTGATATCTCAACATCAATAATAAGAGCCTTGACAGAGTGGAACTGTATCTATTATTTTCAATGTGCTGAAAAGAACTACCTGTTGAAATGGAATACAATGTCTAGGAGGATAGGAAAGGCATATGCATTTTGAAACTTATATAAGTGAAGTATAGATGTTGCAATTTCTTACATAAAAATAATCACTAAAATATAAAAACAGATCATATAACCTAACCAAACATCACAAAATTCAGCCTATCTGGAGAGGAAGAAAGTGTTGGCACTTCAGGAAAGAAATGGGTGGAAAGCTTTCTGTGTGCTGACAGCGTTTTATTTCTTGAGTTGTGGTGATTATGAGAGTGCCAAAGTATGGCTTATAATTATTCATTAAATTACGTATTTATAGTATTTTACTTTTCTACAATAAAAATGTTTTAAAAGAATACAGAAGGAAAGTTATGTTTGCTTCATTTTAAAAACTTGATGGAATGATCCAAGGGTGTTCAGACATTTTTTCTTTTCTGCCACACATCAGAAGAATAAGAATTGTCTCGAGCTACATAGTAATTACAAAAAAACTAACCAAAACTGATGGGGAAAAAAAGAAAGATTCATGCATACTTTTGGCACAGATAAGCCAAATAGTCTTCAAAGAATATGTGTACAGCCTACAGGCCATAAGTTGGACGCCCAGGGCAAAGGGGAAGGAACTGACACTATGAGAATCGGTGCAGCCAAGATTAGATTAAAATAAAGGGTGTTTTTCTTGGGTCCTTATTTGTCTGAAAGTAAATTATATTGCCTTACTATTGCTTTGATGCCTATATCTCTATTGTCTGCTGCAAAAGATAAAATCAGTGGACAGGTTCTCAGTTCCTTTAGAAATGTTGACAGCAAATTTCCCAGAGACCTTAGAATGGCAGCAAGTAAACCACCAAGAGATCTTGGAGCAAAAGTGTCTGCGGCCACAAAGAGACAGATGCATTGCCTTCTACTTCTAAAGACGGTTTTGTTAGCAACTTTTCCCCCCTGCACCCACTGTGACTAACATAAGAGGAAATTAATGGTTAGCAGTGCAGTGAGGTGAAAGTGCAATGCCGTGATTCCCAAGGAAACCAGAAGCAAATTCTGGCTCTGCCACTAGGAAGGCTCTGTGACCCCGTACTTCGGTCTCCTTATCTGAGAAATAAGAAAGAGCTACAAAAAAATCTTAAAGGTCCTTCTAAGGAATCTTTCTATGGATTCAGAATCAGAACACATCTGTGAGATGAAACAACCAAGAGAGCTAATATTTTGCTATTGGGTGAGTCCTCCAGAGGGAAGCCAGTTTCCCACAAGTCCCTCTCTGTCTCAGCACTGTTATGGGCTATTCCAGGGAGTCAGAAGAAAGTAAAACGAATGAAACCTTTACTGTTCTTGCTCATAAAATTATTTAGGTAGGGCTGTGCCACGTTTTTCTTGAATGGCATGTTAAGAGCATGTGCCATAAACACAAACTGGGGTTCCTGAGTGTCATTTGTATTGTACACTCTTAATTATTCATTTTCAATCATTTTAACCTTAAAAATACCTGGATAAAATACTTTTATTATTAAATGTAGTGATAAGAAAGCTGACTTAGGTTTCCACATACCTAATGTTTAAGACTTCCCTCTGAGGCTTGGTGCCTGTGGCTCAAGTGGCTAAGG
>NW_003852408.1:27026848-27044348 GCF_000181295.1 Otolemur garnettii
TCTTTCTCTTTTTCTCTCTCTCACCCCCTCACCAGATAATGCCCTGGCCTGCCCTGCAGCACCTCAGGACTCTATGGTGTGTCCCCACCAGCAAGAAGGCCTCACCAGATGCAGCCCTTACACTTTGAACTTCTAAGCCTCCAGAACTGTAAGAAATAAATTTCTTAAAAAAAAGAAAGAAATTTCTTTCCTTTGTAAATTACCCTGTCTCATGTATTCAGTTACAGAAACAGAAAACTAAGGTAATGCTTAAGTACCAAATCACAAATTCCGTGATGTTGGGTAAAGGAGATATGTGAAAAACAGTCCCAAAAGGAGACCGCCCCTTATAACTAAGACTAATGCATGTAGGGGTGAAAAATTTAAGAAATGTCTGAATACATTAGTCTCTTATAACTTCAGAAGCATCTAAGATCTCTTTTCCTCCTCAACCCACTCCTCCCCTCCCCTCCTTCCACTTCTCCTTCTCTTCCCTTCCTCCTTTTTCTTCTTCTGTTTTCTTTCTTTTCTTTTCTTTTTTTGGTTCCCATACCCAGCTCCGCAAAGCTAGGATCTTTTCTCCACCCTCCTTGGATGTTCTTACCTTCAAGTTTAATATATTCAGCACCAATTTTTATAGACAATGTCTCTTCTAATTGGCTGGACATCAAATTTACTCTGTCATACCAACATTTAAAAACTGTGAGTGTCCCCCTCACCAATCTCTTTATTCTTGCTCTTTCTTTCTTCCTCTCACTTTTACATTCTCTTCAAACACCACCTGTTAATATAAAATCCTCCTCAAAATATTTTCGTATCCTATCTTTGATATGCTCTTCACTCTTCCTAATATACCATTTCCATCTTCAATCAATTCTCACAGACACTTGCCATGTTCCAGGCATCCTATAAATACCTTCACATTCTTTTGTTTCCTATAACCCCATTCGACCTCTTTCCAGCATCATACAATCTGACCTGGTGAACTCAAAAATCATACAGCAAGTCCAATTCTTTCATGGACAGACAGCTGAAGGCCCAGACAGATTAAATTATTTGCCTGAGGTCACATAGCTTCATGGATACATAAAATATTTTTGGTTCAATCCACAGCAACAACTAACAGAAGTATAATTGAATACTATATATTCAACTATAGGCAACCATGTGAAGTTAGACAGTGGTCTAACTGATGCTAACTATGACTTTTATAATATTATTGTTGATCTCAATATAATATTACTGTTGATCTCAATAGGTTATTGTTTTTAAGAGTAAAATCAGACTGTAATCCTAGCACTCTGGGAGACCAAGGCAGGAGGATCCCTTGAGCTTAGGAGTTTGAGACCAGTCTAAGCAAGAGTGAGACCCTGTCTCTAAAAAATGGCCAGGCATTGTGGTGGGCACCTGTAGTCCCAGCTACTCCGGAGATTGAGGCAAGAGGATTGCTTGAGCCTAAGAGTTTGAGGTGTCTGTGAGCTATGATGCCACAGCACCCTATCCAAGGGTGACAGAGTGAGAATTTGTCTCAAAAAGAAGTAAAATCAGGATCATTATATTAAGTAATTTAACTTTTTAAAATTTTTAAAGGATAAGAGAATTTACATCTCTTGGGGGTGATATCAAGAAAAATTCTGAACAAAAGGTCATTCACTTGAGAATTGCACTATAGTTCAGAAGAATTTATTTGCAAGTCAGCTCTTTTGGGTCCCATCCTGCTAGGACTCTTTGTAGGCAGTTGTGTTATTCTTGGTTGAAAATCCCTTGGAGAAAACTTTTTGAAAGCACATATAATGCCAGGAGTGCAAGACAGATCTGCAGTGTGATTTTATTCTCCCTAACTCTGACTTTGAACCACAAACCTCCTCAAAGGTCTCAGAGGGGTAGAAAGATAAGATCTCCTGAGTTTGCGATTATTGACTCTGCTTATTAATCACATTTTCTATAATCAAACAATGATAAGCTTTAGCTTAGCATAGCACATAAATGTGACGCAAAAGACAAAGTTCTAAAAATTGCAATGTTTACGTTAGGTTTTAGTTACATTTGATCTTTTACTAAGAAATTCTGGTGTTTTAAAAAAATATGTACTTCTCACCACTTCTTTTTACCTTTCATAAAAGCGAAGTCCTTTTTAATGAGTCTTCTAGCTGAAACCTCTAGAATCCTTTTTACTAGATTTTTTTTATACACATATGTGCATCTTTCTAAACTTACATTACTATTGAAAGGCATCCAATCTAAAGAAGTGATTGAGGTCAAGGAGGTAGGAAGAGTAGACAAGATAAAGTCAATTTAATCTAAATTTCTAACATTTGGAGGGGAAACAAAGGAAGCCAAAAAATATGAAGAAGAAAAAGTGAGGAGAAAAAAGCCAAAAGAGTACACACAAACACCGACACACACACAGAATGTGTGAACTCCTTTGACTTTCTAAGAAACTCTCGATAAAATAAGCTTTGGTTCCCTAAGCATGTATAATAAGAAAACTAAAAGATTAATTTTCTCTTAGTTGAAACTGATTTCTTTGTGAAAATAGAAAAATCCCAGAGGTATTATAAAACATCTTACCAATATTAACAAAGCAATTCATTTGCAAACAAGTTACTTTGTTAGTTATTTCATTTTCATTGATTTGAAATGATCATCCTAGGGAAATCACATGAGATTAAATGAACCCAACTCTCCTCCTCCACAGAGGCACAGGGAGAAAAAACTTTATAAACACCCCTGAATGCCCACACTGCTTCCTGCTCCTCAGTGGCTGTGCAAAGGTCTCTGGACACACAGTGTTCGCTGCATGAGCTCATTTACACCGACAGCTCCAGCTCTCATTTCTACCCCAGGACCATACTTTATTATCTCTGGCTTAAACCTCCAGTCCCTTGCTTCTTATTTCCTTTCAACATCTCTATCCGGATATACCCTAACATATCAAGTGTAACATTTCCAAAGTGAACCAAGCAGAATCACATGTTGCATAAGGACACTGTAGTCAAGGACAAATAGTATATATGATGGTGACTCCATAACATAGTATGTTTTTACTGTAGCTTTTCTGTGTTTGGACATGTTTAGATACATAAATATTTACCACTGTGTTGCAATTGCTGCAGTATTCACTACAGTAACATGCTGTACTGGTTTGTAGCCCAGGAGCAATAGGCTATACTAGGTAGCCTAGATATGAAGTAGGCTATACTATCTAGGTTTGTGTAGTAGGATATGACATTTGCACAATGACAAAATCACCTAATGACACATTTCTCAGAATGTATGCCTGTCATTAAGTGACACATGACCATATACACTCACCAAATGCCAGCCTATTAGGAAGGTCCTAGTCTAACCCTAAGAACCTTAGTCCTCCTCATTTCTTCCTCTCTCTGATTCGTGCCATCCAATTGGTCACCAAGTCCACTTGACTCCAGACCATGGCTATCTCTTGAATTCAATCCTTTTCCTCCATTCCTATTGCCAATCCAGACCTTTCCCGTGTCTTCCCTCATTGGTGGAAGCATCTTCTTGCCTTCCTGCCCAATGCCAATCGCTGCCCTCCCAGTCCATCCTCCATGCTGCTCCCCAAGTTATGCTTTTTCACCCCCCAGCCTAAAAGTCTCTATTACTATCTTATTTACAATGTTTTTTGTTTTTGTTTTTGTTTTAGAGACAGAATCTTACTTTATCACCCTTGGTAGAGTGCCATGGCATCACAGCTCACAGCAACCTCCAACTCCTGGGCTTAGGCGATTCTCTTACCTCAGCCCCCTGAGTAGCTGGGACTACAGGCTCCCACCACAATGCCTGGCTATTTTTGATGCAGTTTGGCTGGGGCCAGGTTTGAACCCACCACCTGCAGCATATGGGACCAGCACCCTACCCACTGAGCCACAGGCACTGCTCTGTCTTGTTTCCTATTAAGTTTTTTAAAAAGTCTCTGGAATGACACAAAATTCTTTCACCATCTCATGGGCCATTTACTGAAGCTATACTGAGCATTTTGGCCGTTCCTTTCACATTATTACTCTGTTCCCATAAATTAGAATATCTGATTACCCCTTAACATGACTACAAATCTTCATTCTTTAAGAACCATCTTAAATGAAACTCCTCTCTTGAGTTATTTCTGAGACCCCCAGACCAGACAAAGACTCTTATCTCTGTGCTCTCAGTAATACTTTGTTTAGGTCAATATGTTTATAATGCATATCACCTTCAGTTATAACTATTTCTGTTTATCTTCCTCATTTCACTATGAGCTCCACAAGAATAAGGACTGCATTATGGTTGCCTAAATAATCCCTGGACCTGGTACATAGTAGATGCTCAATAATGTTAAATAAAGGAATGAATAGAAAAATATGAAGGCGGGGCATGATTGGCAAGTGTTTTTGTAATGGGAAGAATGAGAGAAATAGAGCAAAATATCCTATTTACTACATTTGTGAGAACACTTATTTCTCAAAAGGCAAAGACACAAGCTGAATGACACACAGCCAATTCTTTCAAACTTAGTAGTTTTCCACGTAACAACAGCATCAGCAGCTTATAAGCATTAACATTTAATGTTATTAAATGCATAACATGCAATACGTCATTTGATTCTCATACCAGCCCTTTGGGTCAGAGTACCTATTTTTACCCCTACTTGATTGCTGAGGAAATTGAGACTCAAATAACTGGCTCAGGATTATAGAGTCAATATGGGATGGGGGCATACTTTGAACCTGGATGACCTGACAAGCAGGTACCACACATTTAATGAATCCCTTAGCCCCAAATCTAGTCTGACCCCCTCATGTTCCAGAAGCTGAAGCATAGAAGCTAAAGAGACTTGCTAAGAAATAAGAAACAAAAAGAAGTTTTGAACATTAAGCTAGATATGAAAATGATTTTCAGATATTTCTTTTCCTTCAAGGTGATTGGATATATTATTGCCCCAAACATTTAAAGTACTTTTCCCTTGGTACCACATATGTGTTCTACAATGAAAAGAGTTATCATACACAAATAAAATAACTTTCAAAAACCTTTAGATATGAATTTACATTATTCTTCACATATTCATTTCCCTAGACATTTTCATTCATCAGCTGTTATGTATTAAACTATGCTATGTATTTGAACTTGCAGCAAAGTCTGTGTTCTTGCGCTGATGGACTCTAAATTCATAATGTTTATCCTATAACTTATCTACCAAAAGATCAGTAAGAAAGATGCAGAAATGGATTCATATACACCAGAAACTTTCATCATAATTAAATAAGAACTAACAGGTGTTTCTATGAGATTTTTGTATGCGTCCTAAATAGTACAAGATAAACAGAGCTTTAATTGTGGGTGCAGAAGAGAGTGTATTTGTGGTGGTGGTGATGTTTCATGAAAAAATCAATTTATCAAATTCAAAAAATTTAACTTTAAATGACCATACACGTTGACAACCATATGAATAAAAAAATAAAATAAAATAACCATTATTGCTTATTGAAAGTGCTATGTCTGCATCAACATGGCTCTAACAGATTCTAACAGTACCAGTGGCCAGCTGAATCAGAACTCTTGTGTCTGTCACCCTGCTTGGGGACAACCTGTTTCTTCTTCTTTGCTTTTCATCAAGCAGAGTAGATACAAGCATCATGGTCAGGCATGACCCACAGGAGGTTTATATCCTCAATTTCTGATTCTCTACACTTGCAAATCTTCCCTGACTTTGATCAATCTTACAGGCCAAAGCAGTGAAGAATAGCATTTTTTGACTAACAATTTCAAGTTGTGTTACATATTCTCTACATATTTAAGTTCCACTTTCCAAAATGTAATTTTGAATTTTTATAAGAAGGCTTCAAATGCCAAAATTCTTATTTTACTTAGAATGACCAAAAAGTGCTATTTGACAGACTTAGTTTATTATAACAGTGGTAGCACAAGGTGCCATTTACAGAGAAAATGTGAACTTTTTCTTTAATTATTGCAGGCTAAAAGAATTTTTTTTAATATTTTTAAAGCCACAAAGTTCAGTAAGTCATTTTACATAGAAAACTCAATATTCTTGGAACAGGGAGGTAGTAGGAGTTGTGCGAGTTGTGGGTTATGCTCAGTTTTCAACTCTGAAAAATGGGGTGAGTTTTTTAAAACTAAATAAGAGTGTGAATCTTACAGGGAGCAAAGATGTGAACTTAAGTCTTCCCTATACACCTACACTTCGTTTCTACCAAGAAATGGGAATTTACTACTAGTAACTTAAAAACTAATATATTCAGTTTCATCAAAGATACTTCAGGGTAATCGGAAGACACATTTACCTGTGCTGGAATTAAGAGAGTTAGACGTGTTTGAAAATAATAAAGTAAGTTTTCTAATCATTGGGTTAGAGAGATCACAAGACAGGAACAGATGTCCAGAATGATGATGTCACTGTAAATATGTCGGGGCCAGGGTGCACCTGCTTGAGGCAGTGTGAGTGTGGAAGGGAAGAACATCCCAAAGTTCTCATGTCAGGGGATAGGGATTAGGCACATCAGACAAGGGCACTGTAATGATACATAAATAAATAGACATTCAATTAAGATTCTGTCAACATGATAATGATGTAATAAACTTAGAAGTATCATCCACCTTCCAAATTAACCATAAGCAAAAAAGAGAGTTAAAAGATGCTGCATTACATCAGCAAAAATTAAAAAGGAAAAGAAGATACAACAACAAAGAAAAATAAGTAGTAAATAAACACAAAATTGAAGAAATAAAACCAAGTATAGGCTTATCATGCTGAGTGGGAATGACCTGCATTCACCCATCAAAAGAAAAGATTGACAATTAGAATGTTTTGCTGTTGTAAATCCAGCATGAATACTAACAGGGGTTGTTGCCGGATGACATTTATGCAGAGTCCAGGAGAAGTGGGAAGGGACTCAAAGGTCCATCTCCAAGACTTCTTTCTGAGCTCTGGAGAGGAGGGAGCAGATTATGGAGACTCCAACTGGCTGTTTTTTCAGAGGTGGTAAAACTTAGGAATACCTATTTCAGTGGATTCAGTGTATTCAATGGCTGGCAAAGCAAGGCTCAAACTGGCCCTGAGAAGTATCCTCCCTGCTTCCTCACTGACCTTCTGACACAACATACAGGTTTATCAGACACTATCTGCTGGCCAGCTGTCATGCCCACTATGGCACACATACTTCAAAGTGATCTTTCTAAAACCAGAATTCACCAGGTCACACACGAAGTCCCCACCGCCCTACCCATAAAGTCTACAAAGAGGGTCTTCTAAATGCAGTTAGAGGTTCACATTTTTCCTAGATCCTTTCAGAATGAGAAGCTTCCTATTGTCCCAGAATCATTAAAAGAATGAGACTTTGTTAAATTTTACATTAGGATCCTTTGAAGACTGGGAATCACCAAGATTTCCAGCCTTCTTAATTCACTAACCAAAAAACAGTTGGTCAAAATTTCTCTTCCTTTGGGATTTATGTTACATCTCTGCTACTTCAATAAGGTTTGAAAAGAATGTGGATGCTGGAGTTCTAATTTTGGTTCTGTCACTAATTACTGTGTCACAAGTCACTTAGCCTTTCCTGGTCTGAGACTCTTCAAACATTGACTGAAGGCAAGAACACCCTCTTCGCATGGGAAAGCCACATGTAATTGGGAGGATTAAAAACACGACAAAGAGGACCTGTAAGGACTTAGTTTACTTGAGTTTGGCTCTTTGTGTTTAGAGCTTTTGAAATGGTAAGTGCTGGATACATGTGTCATGGTGATACTTTGATGATTTTTAGCAGATTTATTATCATCATTCGGCCACTCATGCGTCAGTTTTATGACATGTCAAACAGCATGCCACATGGCATAGTTTTCCGCATGATGAGAGTGAATATTGATTTTACTCACTGAGAACCTAAGATGAATATTATTCCAGAAGTACACTTACTCATCAGCTTAGTCCACCAACTTGAAGTAATCCCACTTTCAGCTAGGTCTATCTTTCCACAGAAATAACAGCAATACAAATTCAAATCTTGTGAGCATATACTACCACCATAACTACCCAAAGTGGTTCGGTACAGTGGAATTATTTTTAGCAGTGGAAAAAACCCTTTGATGACTTATACAAATGTTCTTGGAAGAAAATCTAAAATCTTCAACATAACTCATAGGGTACAAATGGTCTGGCTTTCCTCTAGCCTAATCTGGCACCATCCCAATCTCTTCCTTCTCTGTGTTCAGTCTCATCTGCCTTCTTCTAGTTCTCTGAGTTTCATCTCATCTCTTCCTGCCACAGGTCATTTGCACTTACTCTTTCCATGGTCTAGAATGTTCTTCCCCATGTTCATATCATTCTCTCCATTGACTCCTGTGTGTCCTTCAAATCTCAGCTCAAGTGCTACTTCTACAGACAAGACTTCAATGAAACATGCTCCCCCACCCCACCTGTACACCCGCATGAGCTAGTTAAGCTCCTTGTTGCATTGTTCATGGAATTGAGTTTTGCCTTTAATTATCATGAATTCACAGGATTATTTGATTAACATCTCTCTCCCTATCATTCAGTTAGCTTCATGAGAACAAGTCCTGACCTGGTTCTGTTCATCATCTTACTCACAGCAGCCAGCACAGTATCTCCAGCCTACACGGCAAATGCTCAGTGCTGCGTGAATGAATGAGGGAATGAATCAATACATGAATATCAATTCCAAAGCTATTCATATGCCATTCACCCTGCTAAAGGACTTCACTAGGCTTCAGAAAAGGCATAAATAGTCAAATAGCCCAGACCTGCCCTTGGAACCCTTATTTACATTCCTAATTCCAGTTAGACTTTAATTCCTCATTCCTCTTTATTTAAGAGCATTTAACTCACCTTAAGCCAACACAAGATCAAACATTAGATCAATTTTATCTTGTTTTTCTTAAATTTTTTATAAAAATAAGTAGTCTATTTTTTTTACCCTCTATTTTTTCCTAGATAGGATTGTGGCTACTAAAACTTCTGCCTTCACTTCTCACTTCTCCAGTTAATATAATCTCACTTTCTTTTCCAGCATCCAAAACAGAGCTAAGATTTAAAGAGAAAAGAAAAGTAATACAAAATGCACAGAATAAAAGGCAGCAGAGATGTGTCTATCAACTTTCATTATAGGTAGCATTATTTAAGTTGTTCATGCAGAGTCTGATATACCATCCATGAGAAAGAATCAGGATTCAAGGATTTTTTAAATGTATACAAGAGTAGGAAGTATTTTTACATCATTCACTCCTCCTTGGCCTTTTAGGGAGAACCTTGATACTTAATGTCAATAAAAGTCTATGGCAGCCTGGGCATTTCAGACAACAGACCATACCTGTAAGATTAAAATCAAATCCTTCTTTTCAAAGCCATTTTATTTTCTACCACAGAGAGAATTCCCAGCCCAAATGCCAAGACTATTTAATTTTCATTCTGTTGACACAAGTCATTTTGCCTTTCATCTTTCTCTCAGAACAGTAAGCTATTCTGCTACTTTATCCACTGACAGGTAACTCCAAGCAGATAATTTTAAAATTTAATGGTCTGATGAAACACTTTTTTCATCTTAAAACACAGTATCAAAGGCAGCAACGCAAACTCAATGCCATCCATAGTGACATGAGTGGCATGGTGCCCTTGGCCATGTACTTGGGCTGTTCTGAAATTGTTCCTACTTTCAAGAAAAAAAAAAAAAAGCCTCTTTCTATTTGGTGCCAAATTTTTCTACCTTTGATTTTTCTTGATGTTCACTTGAATTATAACTTAATAAGAAATATTCAGTAGGCCACTTACCAGTCACAACTTCAATTTGGAAGCAGAAGAGAAAGAAATACCAGAGGTCTGACTTCATGTTTGCCAGAAACAGGTATAATTCTCTTGTTCAATGCTGAAAGCTGACAGTGAATTCACGTTCTCGGTTGTTTTCTATTTGCTGGAAAGGAAGTGGGTTTTCTGGGAGTTGATGTAGTGTCACACTTACCGCCGACTTAAGAGGTTCTCTGTCTTTGATGTTAATGGCTATAGGGAAGGCATTATTGCTTATGGGGGTTAAGGGTTTAATCCATAGGTCACCATAGTTTTGAAGACAGCAGAAAATTTTACCCTTATTCTGGTTCCAACAAAACAAATTAAAAGAGACAATGGCTATTGTTTATTAGAATTGCCCTACTTCTCTTAATCAATGGCTATTGGATAGAAGAGGCTCTAAAAATACATGATGAATAATAAACAGGTTTTGATACATTTCTATCTTTTCCTGATTGCTCCAGAGAATGAAGAGATATGAAACAGGGGTATCATTGGCAAAATGGTAGATTGTAATTTTCCAAATGATTGGGCCAGTTTTTTATTTTGTTTTGTTTTCCCCTTCTGTTTTTTTCTTTTTTTTTTTAATTAAATCATCGCTGTGTATGCAGACATGGGGTACAATATGCTGGTTTTATATACAATTTGAAATATTTTCATCAAACTGGTCAACATAGCTTTCATAGCATTTTCTTAGTTACTGTGTTAAGACATTTATAGTCTACATTTAGTAAGTTTCACATGTACTCTTGTAAGATGCACCGTAGATGTGGTCCCACCAATTACCCTCCCTCCACACATCCTCCTCTCTTCCCTCCTCTCCCTTCCCCCTTTCCAGTTTTAAGCTAACCTAAACCCTGTTCCACACCTTCCAGTAGTTTGTGGAAACCAAAAATTCCACACTAATAGACTCCAACAAAAACAAGAAAGTTGAAAACCCACCACAGTTTCTCTACTCCTGTAGGAAGATAAAGCAGGTAATAACTAGAACAATAATAATGTAATTATATTTATATGTACATAAATGTTTTATATAAAATAATACATCTTAATGCAAATGTATAAACTTAAATGTAAAATAATATATAATATACCTAATATGTGTAAAATATACTATGACTATATAATAGCTAATGTTACATTTACACTGTTTTACATGTATTTAAATGGTTACTAATTGTGCATACACATTTATATTATTATATTATGTACAAGGATTAGCTCATTTAGTCCTCTTAACCATTCCAGTGCAAACCACTAATCTTCCATTTTACAGGTGAGAAAACTGAGTCACAGAGAGGTAAAGTACCCAACCCAAGTTATATAGTTAATAAGTGTTAGCATGATGTTTTGAGAGTCTGGCTCCAGAGTTCTCACCCTTAACCAAAGCAGGTAGAAACACTCATGCCAAGGCCTGTGAATCCTGCCACCTAGAGCTCTGAACCAGCTTCCCGAATAGAGGATCCAGGCCACACTTCTGGGTCGTGACCAACTGTCAGCCTGCACAGATAACAGCCAGGTAAAAAACTAAAATCAACCGGACAGGACAACAGGGTAAGATCAAAACTGTCCAGAATCTGAAAGAAGTTAGGCTTGGGGCTTTAGAACAGCAATTAGTAATGGAGGACCAGAGCCAACGGCTTCAGAAGGCCAGGGGGAGGCTAATCCTGCTGTGATTTCCCCAGTTGCTGAGGCTTCCCCTAGGTGCCTTTCACAGGGCTCCTGAGGCTCAGCAGTGGGTCTGAAAGAAGCTGTTTGGTGAACTGAGCTAGCCTGAGAAGTAGAGACTGGGCCCTCTGGGACCCTTGGGAGCTTGCTACACCAATTTCTCCTTTTCTTTTTCACTGTACCCACCACCACCGCCCTCCAATTGCATTAAGAGAAGATGCTTCTAGACCCACAGGCGTTGTGCTAGAGTCTTCTCCCAGAAAACAGATGGGCAATGAAGAATAATTGCCTTTTTTTCAAAAAGCTAGCTGTGATCTAGCTCTGGAACTAAGTATGGGGAGCTTTTAGTTTGTCTGATAGAAGCTGCCACAAACTCTAGAGCTCCACTGCTATTCCCCAGAGGACACGCAAAGGCAGGTGCCCAAGCACAAACATCAAGGATGTGCTGTGTGCCAGACCCTGCACTGTACCACACAAACATTATCTCATTCAGTTTGCAAACAACCCCATGAGGCAGATCCCATTATTATTCTCATTTCATAGATAAGAAGACCAAGAGTTAAAGAGATGGAGTAGTTTTCCCAGGGTCCTGTAGCTAATGAGTGATGAAGCCAGGCAATTATTTTCCATTGCCCATCTATTTCTGGGGAAAAGACTCCAGCACAATGCCTGTGGGTCTAGAAGCATCTTCTCTTGATGCAACTGAGGGGTATAGTGAGAAGGAAAAGGAGGAAATTGGGGTAGCAAGCTCCCAGGGGTCCCAGAGGGCCCAGTCTCTTACTTCTCAGACAATGAGACTCCCATTCCCCACTCTGAATTACCACACGATGATCACATGCTGGTCCTCATTTATCTAACCAGAAATGACTGATAACATTTTTTTTGTCTCATATTTTCATGGATGAAGCATACATAGGTTCTAATTTAGTTTTGAAATAATTTAATGCAAAAAAGATTTCCAAATAAAACCTAGGTGCAATGTTTCTACCTCAAGGGAAGAAAAGCTGCACGAATTATGGTTGAATTCATCTTTAGTTCAATTGTATATGTGTGTTTTTATTTGATATGAATCTGTTTGCTTTTTCCCAACCATCTCACCTCTCAGTTTATAGGCCATTTGGTGGTAACTGATCTTAAAGTGGAGCAGCGCTTGCTTCTAAGTAAATGGTGTTTTATTTCAAAGTCCCCTGCATGTGATCCTTGCCATGCTTTGCCTTCTCAAAACTCTTAGTCAAGAACAAAATTACTTGTGGTTTTAAATATTCAGAACTACTTTTCATGTGTCTGGAAAATAAACTGGGCAAAAGTTTCCATTCACCCTACAGGAAGCACTTTTTGTTTGCTTTTAATGTTTTTTTTTTCTATTTTTTCATTCCATGACTTAAGAGGGTTTTGATTTATGGGTATAGATGCCTGGGGTGAGGGTGGGGTGTGGAAAGTTTGTTACATTAAAAGTGGGATGTTTATTATTTCTTGCCTTGTAGGCACCAGAGTTGGTAATGAGGCAGGCTTGTTTCTCAAGGGCCACAGGTGAATGCCTTTCTTTTGCTTTGCTTAAAACTTACCAAAAGCAGAGGAGCTCACACCGTTAGGTTAGCATGATTAAGCCCAAACAATAGGATTAAAAAGCATGCATAGGATTAAAAAAGCATAGGATTAAAAATACATCTTTGCCTCACCTAAACTTGGGTTGTCACTCTGACATGGATGAGTATAGAAAGATAATGGTCCTTCATAATCAAATTTTTTCTCCTCCCACCTTGCCCATACTGTTCTGTGGCCCCACCACCCAGCCCTCTCTCTCCTCCCACTGATTCACCAAGAAGCCCTAATGATTCAGCTTCCCAGCTGTTTCCTAAGTATTTTTTCTTCCTCTCTTGCCAGTGGCACTGCCTTGAATCAGGCCTCTAGCATTTTTCCTCTGGTCTTTCCGTCTTCAATCTTGATCTGTTTCAATCTGACTCCATGCTACAATCAAAGCAATCTTCGTAAAACATGACTCTAATCCATCTGTACCCCTTTACTGAGCACCCTCCACTGGCGTCCCACCCATCTTAGATTAGGCCCAAACTCCTTACAAGACCTTTTAAAGGCAACTCCTTCTCCAATTCACCATCTTTTTCAGCATTTGTTCTTCATTCTTTCTGCACCAAATGCTTCAGTCACATTAAATGATGTGGAAGTCTCCAAATTCCCCAAGCTAACTCTTCATCCTGCTGCTAGGAGTGTCTTGTTGTCCCTACTCACCCACCTTACCACCCCAGAGTACCCTCTTGACAGATTTTCTACCATTTTTCAGGCCTTTGCTCCACCCCCATCAGTTCAGCAAAGATGCCTTCTGCCTTCCCTGACCCATTTCATTCACTACCAGTCACTTCTGTAGCTAGTGCCCTTTGGGTGGCTTTTCTTCACCCTGCCTCTCTGCATCCTTCCTCCTAGAACTCGTCATACTATAACGGCCTGTTTGCTTCCTTGCAGCTTCTACTGAACTGTGAGCAACATCAGAAGAAGGACTGAAAACGCCATCTTTGCAGCCATATCAGCAATGCCTGACACAGTGCCTGGGACGCAGCAAACGCTTCATAACTATTTGGTGGATGAATGAGTGTCTAAAGAATCCTCGACTTTTGAAGGAAACACATCATCTCAGGAATGCTCACCAATGATCATTTTGCTTTTAAATCATAATGTGACAGCCAGAAATTTATCAAGATGTATTTGTATTTCATATTGAAATTAATTCAATGACTATAAAAATGCATCATCCTTATTCATCTCTCATCTAATCATTTGCCCGTCCTTAACCACCGAACAAAAGAATATTCAAATTTAACAGCCAAATATTTTCTCACTTCAAGTTGGTAACTCATCCACAAAGCCAAGAAAACTAATTGTACAATTAAAGGTGATAAAAATTGAAGGTGAGATGTGGCTGTAATGTGATATGACTGATACTTTTTAACTAATTTCCCTCCACTTAGTCTTGTTGCCTTCATTGCAATGATGGCACCGTTCCTCGGAACATCAGTAAGGCATCTCTCTGGATCCCATGCCCTCTAGCCTCCCAGGGGTCTGTCCTGTCTTTTGCCCCTGAATCACTATCCCACACTTCCTTCCTTGTATTCTAAACATTCTAGAATCTCTGCAACCAGTAACACACACATGCAGTTCCTCAGACTCTAAAACCCCTGCCATCTACTTCTCTCTTCTTTCTTAGTGAAGACAACCCTCTGTCTCTACTCTGCACGTTTCCCTAGTTGTTCCTCAAACCATTATACACTGCTTTCTGTCTCTATCATTCCACTGAAATAGCTTTTCTTCAGCACCCCATTAGCTCTGCACCACAAACTCCAATGAACACTCTCTATCCTTACCCTGCTTGACCTCTTCAAATTGTCTGATGCTGTATGTGGTGCCTGCTGTCATACTTACTTTCTCATGAAATGGTACTACCCCTTCCTGACTGAGTTCTCCGAGCTAAGGGTTATTCGGCTAACTGCAGGTTACTTTCTATGGCTTCACTCTGATGAATTCTGCAGAGTTGTTCCTCACAATTCAAGCTTCAGTTTTCCACTTTCCGCATCCTAGAGACGCCGCTTGAGAGGTCAAGCAGGTGATGTCACTTGTTAATCAAAAAAATCAAACAGGCTGAAGTATTTTTTTAATTATTTCCTTATTTTTCTTTCACATCCTTTACTAAAAAAAAAAAAAAAGCCTAAAATATTAACATGACTTTCCTTGTGTGACTCTTAACCTAACTCTGAAAGCTACTCCAAAAGTGTATTGAACCATAATAGCACAGTTCAGTAAGTACATAATCATTCTCAAGGGACTACAACTCAAAAGGCTCACAAACTCGTATATATACAGGGCCAGACAGAACAAATGGACCAGAACCTGAACCAGGCATATGGCAATGGGGACCCCAGGACAAGCTGAACAGTAGGCAGAAAATGCAGCCAGTTAGTCCCAACTGCTGCAAGGAATACAAATCCAATGTGACCATATTTTCTGATTTTTTTTTTTCAGAGACACACAAAAATGTAGTCATTGTGGTAAATCATATAATTTTTAAATTTTCCAACTTATTCAAAAGAATCTAAAATACAGAGGTCCCTAGGAAAGTTTTAAGACAAATTAAGTTATGGTACATTATTTCACTTCCAAGAGGTAGATAGGTTGACTTCTCAGCAGAGGGCCCTGCCTCAATCCTGGGGAATCCAGGAGAAAGCACAGATGCCTGATTCCTGGGGCCTCCTCAAAAGCAAGGAAGATGAAAAGAGAGGAGGCATTGGGACAGATCAACTACCCCTGTGCACCTCAACAGGTGGGAGGGGTTAAGCTCTTTGAACTTCTGATGTGTAGTTAGATCAGGAAACCTGAATTACTTCCCCTGCAGGGGATAGAACTATTTTGCCCACCCCCTTTCTAAATAACCATCAGCTGTCTGTTAGCAACCCCCTACCTTTTACCCAGCCCCTCTCTCTATCCAATCTTCCTGGGGACTTAGGATTCTTTCAACCTTATCTTTTGGCATTTTTACATTCTGCATATGCACCTTTGTCAAAAATCAATAAAAGCCTTCTGAAGGGGCCAGAGAGGGGCTGCATTTTCTCAGTCTTACTGCTTGGCCTGAGATAATGTAAGCCTTCTCCAAGCATTCTCAGACTTTATGTTTTAAACACGCGTATCTTCAGCATCATTTCCCAGTCAACTTTCAAACCAGGTCAGGGTTCATGTGCAACCACCCCCAACACCAAGAAACACGGTTGGCAGCATCTTTTCAATTCACCTGTGCAAGTTTCCCAAGGCCCACGGGGGCACTCACTATCAGCTTTGGAGCTGGAAGAGAGTACTTTGGTGTATGATTTTCTATAATTTTAAAAGTAGGTTAAACAAACCTCAAACCCTTGGGTCTTTGCAATGGGCTTTCAGGGACCTTATTCCTTCCCATGTGACAAGTTTTTGGTTCGTTTCAAGAATTTTTTTAAAAGGCTGAACCTCACTGAAAGGTGAGGAGAGAAATGAGCTTCTGGCGACCACAGTGACTAAGGAAAACATTGCTGCTACAGAAAAAATTGTTCATAAAAACAGTTGAGTAACTTTTAAGGACACTGAAGAGGCACTACTGATTGGATTGCCAGCAGCCTCCAAAATCCTGCACAATTGCCTTGAGTCAGGAAAGCTTCATCCTGATGGGTGCCTCACACTTTGACAGATAAGCAAAAGTGCATTGTTGAATGGTGCAAAGAAATGCAGTTCAGAGTTGAGGATGGCAAGTCTAGATGCGTTTCTGACTTAGTTACTGGTGAAAAAACCTGGATTTACTGGATTGATCCAGAGAAAAAGTGTCAGTAGACAGAGTGGATTTTTCCCCATGGAAATCCACCAACAAAAATGAAGTGGCCTCTAAGTGTCAGAAAGAAAATGGTGGCAACTTTCTTCTTCAAAAGCTGTCATGTTGCACTGTTCCTTTGAAGGAACAAAGGACTGTACCACTCAGTGGTACACAACAGCATGCCTACCAGAAGTTTGGGGGAAGCTTCAAGAACAATAGCCAAGGACAGGATTGCAGAGGACCATTTTGCACCATGACATGTCCAACATGACCATTCATTTCCTGGGAGTCCGCAGAGGTTGAATTTGTGACTCATCCACTTTACAGTGATTATTTCCCACATGATTATTTCCTGTTCCCTACAGTCAAAAAGCACATGTGCTGAAGAAGGTTATCCAGGCCTGAGGAAGCTGGCATACCCACAGGAGTGAGCTTATAGCACTTGAAGAAAATGAGTGGGAAAAGTGTTTTTAAAAATGGTCTGTGGCTCGGTGCCTGTGGCTTAAGTGGCTAGGGTGCCAGCCACATACACCTAAGGTGGTAGGTTCGAATCCAGCCCCAGCCCGCCAAACAACAATGACAGCTGCAATCAAAAAATAGACAAGCGTTGTGGTGGGCACCTGTGGTCCCAGCTACTTGGGAGGCTGAGGCAGGAGACTAGCTTGAGCCCAGGAGTTGGAGGTTGCTGTGAGCTGTGATGCCAT
>NW_003852408.1:27044418-27049125 GCF_000181295.1 Otolemur garnettii
AATACTATAGTGGCTAGGCCTGGTGACTCACTCCTGTAATCCTAGCACTTTGGGAGGCCAAGGCAGGTGGATTGTCTGAGCTCACAGGTTCGAGACCAGCCTGAGCCAGAGTGAGACCTCATCTCTAAAAATAGTCAGGTGCTGTGGTGGGCACTTGTAGTCCCAGCTACTTGGGAGGCTGAGGCTGCACCCAAGAGTTTGAGGTTGCTGTGAGCTATGACACCACAGCATTCTACCAAGAGTGAAAAAGTGAGACTCTGTCTCAAAAAAAAAAAAAAAAGCAAAAATGCATGGAATGTTGTGGCAATTATTTTGGAAAAATATAGTAATCAAAATGTTTTTACATTTCTTAATTTGTATGTATCTCAAAACTTTTGTAGTTTCTCTTATACAGTGTGGGCCAATTCCAGTTTGACCAATGGACTATTGATTTTTAACCTCTGCTTTAAAGTTTAACAGTCATTTGGCAGTATATATACATATGTATATAAAGTCTGGAGACCCTTGTTCAGGACGGGACTCTCACTTGCCAGCTGTGTGAGCTTGAGAAAGATGCCTAACCTCTGAGCAGAAGTTCATTCATCTGTAGCATCAGAGGATTCTTGTAAGGACCAAAAAGTAATGCATCTGAAAGCTCTTAAGAACTACCACATGGTACTTAAAAATATAGTTTTTATAATTTTTAAATTTCAGGAAATTTTAATAATTTTTGATATTTTAAAAATATCTTATTTTATCCTGGTTAATGAACAAAGGAGCAGGGAAAGGGGAAGGAGAGGGTGATGGGGAGTTATGGTGTATGGCACACCTCTTACAAGTGGAAGAGGGACTATAAGAAGGACTTTCCCTAACAGATGTAATCAGTATAACCTAATTCTTTGTACCTTCAATGAACCCCAAATAATTAAAAATAATAAAATTTTAAAAATAATTAAATAAAATCTTATATCAAGTTAAAAAAAATCTTATTACATTTTGACTCACTCAAAGCTTTATATACAGGATTAAGACTGGTAACTCCCTTTCAGAAAACCATAAAAAAATCACCACTGGCCTTGTTTGGGTAGCCATTCAGGGTAAGATTTTAATAACCTGTCCCTAGTACTTGATGTATTTTTAGGATATAAATGAGAACCTCATACCTATGAAATTTATTCCATTTAAAAACTGCTCTCTTTTTTTTTTAATTTCTTTTCAACACTTTAAATAGAAAAAAATAACCTCTTCTTCAATCTATTTAAAGTTTAAATACCCTTTACCCCAAGGAGCTTAGATAGGTTAGAACACAAAACGAATGTGGTAGAAATTACAGAAGTTAAGTCAAATTATATTTGGTTCCTTAGATTGTGCTTTATGTGAATGGATGACACCTACTGGTATAAACCAAAAACTTCTGTTTTTAAGAAGAAAAATACCATAGCTGTTTACCTCTCAGGCAAAAAAGAAAAAACAAAGAAGAAGAAAAGAAAAAGGAAACCACATCCAGCAGAGTTCAACACTGTCAAAATGTAATTGCCCAAGGTACAAGTCAAGAGCTTCTTGAAATCGTGAAAAAATGTTCATGATATGGTAAGGGAAAAGCAAACTACATATTTAACATATATAAGCATATAACATATATGTCTAAATTTTTGTATAAAAATTCATAAATACATAAAAACCATGTATTTAAAAAGTGAAAGGATATGCATCAGAATATTAATTTGCTAATTAATGTGTTAGTATTACCAGTGATCATTTTTCCTTTACATTTTTCTACACTTTTGATGCTTTCTCCTACCACCAGGTATCATTCTCATCATGAGCAAGGTGAGTGTGTGTGTGTCTGTGTGTGTGAGAGAGAGAGAGAGATTTGTTATTCCTTAAAGCTTTACAAATTTAACTATCCATGAGAAAGCAGAATACCTAAAGTATAATGAATGAAAGTGATTAATTAGTTCAGTAATGAGCTCTTAACTATGACCAGGCTAGGCCCCTTTTGTTTGTGGTCATTATTGAATATTCATTGTTGCCTAAATTTTTTACAAATAAGCCTGAGAATCATTTTCAAATATTCACAAGTTTTCCATGCCCAACCTTTGTGCTCCCCAAATTCCACTAGAATTTTGATTACATACAGTATCAAATGTCCAGACCTCTTTGTACTACTTCAGAATCTCAGGTATATCCCAGTGACTCATGGTTTTCAGAAATTATTTTATTTTAAATAAAAAGCAAAGGCTTAATAGATGCAATTACAAATACTATGAAAATGTCCAGATGTGAAACAAATTTCTTAACCACTATTTCATGTCTTGAGGAGACTTTGTTGGCCATAAGAAATTAACATGTAACATGAGTTTTCCCCCATTCTTAAGCACTGAACCACTTATGAAGAGGGAAAAGGATTTCATGTCTATTCATGAGCATAAATCGTGGCAGAGCTAGGATAGCCTTACAGTCAGTAAGGCTCCCGTCCAGAAGGAGAGTTGAAAGACAGAAGTTTAGCAAGTAAATGCATGGTCAGGAGCTGAGCCAAGAGAGAAGGTTGAAGAACACACATCAACCCTGCTGAGGCAAGCTGCAATCCCAAGGATACAAACAAAAGGTACAAAATCCATTGCCAAGTGGACAGGAGTCCCCTCCCATACAAGAAGGGCTTGCAGAATACTCCATACAAACAAGTGAGCAGAGTTCAAATGTCCTCCCATTCTATCCCACGGGAGATACCCTCTAAAAACTGGACCTCCTACCCCTACTAGGGTACCACGGTACTCTCCTGCCAGGCATAAAACTGTATAAAATTGTATATATTCTCTACCTGCAATTCTGAACTCCCAGCACTCCCCTCCACTCTCACCCCGAGGTCTGGAAGCCTGTCCCCCATCGAGTCTAGATTCTTGGGCATTTTCTCAAGAGGTGTGGACAGGGCAGAAGCTATTGCTGGTCTGTGCTGATTCTGTGGCATGGGAGTAAGGAGAGGATGGTTAGCTGAGAGGAAACCATACAGGAGCGGGGGTCCCCCAAGGCACAGAGCAGGAGCTGCAGCAGCAGGAACAATAAAGCTATGCCAGAAAGACATGCCCTGTCTCTCTGGGAAATTAGACAAAGCCAGACATCTTCTCTGGTGGCAGCCACCAGAAGAGTGGATCTGAGACAGAAGTGCAGGCCCCATGAGTAAAGGTAAGGCCAGAGGTGGTAGCAGCCTGGGCGGAGCACAAGGACTAGAATACATGTGACCCAAGACGGCAGACTCCCAGGGTGTGGCTGAGCCAGAGGACTGCTTTACTGAGCCTAAGATGCATTCAGCCCTCAGAGGATCATAGCTAAGACAAAGGCGGGCAGGCAGAGGCTGGACCTGACAGCTAAGTGTGAGCTCTAACTACTTGCTGCTCCCCGGGGCTCAGTCCTGGTTTCTGTCAACTCAAGCAGCGTCTGATCTGTAGGGGAATATAGCCAAAACAGAAACAAATTCTGCGAAGTTGTTCTGTCCTGTCTGCCAGCAACATCATTTGGCACAGGGCTGGAACTGAGTGAACTGCCCCACCCTCCATTAAGCACCCAAGGTTTTGAGGCCTCACCTACCCTGCTGGATAGTGGCAAAGAGCAGCAGCCTGGCTCAGGACACATAGATATCCCTGTGACTCAGGAAGTTGTAAACCCCTGGAGCATCTGCTCATTGGAGGGAGCTGAGTCACAGCCCTGTGGGGTTACCAGTGACTGGGTGTGACAGAGGTGGAAGGTGGGGAAGGAGGCATCAACCTTCCAAGACTAATTTATTTGCTGGGTGGGTCCTTCTGACCTCATGAAGCACTGGAACGAGTCATACTTGAGCTGCCAGAAGACCTCTGCTATCTAGTTGCCAGAGACCTTTTGCACTCTCCTGACTGAGACCAGCGCAGACTGGGACAATTGATTTGGACCTCTCGAACTGGGCCAGTCACCCAAAGACTATCCAAAGTGGTACCCTGTGTGTGTGGTTGTGGCAAGGTTTGATTTTCCTTTTCCAATTGTTGCCTGTGGGGGGTGGGGTAACTTAATTGCTGGTATTTCTCCACAGCTGAGACTTCAACACAGAGTAACTGATAGGTACGACAGAGACCAGCTGAAAACAAGAGAGAGCCACGTAGCCTCACCACACCAAGCAGACCCCCAGTTTCTCAAGCCATAGCACCATACAGATCCTTGGCAAAGCTCTAGAGGAAAAGGTGCAGTCACCAGTCCCAGCTTTGGGGCAAAGGGCTTGTTAATCACTACCCCTGGAGCCCCCAAACCAACTACTCCTTATCTGCTCATCTAGCCAAATGGTGTAAAATAAGCATGGGGCGGAATCAGTGGAAAAACTCTAGTAACATGAATAACCAAAGTAGATCAACCCCTCCAAGGAAGGACACAGCAGACACAAATGAAGATCCCATTCATAAACAGATGGCTGAGATATCAGAAATCAAATTCAGAATTTGGATTGCAAATAAGATTAATAGAATAGAGGCAAAGTTGGAACTAGAAATTCAAGGCACATTTCAAAAGTTCTCTCAAGAATTCAATGAATTCAAAGACAAATCACCAAAGATTTTGACACACTGAGGCAAGAGCTTGCAGCCCTCAAAGATCTGAAAAATACAGTAGAATCACTCGGTAACAAAATGGAGCATGCAGAAGAAAGGATCCCTGACATTGAAGACAAAGGTTCTGAATGTGCCCAAGTGCTCAAAGAGGAAGAGAAAT
>NW_003852408.1:27050102-27051451 GCF_000181295.1 Otolemur garnettii
TTGATACCCAAAATTCTACCAGGCTTATGAATATTCTCAATTAATGTGAATGGCTTAAATTGTCCTCTAAAGAGGCACAGGTTGGCTGACAACTGGATACAAAACTCAGGTCAGATATCCGCTGCATATAAGAATCTCATCTCACCTTAATAGATAAATATGGACTCAGGGTGAAGGGATGGTTATATATATTCCAGGCAAATGGAAAGGAGAAAAAAAGCAGGTGTTGCCATTTTATTTGCAGATACAATAGGCTTTAGCAAAAGTAAGCAAGGATTAGGATAGTCACTTCATATTTCTTAAGGGTAATACTCAATATTATGAGACTTCAATTATTAATATTTATGCACCCAACCAGAATGCACCTCAATTTATAAGAGATACTCTAACAGGCATGAGCAACTTGATCTCTCCCAGCTCCATCATAGTCAGAGATTTTAACACTCCTTTGGCAGTGCTGGACAGATCCTCCAACAAGAAGCTTAGCAAAGACATTTTAGATTTAAACTTAACCATTCAACATTTGGATTTAACAGACATCTATAGAACATTTCATCCTAACAAAACTGAATACACATTTTTCTCATCAGCCCACAGAACATACTGCCAAACCAATCGCATCTTAGGACACAAGTCTAACCTCAGCAAATTTAAAAGAATAGAAATTGTTCCATGCATCATCTTGGACCATCATGGAATAAAAGTTGAACTCAGTAACAACAGGAATCTGCAGACTCAAACAAAAACATGGAAGCTAAATAATATTATGCTGAATGATAGAGGTCAAAGACGAGATCAAGAAGGAAATTACCAAATATTTAGAACAAAATTATAATGAAGACACGAGTTATCAGAACCTGTGGGATACTGCAAAGGCAGTCCTAAGAGGGAAATTTATAGCATTGCAAGTCTTTTTCAAGAGAACAGAAAGAGAGGATGTTAACAACTTAATGGTACGTCTCAAGCAGCTGAAAAAGGAAGAATATTCCAATCCCAAATCCAGAAGAAGAAAAAAAAATAACCAAAATTAGAGCAGAATTAAATGAGATTGAAAACAAAAGGAATATAAAACAGATCAAGAAATCTAAAAGTTGGTTTTTTGAAAAAGTCAACAAAATTGATAAACCTTTGACCAACCTAACCAGGAAAAGAAGAGTAAAATCTCTAATCTCATGAATCAGAAACAGTAAAGATGAAATAACAACAGACCCTTTAGAAATTAAAAAAATCCTTAATGAACATTACAAGAAACTTTATTCCCAGAAATATGACAATCTGAAGGAAATCGACCAATACTTGAAAGCATGTCATCTCCCAAGACTTAGCCAGAATGAAGTGGAAATGTTGAA
>NW_003852408.1:27053336-27054336 GCF_000181295.1 Otolemur garnettii
ATACTCAGCCCTACTATGAAACTAATTTATAGTTTTCATATGAAAGCTATACCCCAATTATAGCCCAAGAATATGGGGAAAGGGGAAAGGGAGTGGAGCGGAGAGGACAGGATGGGTGAAGGGAGGGTGATTGGTGGGACCACACCTATGGTTCATCTCAGAAGGGTACATGTGAATCTTTCTAAATATAGAATATAAATGTCTTAACACAATAACTAAGAAAATGCCATGAAGGCTATGTTAACCAGCTTGATGAAAATATTTCAGATTTTATATAGACCCAGCACACTGTACCTCATGACTGCATTAATGTACACAGCTATGATTTAATAATAAAAAACTGATTGTGTATTAAAACTCAAAGAAATCCATTCCTCAGTATAAAATCAAAGGCAGAAAACATAAATCTTCATTGAAAACTAAGAAATTAGTAAGAAAAGCTTAAAGGTGAAATCATCACTACTTGAAATTTTCATGTATTATTCTCTAAAGAAAACTCTTTGGTTAAGAACAAATAGTAAATTATAATTATAGAATGCTTGGGGAAAGTGACAGTAAAACACACATTCTTATTTATGTACTTACAGGGTCTGAGAATTAAGCTGGCAAATGCATCCTAAAAAAAGTGCTACATATTTCATTGCTGAATATTACTACAGTTACCTTGGAAATACTCCCATTGAGAAGCTATGCACTGATGCCAGCACTACTCTACCCTTCAAAGCAATTTTGGAACTCTTTTTCTGGAAAGACCATCAAGCTATTGTCCTATGGCACACAAAAACACTCAACAACAGTAATGAATGCCACTCATCAAGACACTGCCACACATCAACAGAAACATAGCTGTGAGACACATCCAGAAAAAGAGCTCCAAAATTGTTCAAAGGGTGGACTAGGCAGTGTCCAGCTCCCCACAGATTACTTCATAGGTGATCATATTGATATTCAGTAATGAGGTATGCAGCACTTTTTGTAGGATTTGTTTGCAAACTTAATT
>NW_003852408.1:27054356-27070782 GCF_000181295.1 Otolemur garnettii
ATGAGCTAATCATTTAAATCAAGAGATACAAAAAGAAAAACCAAGTAAGCCTTTAAAAACCAGAAACATAAAATTAATATATATTTAAAAATAAAAAGTACAGATTAAGAAATAGAAAATAAAACATAAATAATAAACTAAAAATTCCTGGTTTTATTTTTTTAAATATTTATTTGAGGGGAAAGAATCCCTATTCAACAAATGATACCAAGAGAACTGGATATCCACATGTAAAAGACTTAAACTGGACCTGCACCTTTCGACAGTCACATAAATTGATTCAAGATGGATAAAAGACCTAAATTTAAGGCATGAAACAATAAAAATCCTCAAATAAAGCATGGAAAAAACACTTGAAGATATTGGCCTGGGGAAAGACTTTATGAAGACTTACCTGACAATTACGACAATAAAAAAAAAAAATCGGACTTAATTAAACTGAAAAGTTTCTGTAAAGCTAAGGAGACAACAACCAAAGCAAATAGACAACCTACACAATGGGAAAGGATTCTGCTTATTTTGAATCAGACCAAAGCTTGATAACTAGGATCTACAGAGAACTCAAATTAATCCACATGAAAAAAACCAACAATCCCATATATTAACAGGCAAGAGAGATGAATAGAACCCTTTTGAAAGAAGACAAACGAATGGCTAGAAAACATATGAAAAAATGCTCAGTGTCCCTAATTATTAGAGAAATGCAAATTAAAACCACCCCGAGATATCATCTAACCCCAGTAAGAATCGCCACATCACAAAATCTCAAAATTGCAGATGCTGGCATGGATATAGAAAGAAGAGAAAACTTTTACACTGCTGGTGGGACTGCAAACTAATACAACCTTTTGGGAAGGAAGTATGGAGAACCCTCAAAGAACCCAAACTAGACCTCCCATTTGATCCTATAATCCCATACTAAGCATCTACTCAGAAGGAAAAAAAAAACCTCTTATCATAAGGACACTTGCACTAGACTATTTATCACAGCTCAATTTACAATCACCAAAATGTGGAAACAACCTAAATGCCCACCAACCCAGGAATGGATTAACAAGCTGTGGTATATGTATACCATGAAATATTATTCAGGCATTAAAAAAGATGGAGACTTTACATCCTTTGTAAACCTGGATGGAAGTGAAACACATTATTCTTAGTAAAGCATCACAAGAATGGAGAAGCAAAAATCCCATGTACTCAATTCTCTCTCACACCTAGTACATGATGAGGGGTGGGGAAGGAGAAAGAAAAGAGAGGGAAGGAGGAAGGGGGGTGAGAGGGTCATGGTATGTGACACACCTTTTGGGGGCAAGACACAATTATAAGAGGGACTTTACCTAACAAGTGCAATTCAATGTAACCAGGTTCTTTGTACCCTCAGTGAATCCCCAACAATAAGAAAATAAAGAACATACCTGGCCATTCCTGGTGTCTGAGTGATTCCCAGGCCCAGCAAAGGATCTCAGTTTCCACAGCCTTGAAGACAAGGAGTAACGCACTAAAATACGGACTTATTTTCCACTCTACCTTCACTGGAAGAGCAGCTGCCAAGAATAAAGATCGAATCTTCTGATACCTGGCAAACAAATGTAGTATTGTCTCAAGAATTGATTGCTTCTTCAGTGCCCACCAGCATATTTGAGGAAAAGCTTCCAGAACAATTTGAGGAGTGGCTCTCCTTCTTTCTATGAGACCAGAGATATTCCACAAAAGAATTGGATGTCATGAAGGAAGCAGTGGTTCAGGCAGAGGAAGCGGCTGCTGAGATTACCAGGAAACTGGAGGAACAGGAGAAGAAACGCTCAAAGAAGGAAAAGAAACATCTGGCTGCACCTGCCCTGGCTTCTTCAGAAAACAGCAGTCGTACTCAGGAGGAGCAGGAGGAGACAGTGGAGAAACCCAAAAAGAAGAAAAATCAAAAGCCCCAGGAGCTTCCTCAGGGGAATGGAATGGAAGACCACCCATCTATCCCATCTCTAAACTCAAGAAAAAGAAATCTTATTCCAAGGAGGAATTGGTGGGTAGTGGTTCTTAAGGAGGCCATTAGCAGTGTAAGTCCTCCAACTTGGGTAAAGAAAAAGTCTTCACCCAAGGAGGACACAGTTAGAAGAGTCAGACAACAAGAGAGTGTCTAAAAAAGAGAGGAACTTCTCTAAGGAGGAAACAGCAAGCCCTGGGCTGGACTAGGCTGCAGCCACCAAGAGCAGCTCCAAAACGAAGACACAGTTCCACAGAGCTCCCCAGGTAGATTAAAGTGGATATCCCCAAGAGGAGGGGTATTTCACATCCCACAGTAACATTTCCCACCCCAGGTCCCATATCTCAGTAAAAACAAATTTACAGAAAAATTTAAAAAAAGAAGAAAAACAGAACATACATGAACACTATGAGAAAAGAAGACAAAAGCAATACAGATACTGATGAAATTTTTTAATTAAAAAAACGTAAATATCTGTCATTATAATTTAAAAAATAAGTAGATACCATGTTAATATTAAAAATATGGCAGAAATGGCTAATAATCTGGGCCACAGAAAACTGACATAGAAATAAAAATAAACTAATAACCTTGGAAAAAATACAAATGGAACTAAAAAACTAGCCCATACAAAGGACTAAGCCTAGACTATTGTACAAGTCAGTTATTTAATGACTTGCAAAAAGTAGAAAATTCCCATGCTATTAAATGTGGACCATTAAAGGTAAAAATCAAAAGGGTTCCAGTCTATTTTGTGATGTTGACATAATGTAATAACAAAAGGTAAGAAGGTTAGTTCAGAAAAGATCCACAGACCAATGTCACTTAATATAGATATAAACATTCTAAATTAATGTTAAAAAATCTAATTCAGTGGCATAGTAAGTAAATAAGCTACCAAATAGAATTTACTCCCCAAATGCAAAAATTGCTCAATAGTAAGAGATCTATATGTCATTAAGTTAAAAAGAAAAAATATATTATCACCTCAGTAAATACTGAAAAGGTTTTTAGGAAATTTAGCATCCATGCATGATTTTTAGAAAGAAAAATCTATTACTACATCAGAACTAGATAAATACATTAATTTTTTAATTTTTAATTATGAGTACATAATAGTTGTATATATTTATAGAGTGCATACGATGTTTTTATACAGGTGTACAAAGCGAATTAATCAACTTAGTGTAACTGAGGTATCTATCACCTCAGGCATTTAACACTTCTTTGTGTCAAAAACATGCCAACTCTACTCTTATATTTTAAACTTAATGTTGATTATAATCAGTTTGTTGTGCGATCAAATCTTGTTCATTCTATTTAACTAACTCTGTTTACCATCTCCAGTTTATCTCCCTCCACTACTCTTCTCAGCCTCTGCTAACCACCATTATACTCTGTCTCCATTAAAGCAATTGTTTTAATATTTAGCTTCCACATATGAGTGAGAACATACCAAATTTGTCTTTCTGTGCTTGGCTTATTTCACATAGCACAATGTTCTCCAGTTCTATCCATGTTGTTGCAAATGGCAGGATTTCTTCTTTTTAATGGTTGTATAATAGTCTATATATGCCACATTTTCTTTTTTTGGCCAGGGCTGAGCTTGAACCCACCACCTCTGGCATATGGGGCCAGTGCCCTACCTTTTTGAGCCACAGGTGCTGCCCTATACCACATTTTCTTTATCCATTCATCTACCGATGAATAATTTCTTGATATCTTCTTGTGGTATTCTATATATATCACATTTTCTTTATCCATTCATCCATTGATTGATGGACATATAGGTTGATTCTATAACTTGGCTACTGTGAATACCATTGCAATAAACATGGGGGTGTAAATATCTTTTTAATATCCTGGATTCTCATCCTTTGGATATATGCCCAGTGGTGGTATTGCAGCATCATATGCTGGTTCTATTATTTTTTTTAGGAACCTCCATACTGTTTTCCATAGTGGTTGCACTAAACTACCTTCCCACCAACAGTATATAAGTTAGATGAATACTTCTGAAGCTGATGAAATACCTCATATCACTGGACACTTTCATGTTTGTGAAACACCAAAGGGATCCCCTTAGGTTAGGGGGAAGATACTACCCCTGTGATTTTTCAATATTTGGAAAGATATTTGAAAGAGATAATTGCTATATATTTTTTGAAAAGGAGAAACAATTATCAGGTATTTTCCCTGAAGTGACTGATTATCAAGAAAATCCAAAAGAACAAACTGGAAAGGTATTATAATTAATGAGGAAGTTTAGAAAGTAGCCAAGAACAAAGTAAATATAAGAAAAGCCAATAGTTTTCTATATGTGGGGATGGGAAATGAATGGTTAGAAAATTATAAGGCAGGAAATAACAATAAATATACATCAAAGAAACTCTGAAACTTTCAGAGGGACATAACAAAACATTTGAATAAATGGAAACACGTGACAATGACTCTGGATTGGAAGAAACAATGTTATAAAAATATTAATTCTCTCCAAATTAATTTATAAATGTAATGTTTTTGCAACCATAACATCTACTGTATTTTCACGTTTGGAAATCTGACAAAATGATTCTAAGAGTTCTTTAGAAGAATGAAGTTGAGAATAACCAAGACAATTAATGGGCTAGAAGGTCAAGTGACAAGGTTTAATGGGTATAAATGACAAGATTAGGTGTAAGACTTATTTAAACTAAATACAACACCCAGTAGCAAACCTAAATAATGTACAAATTCAGTAAAATGAAAAAAAAAAAAAAATTCAGTAAAATGATAGATGCATAGGATTTCAAGCCTTTGGAAGTAATAAGTATTTTTCAGTAAATAAAGTATCAGGAATAATTAGCCAGTCATGTTGAAAAAGTAAAGTTAGAACTCCGCCTCACATAATAAGGTGAAATAAATTCATGATTTAAAATTAAATGTAAAAGAAATGAAATCATAAAAGAATTTGAAGAAAATTCAGATTAGAAAATTATATCTTACCTGATTGGAAAGATAAATTCTTTCATGTTTATTTCTCAATCAGTCTCCTTATGTATTATCTTTTTTAAAAACATCTTGATCACAGCCTAAAAAAAACCCAAAGACAATTTTTATAAAATATATAAATGAATGTTTGCTTGATCCCTGAGTAAAGAAGGTATTCTAAGCCAAAAAACAAAGAAAAAAGAAAATACAAATGAAAAACTTTGATATATTTTATTCATAAAAGCTCACATTTTCATGCATCCAAAATTTAAAAGTAAAATGGTGATAAGAGAAAAAATATTTGCAACTTATATAATAGCAAAAGGCCAATGTGCTTAATACATAAAACTTCTTACAAGACACTAATAATAAGATCAACATCTAATTTTAAAAAGTAAATAAAAAGCGAAAGTAGGCAATTCACCTTCCCTTCCCTTGCCTTCAAGGGGGTTGGGATTTGCCTTCACCAAAAAAAGGCAAAAGTCCTAAATTCACATTAAGAAAAAAGTTCAAGCTTACTTGTCAACAAAAAGAAATGCGATACATAAAAACCAGATGATACATTTTTTCCTAACAATTTGGCAAAGCTATCTAAATGATATTTAAAAGATATTCAATGATGTTTAAATGTTATTAAATAAAATCTAGTTCAGTTTGAATAGGGAAGTAATGGGACTTTTTACCCACAGCTGGTGAGAGTGAACGTTAATACAATTTGCTAATGAGCATTTTGGTAATAAATATCAAAGGTCTTAAAGCATATCACCTGTCTCCTGACCAAGTGGGCCCTCTTCCAGGAAGCTTTCTCAGATATTTTCAAGCAGATCCGGATCGCCACTGAAGCTCAAATTTGTCCAAGCCCATACATATATACACATCTATACTACGAATGAAGTTCTATCTATGCAGACCTTCTTTGGCTTATGATGAGGTTACATTCTGATAAACCCATTGTAAGTTGAAAATATCCTAAGTTAAAATTAAGAGAATCTATTTTATTTGTATCCCTTTTTTGCTGTTTTCTGTGTTTACTTCATTCTGAAGCAGATTCTTCCGAGAATCTCTATACTTACACCCTCCCAGCTTTGCAAACACAATAGCTTATAAAGAGTAGAGCAGGCTCAGGGCCTGTAGCTCAGCGGATAGGGCACTAGCCACATACACTGCAGCTGGCAGGTTTGAATCCAGCCCGGGCCTGCCAAATAACAATAACAACTGCGACCAAAGACTAGCCGGGCATTTTTGTGGCAGGCATGTGTAGTCCCAGCTACTTGGGAGGCTGAGGCAAGAGAATCATTTAAGTGCAAGAGTTTGAGGTTGCTGTGAGCTATGACGCCTGGTACTCTACCAAGGGTGACATAATGAGACTCTGTCTCAAAAGTAAATAATTAAATTAAATTTAAAAACTTTAAAAAATAAAATAAATAAAGGGTAGAGCATTAGCTGAGGGCCTAAGTGTGATGCGTTAGACTGATGCAGGTCACATGCCTGGTTTTGGAATAATCCCTGCAGCAAAGGAGATGCAGAGCTCTGATTGACTAGGCCTAGTCACATGCCCATTCCCGGAGCACAGGGGTGAGGTCAACCCTACTGCACCTCAGGAGCTAAGAGATGGAGAAAGCAGCTCCTAAAGGAAAATCAAGGTGCTGTCTCCAGAAAGGGCAAAAGAAACACTGGGCAGACAAACAAGACATCTGCACAGATGGAAAGTTGCCTCCTTTATCTTGACACTGAGGATAAAATAAATGTTGGAGGCACAGTAAGAAAACTCATTGTGGTGGGATGCATAATGAAACGTTTAGACTAAATAATTGCCAGTGATTAGCAGAAGCTTTTTCTCAGTCATTTCCTCATTCAAAATAGAGAAGGAAAAAAGTGGGAGCCTACAATTAGCACTCACTGTTTGTTCAAAGCCTTTTATAGTTCTCCGCTCAGTTACCTTATTGTCAATAAGAAATAACAAACTTGCAGTGTGAAGGATCCTTTCCCCCCTGCTCTGTGCTTGGGGAAGCTGAGCCTGACCAACCACCTCACCTCCACCTCCGGCAGCCTCTGGCGTCCATTTGCTCTCAGCTGCTGGCGCTCTGCAGGGCAGGAGGAAAGTGAAGTTGGTGTGTTTATTCCCTGGGCTACCTCCCAGCAAAGCCACTGGCGGGGACTTTCTCTCACAGCTCTGTCTGGACTCTGGTGAGTATTCTCTCCCCTGCCCTGTGGCTCTGGAGGTGGAAATGGCTTCCTGCTGTTGCTTGCACTGGGAGGCTTCTCCACCTCTTGTTGGTTTTCTTTAACCCTGTTCACACCTTTGCAAATAGTCTGTTTATTAAACTCTCCTCCGTTGCCCCTATTTGAGTTTACTGCCTATTTCCCTGGGGTAGGAGTGAGAGTGAGTTACCCAGTTGATTCAAGGGCCAATTTTATAAAGCATTAAATGAAATAGGCACCTGACTACAAATTGTTATTTCAAGAGTGAAGCAAGGAAAAGGCCTTCACCTCACCTGACTTCTCTCCTGTGGATGAACTCACCTGTACATGAATTTCCTTGAAGTGGAGGGAGACAAAGCCTTTCTTTACACTCTTATGGAGAGGACATAATGTGCACACTTTCTTGACTTAGAGTCACTCCACTATATGAATGACTGATACCAGAGTCTTTCCTGAGAATCAGCATTGATGATGGACACAGATAATGATAAAGAAGACGATGGTGACACATGAAGAAAAAACTTAGAAACAAATATTAGGCTGTGTGTACCAAAGGTAGAGTTTTTCAACTTGTAATTCTGAAGGCTGGCTGTAAAGCTAAGGATCTCTTCTTCACTAGACTAGAATAAAGTAGGTTACTCACTGTTATGGGCTGAATTATATTCATGTCAAAATTTATACGTTGACATTGTAGTGCCCAACACCTCAGAAAGTGACTATATTTGGAGAGAGAGCCTTTAAAGAGGTGGTTAGTGTTAAAATGGGGCAGTATAGGTGGGATCAGATCCATTTTGACCAGTGTCCTTATAAGAAAAGATGAGAACAGACACGCACTGGGAAGACACAGGGAAAGATGGCCACGCACAATCCAGGGAGAGAAGACTGGTATGCTTCCTTCCCCCATGGCCCTCATGAAAAACCAACTCTGAGAACATCTTAATCTTGAGTCTCTAGCTTCCAGAATTGTAAGAAATTTCTGTTGTTCAAGCCATCTGGTCGATGATACTTGCTTGTTAGAGCCTAGCAAATTAATACACCCACTCTCAGGGTAGCTAGGGTGAAGACTTCTCAAAGAGAAAGAAAAATCCTCCTCTCTCCATCAGACTAAGAAAGCCAAATCAATCCATCGTTTCAATATCCCAAAGCTACACTTGTTTCTATAAACCCTAAGGTATTTTATACCATTTTGCCATTTTCTTGCTTATTCATTCCATTACCTGAGGCAAGAAATGAATCAGTGCATTTATTTGCTGGCCATTTGGTTAATCTGTGGTTAGAGTACTGCTATTCTAGCAAATATTGGGAGAAAGCGTCATTTCAAGATTGAACGTGTTATCTCTTCTCACACAACTCTGTGCAAGGACTACTGGGCAAAAAGTTATCAAAAACCCCTAACCAATTCATCTGATAGGAAAAGAGTAAGAAATAAAATTATAAAAATAAGATAAGATCCTTAGATTGTAGAGGTTAGTTTCTCACCTAACCCCCAGGTATTGTTACCCCAACAAAGGGTAGTTACAGAGCCTCTTCTGAGGCTGCTGGGTCTCTTTGAACCCAAACTCCGACTTCACCTCCTGTTCACAGGATTTGCTTGAGAAGGTTCAGTCTATTGCACTTGTTGGTGGTCACTGTCCTATATGAGCAGAGAACGTCTAAACAGCAACAGAAAACAAAGCAAATAAAGAACCCCAGGCGGTGACATTTATTATCCTCCCCACAGGAATACCTCCTACCCAGAGACCTCCATTTCTATTGCATTTATTTAAAGGTAATGGAATTCTCTTGTGAAATTTGTGCTTGGGAGCCCACTGCCTTAGAATAAATGTAAAAGCATCAAGTAGGTCTGGGAGTGATTAAAAAACAAATTCAAGGAAAATCAAAACCAAATTGCTAACATATTAGAGAAACCCTTCCTCAAAGATGGAAAGCCATAGGTAACAGAAACCCTGTTCATAGAGTCATTTGTCTTATACTGTCTCATTTTACTCTCAATTCCACAGCGGCTCATTTTTACTTGACTTACTTGAGGCGCCAAGGTCTTAACAGTACGAGTTTACACAAGTGAGTTTTTCCTTCAAATATATAAAGTTAGAAGTTTTGCTACATTCTTAAATGTGATTTTTATTATACCCAGTGCCCAGGAATTTTTCCAGTGAAATACAACTTGATTTCAAAACAGAAAAACTGGACTCCCTTCACAGACACTTGCTTGGCTACAAACTCAGTAGGAATGATTGTGCTTCATTCCCAGACGCGAGCTGTCTGGCGCAGAGATTAAGAGCGGGCTCCCAGAACCAGGCCCTTCTGGGTTCGAATCCAGACTTTGCCATCTTACTAGCTACAGATCCATCAGCAAATACCAGAACATCTTTGTCATCTGTAAACTGCAGGTAACCGTACCTGGCTCACTAGTTTGCTGAGGGAATTAAAAAAGTTACCTCAGTATAGCATTTCAACTAGTACCTAATACATTTTATTTACTCAATAAGTATTAGCTGCTGCTGTTGTTGCTAAGGGGGCAGAGAAATGACACTTAACTTCCCACTGCTTATCCAGCAAAGCCACGTCCAGCCCTGCCACCTGTGCCATTCAAACAGGACTGCGTGTGACACCTGTGTGCTTAGCAGGTCAACAGCTCGGGCGGTGGTGGTGAGATCTTGTAACACAGTTGCTCGGTGGGTTCTGCTTTGAAGAGGCAGAGATTATTTACCTTTAAATAAAAGGAAAAAAAAATCATTGCAACCTTTTTCTTGCTCTACCTATAAAATGTAGTAAAAACTTAAATTCCTTAGTATGTGCACTTCAAAAGCTAAATATAGAAAGAAGACAAGTAGCGTGAAGTGGGAGAAGGGGGGGTGCAAGTAAAGCTAAACGCAGAACTGGGCGTGATTTCAGGTCTGGGGTCAAAAAGTTTTCCTGCATTACCTCATGGTAGGAAAATTTTTCTTAAACCTTTCCTTCCTATTGAACTCCATCCCTAATGATGGTGGAAGAGAAGAAAATAGTAATTACTTTCCTCAAAATAGTTTCCAAATTGCTGTGTTGGATTTATTTATTTAGAGTTTCAGTAGCAGTGTTTTTCCTAAACACCCCCAGAATTTAATGCAATAATATCAATCCTTCAAGGACATAAATTACTCAAGCCAGATTTTAGAAGTTTCATTGTACTGTCCCCCTAGTGCATAAAATACATAAAACAGGATATGCCTGGAAAACCTACCCTGCTCTGTGGGTGGCAAGGGTAAAGGTGTCACAGGAAACATTTCCCTCAGTGGAGAATAACACCCTTCAATAGCTTGGAATTTGAACCCAGAAATTATTAAAAGAACTTTAAAAGGATTCAAAAATATCCAGGGAAGCAAGGCCTGTAATCCTAGCACTCTGAGAGGCCAAGGTGGGTGGATTGCTTGAGCTCAGGAGTTTGAGACCAGCCTAAGCAAGAGAAAGACCCTGTCTCTACTAAAAATAGAAAAAAATAGCTGCTGTTGTAGCTGGTGCCTGTAGTCCCAGCCACTGGGGAGCCTGAGGCAGGAAGATCATTTGAACCCAGACATTTGAGGCTTAATGCCCGTCTAAGTACCACCTGACGTCATTTCTTCATAGACCTCCTAAAACTTGTGATATCTTCTCTACACTTCAGAAAGTGCTAGGTCTAAAAGCATCCCATTTTCTAGAAAGAACTATGTTCTTTATAAATCAAAGACATGTTTTCTTTAGTACAGCCATCAATGTTACCAGAAGTTACTTAATCTGAGCACCCCCACCCAAGAGTCTAATTACCTCCAGGAGTGCTAGAGGTTTATGGGGGAAGGCCAGGACCAGAGCTGGAGAGGAGCCAATCCAGAGAAATGCTTCCAGGCAATCAGAGGCCCCAGATGATGTCCCCATTGCTGCATCTAACCTTGCACTGTCCAGGGGTGGCAGCTGCAGGACATGGCTACTGAGCACTTAAATGTGACTAGTTCAAACTGAGATGCATCAATGTAAAATGCCATATTTTTGACAACAGTACAAAAATTTTGTAATCTCTAATTAGTAATTTTTTTGCTAGTTATGTGTTAAAATGAGAATATTATGGATATATTAGGTTAAATAAAATATATTATTTATATTTTTATATTTTATATTTTTTAATTATTTTATTTTGAACCAATTTTAGACTTAGGAAAAAGGAACAAGTTGTACTACATATAAAGTCTCCATACACTCTTCTCATAGCTTCCTCTCAAGTTAACATCTTATCTAGCATAGTACACTCATCAAAATTGGGGTCAGACATAGTAGTTCACATCTCTAATCCCAACACTTTGGGAGACTGAGGCAGGAGGATCCCTTGAGGCCAGGGGTTTGAGACCAGCCTGGATAACATAATGAGGGCCTCTCTCTACAAAAATTGCTGAAAGTTAACAAAGTGTGGTGGTGTACACCTGTAGTCCCAGCTACTTGGGAGGCTGAGGCAGCAGGATCATTTAAGCCCAAGAGTTTGAAGTTGCAGTGAGTTTAGTTATGATGTCCCCACTACACTCTAGTCTGGGCAACAGGCCCTGTCAAAAAAAAAAGTTTCAATTAAAAAAAAAATCAAAACCAAGAAATTAACATTGATACAATACTATTAACTATACTACAAACTATACTCAATTGCACCAGTTTTTCCAGTGATGTCTATTTGTCCCACTCCAGGATCCCGTCCAAAACATCATGTCATATTTAGCTGTCATGACTCCTTAGTTCTTCCAATCTGTGACTGTTGGTTCCTCATTCTTTCCCTATTATTCATGATCTTGACATTTTTCAAGAGTACTAATCTCTTATTTTGTACAAAGCCTTTCAATTTGGGTTTGCATAGTTTTTCTCATGATTGGAATGGGGTTATGCCTTTTGAACAGAAAAGATCACAGACATTCTAGCAAAGGTTTCATAATGGATGAAAATATATCTTATTACAAAAAAAAAAAAAACCTTTTTGCTTTTATTTAATGTGGCCACTATACAAATTTTAATTACATACATGGCTCACATTATATTTCTATTGGACAGGGCTGGTTGACACCATACACAGGTAAAACATACTCATAACAGAAGTATATGGGTTTATCTATGTTTTCCAGGCCCCTTTCATGTATTTCCCCTTTTAATACTAATGAAGCCAAATGTTCCTTGAGAACTTACTCTGTGTCAGCTGCATTCTAACCATGTGGCATGTATGAAGTCATTTAATCTTCACACAACCCAATTAGGTAGATTGTCTTATCATTCCTACTTTGCAGCTGAGGAAACTGGGATGTGAAGAGGTTGTAAACTGCACAGGACCACACCCAGTTTGGTAAACAGCAGATGACATAGAGTGGGAGAACCGACATTTATTAAGGAAGCTTCTATACACCGTGCCATGAATTGAACAGATGAGGTCTCATGTAATCCTCACTGCAGTTCCATTTTGCAGAGGAGAAAACTGAGCCTCAAAAGTCGCAAGTGGCAGCAGCTGGAATTCCTGTATTTGACACCTTATTTTTCCATTATACACACTTACTCTCCAGCTAGCTCAACTACATACGTGTTTTTAACGTCCACTAATTTTGAAACATCAGTGATCTGCTAGAGGGGTTCTCTCTACCAGCAGCTCTTCAGCACGTCAGTTTTTCTACAAAAATTGATAATGATGCTGATTAATGAAGGAAGCAAATAGTATCACTTTTGCACAAATTACAAAGTCAATTAAGTTCCAGGTCTGGAAGCCTGGTCATTTATGTAAGGGACATAAGAGGATAACTCTTAGTTATAATTCCTTTTAGGAGTAGTACAAATAGTTGGCATCCATAGAAGTTGATATGAAAACAGAACTGCCTGTAGTTCAGTGCAGAATTTATTATGTTAACCAGTACTCCATCCACTCCAGTGTATGAATAACAGAACCTCCTCTAATGAAACAGCAGAACTGGGCACCAATTCTGGGGGGTTTTCAGCTTAAGTGAAGACAGGCCAAAAGACAGGTGGCTCAAGTGGAATATTCCAGTGATTCCTGACCAAAGAATAGAAATACAGTTGTTTATTTCTCCAAATGGGTTGCCTCAAAAAAAAAAAAAAAACTAGTAATGAAGTGATTGAAACATAGAGAAAAGTTCTATGTACTAAATATACTTGGATAAGGTGGGGAAGAAACATCTGATATTATTACGTATTAAAGAAAAAAAATTATTTCTAAGGGTTTCCAAGTTCTAAAATAACAAAATTCCTTCACATCTCAGAGCTGTGTACAGTTCCCAAATGTGCCACCAGAGGATGCTGCTGAATCATACTTCATTCCTCAAACCCACAGCTGTGCAAATGCTTTCGTTCTTTTTCTTTTTGTTCCTTTTCCGAAAGAAAACAAAAACAAACAAAAAAATCATGAGCCATAGGCATGCATGCAATGCAATGTAAGGGACAAGATTTTTTTTTTAAGTTTTAGGCACAGGCTCAGAGGGCGAGCGCAGTGAATTCCCGTATTGCCCACAGAAGCAAGCAAATCTCAGCAGGAAGCCATGGACAAATGGACGGAGTGGTACTTGTGTCTTGCTTTAGTTGTGTTTGCACTGAAGGAGAAGGCTGCTTGAAAAACTGCATATTTTGGTTTTGCCTTGCTTTGCTTGAGGGGTATGGGTGGGAGAGTTTCCATACAGAAATTTAAGCAGGAAACTGAGATGTCCTTGGAGGATTGTAAAATCCTGGTGAAGGCAGGAAAGCCAGCTGATATTGATGTACATAATCTCCCCCACTTCCTCTAACTGCAAACATTCTTCACAGTCATCCTGCAAAGCCTGCTTGGTCAGAAATAGACCTGTACCCCAGAGAGCAAGATGAGTGACTTAAGTAAAACATATACGTGAGCATCTCTGTATGCAGTGATGAAACAAAATGACGTGGCAAAGACTGCTGAGGACAAACATGCCCCAACACACAAGGGACGTGTTAAAAAATACCTGGAGAGAACGGAGAACTAAGATGCAGGCACACCCCAAGTCACTGCCGACTTACGTTCTGGAAGTTCAGGCCACGTTTGGAATTGAGAGAATTACAAAAGCTGGCGAGAGTCCTAGGACGGCCAAGCACATCCAATCCTGGTTTTGATTCAAAACCAGGTCCTGGGAGCTCCAGAACTGTTGCTGTGAACCAACCACCCAGGGTATCTCTCCCCTTAGCAGGTGCTTGGGCATTGACTGAGTTACAAATCCTCAGACCAAAGGTCATAACACCAGAAAAGAAAGGAAAAAGGTTTGCTCTGCTTATACCAGATTAAGTGACACAGGTGCCTGGAGTTTACTATGTTTAGTGCATTCTTTTTTTTTTCTTTTTTTACATGATATCATTTGGTTCTTACAACAGTCCTAGGAGAAAGTAATTATCCTCATGTTTAAGTAGAAAAACTTGTGCCAGAAAGTTATTTAACCTATCCAAGGACATGTAATTAATAAATAGCAAAAGCAGGACTAAAAGGTGGCATCTGTTTAACTTGGTAAGATTTTCATGAAATATTTTTGAATATACAGAAAGTACATTTGAATACTACAATTATAAAAGGTGCTCAAATGTGACTTGTTTTCATCTTTTGTTATTGGTACATGTTGAGTATTACAATTTTAACATAATTCTTTTCTTTTCTTAAAATTTGTATACATTTTTAGCACCCTCTGTATACACACACACACACACACACACACACACACACACATTGCCTTCACACAAAATAGGACCAACACAGGACCAACACTGGTGTATTAGAGTTCTCTAGAGAAACATAACTACTAGGATCTATGGGAATACATTTAAAAATATATTCATTAGGGGAATTGGCTTACAATTATGGAAGCCAAGAAGCCAATAGCAAGCTGGAGAACCAGGAGACCTGTTGATGCAACTCCAGTCAATATGCAAAAGCCTAAGAAACAGAGGAGCCAATAGTATAAGCACCAGTCCAAGTCTGGAGGCCCAAGAAGTAGGAGTGCTGATGTGTAAGGACAGGAGAACATAGACACCTCATCTCAAGCAGAGAAAGCGTATTCCTCCTCCTTCTAGCTCTATTCAGGCCCTCAGGGGATTGGATGATGGCCATCTGCATTGGTGATGGTGACCTTCTTTACCTACTTTACCAATTCAAATGCAAATCTCTTCTGAACACACTCAAAAATGATGTTTTACCAGCTATCTGAGCATCCTTTAGCCCAGTCAAGTTGACACATAAAACCTTCTAACCTCACAACCTTGTCCCTCCCATCTACTTGACTTTCATTGAGTTTTACTTCCAGATGGCCACATAAGTGTTGATTGATTAGTTCCAGTTTAGTATTGAGTATATGGGGTGCTTGCTTTTCCATTCTCACAATGCCTCACTTAGAAGAATGGTCTCCAGTTCCATCCACGCTGTTACAAAAGATAGTAGATCTCAGTGGGCTTTTTATGGCTAAGTAGTACTCCAAGGTATAGATATACCACATTGTATTAATCCCTTCACGTATTGGTGGGCACTGGGGTTGAGGTTGTTTCCATATCTTTGTGATTGTGAATTGTGCTGTTATAAATGTTCAAGTACAAGTGTCTTTTCTTGCAAAATGTTTTTCCCCCCTTTGGAAACTACCAACTTTGAATAAGTGTTTCTTTCTCTCTACATCCATGCCAGCATCTGTTGGCTTGGGACATTTTGGTAAGAGCCATTCTTGCTAGAGTTAGTTGATATTGCACTGTGGTTTTGATTTGCATTTCCCTGATGATTAAAAATGTTGAGCATTTTTTCGTATGTTTGTTGGCCATTAGTATATCTTCATTTGAAAAGTTTCTGTTCATGTCTTTTGCCCACTTTTTAATGAGGTTATTTGGTTTTTTCTTGCTGATTTGCTTAAGGTCTTTGTAGATTCTGGTTATCAGACCTTTATTAGATGTATAGCATGCAAATATTTTCTCCTGGCTTGGTGCCTGTGGCTCAAGCAGCTAAGGCACCAGCCACATACACCTAGCGGGTTTGAATCCAGCCCGGGCCTGCCAAACAACAATAACGGCTGCAACAACAACAACAACAACAACAAAAAGCAGGGTGTTGTGGCGGGTGCCTGTAGTCCCAGCTATGGGGGAGGCAGAGGCAGGAGAACCGCTTGAGCCCAGGAGTTGGAGGTTGCTGTGAGCTGTGATGCCACAGCACTCTACCCAGGATGGCAGCATGAGGCTGTGTCTCAAAAAAAACCAAATATTTTCTCCCCTTCTATGACCATCTATTTACTCTCTTGATTGTGTCCTTGACTGTGT
>NW_003852408.1:27071573-27101980 GCF_000181295.1 Otolemur garnettii
AGGATGTAAATAGGGAAACATAACAGAATCAACATTATTAAAATGTTGGATCAACAGAATCAACATTATTAAAATGTCTGTACTGCCCAAAGTGATTTATAGGTTCCATGCAATCACATTAAAATACCAGCATCATTTTTTGAAGATCTAGAAAACATAATTTTACACTTTGATGGAACCAAGTAGGATTTTTGAATTTATTTCTTTCATTTTGCAATGTGCAAACCTTAATGCATATAGCTCCATGCCTTTTTAGAGAATGATAGCTCATTTACTTTGAGCAATGAATAATATTCCATTTTATGTATATACTATAGTTTACTTACTCACCTACCTACTAAAGAAAATCTTGGTTGATTCCAAGTTTGGGGCAATTATGAATGAAGCTGCTCTAAACATTTATGTGTAGATTTTTATATGAACATAAGTGTAAAATTCATTTTAGTAAATAATAAAAAGCACAATTGCTGAATTGTATGGTAAGAGTATGTTTAATTGTGTAAGAAACCTCCAAACTATTTCCCAAAGTACCATTTTGCATTCCCACCAGCAAAGAATGAGAGTTCCTTTTGTTCTACATTCTCATAGCATTTGGAGTTGTTAGTGTTTGCAATTTTGGCCATTCTAGTCGGTGTGTGGTTGTTTCTCATTGTTTTAATTTGCAACTCCCTAATGAAATATGATGCTGAACGTCTTTTCATATGTTTACTTGTCATCTGTATATCTTCTGTGGTGAGATATCTGTTCAGTTTTTTTTGCCAAACTTTGAATTGGATTGTTTATTTTCTCATTGTTGAATTTTAAGAGTTCTTTTGGATAGCAGCCTTTTAGCAGATGTGCTCTTTGCAGATATTTCTCCCAGAATATGGCTTGTCTTCTCATTTTTCTTAATGTATTCTTTCACAGAGCAGTTTTTAATTTTAATGAAGTATATCTTGTCAATTATTTCTTTCATGGAGTGTTCCTTTAGTGTTGTTTCTAAAAAGTCATACACAAGATCATCTAAATTCTCTCCTATGTTATCTTCTAGGAGTTTTACAGTTTTATGTTTTATATTTAGGTCTATTACTTACTTGGGGTTAATTTTTTTGTGATGGGTATTAGATATATGTCTGGATTCAGGTGGGGTTTTTTGTTCATTTGCATGTGGACATCTAGTTTCTCAAGCACTATTTCTTAAAAAGACTGCCAAAGACTATCCTATTGTCCTATTGGATTGACTTTGCTCCTTTGTTAAAGATCAGTTGACTATATTTATGTGGATTTATACCTGAGTTCTTATTCTATTATACTGATCTATTTGTCCATTCTTTCATTAATGCCACATTATCTTGATTACTGTACCTTTTTATTAAATCATGAAATTGGATAGTGTTAGTCCTCTGACTTCATTCTTCTCCTTCAATATTGAGTTGACTCTTTGGAGTCTTTGTCTCTCCATATAATCAGTTTGTCAATATCCACAAGATAACTTTGTCATATTTCATTGGGATGGTGTTGAACCTATTAAGTTGGGAAGAATTGACATCTTGAAAATATTGAGTCTTCCTATCATTGAACATAGAATATCTGCCCATTTATTTAATTCTTCTTTGATATTTTTCATAAAAGTTTTTAGTTTCATATAAAACTTGTATGTATTTTGTTAGATTTATACCTAAGTGTTTCATTTCTTGAGGTGCCAATGTAAATGGTAATGTGTTTTAAATTTCAAATTCCACTTATTCATTGCTGGCATACAGAAGAGCAATTGGCTTTTGTATTTTAACCCTGTATCCTGTAATCTTGCTAAAATTGCTATAATTCCAGAATTCTTTTCTGGTTGATTTTTTTTTCAGGTTTTCTATGTAGATGTTCAAGTTATCTGTCAATAAAAATGGTTTTATTTCTTCTTTCCCAATCTGTGTACCTTTTATTTTCATATTTTCTCTTCTAGTATTAGCCAGGCCTTCTAGTATGATGTTGAAAAGCAGTGATGAGAGGAGACATCCTTGCCTTATTTCTGATGTTAATGGAAAAGCTTCAAGTTTCTCACCATGAAGTATGATGTTACTATAGATTGTTTGTTGTTGGAGTTCTTTATTAAATTGAAGAAGTTTCTCTTCCCTGCCTAGTTTGCTAAGTTTTTATCATGAATAAATTTTGAATTTTTTAAATTATTTTTCTACACATATTGATATAATCATGCAATTTTTATTCTCTAGCCTCTTGATGTAATGGGTTATATTAATTGATTTTCAAATCCTGAACCAGGCTTGTATACCTGGGGTAAATCCCACTTGGTCATAGTGTATAATTCTTTAAATACATTTGTTGTATTCTATGTGAATCTTTTTATTGGACTTTGAATTTATATTCATGAGACATACTGGTCTATAGTTTTCTTTTCTTGTAATGTTTTTGATTAGCTTGAGTATTAAGGTAATTCTAGCCTCATTGAATGAGTTAGAAAATATTCCTTTTGGATCTATCGTCTGATAGAATTATATGAATTGGTATACTTTCTTCCTAAATATTTGGTAGAATTCCCCATCTGTTTCTCGGCAGAACCCTAACTAACACTAATCACCTGACATTTATCTATATGTTTTAACATTGATTTTCTTTTCATTCACTAAAATTCTGCTAAATAGTGACTTATTTAGTTTAATAAGAATTTTCCTTTAACATATAAAGAAATAGACTTCTGGCTTCCAGAAGCCAGACTTCTGGCTTAGAACACACCACTCCATCCTAATAAGAAATAAAATGATGAACACTTAAAAACTAACACTGATGCTTTCTGTTTTGGAAGATTATTTATTGTTGGTTCAATTTTCTAATAGATAGAGTCTTATTCATATGGTCTGTTTCCTCATATATGAGTTTTGGCAGATTGTATCTTTTAAAGAATTGATCTGGGGCGGTGCCCGTGGCTCAAAGGAGCAAGGCACCGACCCTCTATACCGGAGGTGGCGGGTTCAAACCTGGCCCTGGCCAAAAACTAAAAAAAAAAAAAAGAATTGATCTGTTTCATCTAGGTTATCAAATCTGTGGGCATCAAATTGTTCATAATATTTCTTTAGTATAGTCCATGAAATTCTTAGTGATGGTCTCTTTCATTTAATACGTTAAAAATGCATGTTTGCATATTTCTTCACCCCTTTTCTTAGTTAGCCTAGCTAGAGGTTCACCAATATTATTTATCTTTTTGAAGAACTAGGTTTTGGTTTTAATTTTTTTCTATTGATTTTCTATTTTCAATTTCATTGATCTCTGTTCTAATTTTTATTTTTTTCTTTATTCTGCTTACTTAGGATTTAATTTGTTCTTTTTTTCTACTTTCCTAAGATGAAAGTTTAGACTGACTTTAGATCTTTCTCATTTTTTAATATACGCATTCACTGCTATCAATTTCCCCAAATAATGAGGCTCTGGTGAAATAGTTTCTCCTGAGGAGAAGCCTTGTTAAGAACAGAATGTTATGGCATATTTCAAAATGGTTCCTGTTCCTCTGCCCCTGCTGGAAACATAAGGGGATTTTTCTCCAAATTCAGTGTAAGGACCTGATTGAGCTCCTGAAGGTAAAATTCTCAAAAGTATAGGAGTTCACCTATGACTAAGTCCTCTGGACCTCCAGCAATTCATCCATTACAGTTCAAGTTTTACCACAACCCCCAGCACTCATTGCCATACTCAGAGATTTCTGCTCTAGCAAGTTATGATTCTCTGTATATGCCAGATCTGCCTCTCCTATTTTCGGAGCAGTGTTATGCCCTGTGACTTCACTTTTCTGATGGATCTAAGAAGGGTTGTTGGTTTTTCAGTGTTTTCAGCACTTTAGTGTTACTAGGATAGAATGGTGAATGCTAAACTCTTTGCATGCCAGGAGTGAAGCCGGTAGTCTATTTCTTTATATTTTAAAGGCAAATGCGTATTAAACTAAATGAAGCATTACTCAGTAGAACTTCACTCAATGAAACAAAATGGATATTAAAACATACAGATTAAAAGTCAGATTGTGGCAGGCGCCTGTGGTTCCAGGTACTTGGGAGGCTGAGGCACAAGAAGTGCTTAAGCCCAAGAATTTGAGGTTGCTGTGAGCCATGATGTCACAGCACTCTACCAAGAGTGACAACTTGAGACTGTCTCACAAAAAAAAAATAAAAAATAAAAGTCAGATTGGTTAGTGTAGTCAAGGTTCTCCAGAGAAACAGAATCAATAGGGGTGTGGGGTAGGGAAGAGAGATTGAGATTTGTGATAAGGAATTTACCCACATGATTATGGGAGCTGACAAGTCCCAAGATCTGCAGGCAGCAAGTCCCAAGACCCAGGAGAGCCAAAGGTATAGTTCCAATTCAAAAGCCTACAGGTTCCAGTCCCAGGAATGGCCAATGTTTCAGTTCTAATCAGATGGCAGGAGAAAACCTGATGGTCTAGTTTGACATTCCAATCAGGAAGAGGAATTCCCTGTTCTTTGAGAAAGGATCAACCCTTTCTCATCCAGAAACACCTTCATAAAAGAAACACCTTCACAGCCAGAATAACGTTTGACAAAATGCCTGGGTATCCCATGGCCCAGTCAAGTTGACACATAAAATTAACTATCACTACTGTAGGAGAAATAGGAAGAATTTCTCTTGCTAATATTTAGCTTCAGAATCAGCTCCTGGTTGTTTCTGTTTTCACAGCCTCTGCCCTTTCTGTGCCCAGGAACCCACAGATTATTTAAAACCTCCAGGTGACTTTTCACCATAGGTCCTAGAGCAGTAGCAGCAACAGGGCTCTCACCTGTAGAGATGGGGCAGAGATTGACAATGTTGACTACTGTGGGAGTGCCTTGCTTCTCTGCAGAAATATACAGGTGAAACAAGATCTGGAAAGTAAGAACTAAGTGGAGCATTAACACTTCAGTGTGGAGGGTGATTAGGAATACATACATCCATGAACACATACCCACTTATGTGTGTGTGTGTGATGCATGACACAAATAATTACAAATGTTAAAGGCCAAAGTTGTAGCAAAAGGATATTTAAAAACTACAATCAGATTCTAACTGTCCAGAAAGAAGAGAATAAATATGTTCCCACAAAAGGAATGAAAAACTCAGATTGGCATCTGACTTCTGTGCCAATGAAGATACGTCTTCAAAGTTTTGAAGGAAAGTTATTTTCAACTTCTATAACCCTAGTGAAATATGAGGCAAAATAAAAATATTTTTCAGACTCACAAAGGATCAAATTTTTACCTTCCATACACCCTTTCTTAAGAATTTATTTAAGGATATATGTCCTCAATTTCCTCAGAAGTAAAATGAGAATAGACTGAGCCTTTGGTCTTTAAATTGCTTGCTACAAAGCCCAGTGCTCTGATCCAGGATCCAGGGGTCACTGCAGGGAGGGAACATGGAGGATTGAGTCAAATCCACCTTCTGTCTACACCTCAATGAGAAAACCTCTATTTGGAACTGCTACTTATTAACCATCATAACCATATGGGAAATAGGAAGAATTTCTTATAGTGGGTTTTGGAAGCTTTCATTTGAAAAAAAGAGTTGTGTGGCTTCAGATCATTTGGAAGGTTCTAGACTTAATGAAGTCTAAAGTACCCTGGGCTCTAACACTCCACAAGTCTATGAAGACAGGTAAGTTTAATCAAACAACACCATCTATTAAAATCTGCAGTACCAGAGCTCTGTTTCTGTGCACTAAATCATAACATCCTTCAGCAAAACTAAAAAGGCTTTCAGAGATGATCCATCATTTCTCTCACCTTACTCAAATCTTTTTCCTTAGAGTTGTCTTTTTCACAACAGAAATCTTGAGGGAGACAGTTTGCTGCTATGGAAAAAACAACAGGGAGGAGCTGGGAGACCTGGTTTCTAATGCTAATGGCATTACCTTACACAATGGTCGGCCTCTGTAGGCCTTAATTTTTTTTCCTTGCACAAATAGTGGATAACTTTTTTTTCTTTTGGCTCAAAAACAGAAAAACTGAGTGCCATTCAGAACATTCTAAGTCCAGTTGTAAAAATACATAACTTTTTAAATAATGTTATTTATTTTACTGTACTGAAGGTGAGAAAAAAAATACCACCTCCAGCTCTCCAAAACTTTTACTGGTTTTCCTGAAGAACGTTTACTAGTTTTTATCATTATGAACAAGATAATTATGAAGTAACTGAAGACAACAAAACATTAAAAATAAAGTAGTTTCAATGGTGAATGTACTTGCCCAAATCCACAGAAAGTATAATAGCAATAGTGAATGGCCCTAATGTAAATTGTGAACTTTGAAAGATAATGATGTGTCTATATAGGTTCATTGCTTATAATAAATGCAACACTTCAGTGGGGGATGTAGATTGTGGGAGAGGTTATGAATGTGTGGGGACCTGGGGTATATGGGAACTCTCCATACTTCCCAGTCAGTTTTACTATGAACTTAAAACTGCTTTAAAGAATAAAAAGTTTATTAATAATAGCATTTTAAGTACTTGGCATAGGTAAAGAATTATCAAAAATTAAATAATTTTTTTTAATGAAGTAGCTCAAATTAGTGGTTTCTGATCTTTTCATTACATCTTTATTTGTTGAAGCACATTTTTTTAATCTGCGGGGTCAGTGTTGATTTATAAACCTTATTTAAAGAACTTGGAATGTTCAAGAGCACATACAGTGATGTAAAAATCACCTGGGAATTTTGGGTAGTTCATCAAAATGTTTCGTAATCAGATAGCTGAAAAGACTATTCAAAGGTTCCTGGGCCCAGCCTCCGTGTTTACAACTTGAGCAGATGTAAGTTGACCTGGCCAGCATTCCACAGACATGGAAACTCCACGCTGGACTTAGGAAGCTGTTCCACGGTTAATAACTGCTCCATTTTATGAATTCCTTTTTGTTGTTTAACCAAATGCTCAGAAATTTTGACCCAGTTCTTTCTATTTTGACCATTAAAAATATTTAAGGTCCCTGCCCTTCACATTACAACTTCCTAATTTTTAAGAAATGATATCACGACTCCAAGTAAAGCAATCCCAAATCCTTCAAGCTATTTTCTGTTCTTCCCCACTGCAACAACAGGTATTTTCTAGTCCATAACAAATAAAAGTCGAAAAGACAATCTTGTTAGATAAACTAAAAAGAGGAAGAGAAAATAGAGACAGAAAAATCAAGAGAAGCTATATCTTATTTTAAAAATAACTATGTCAGACATCTTGTAGACTGTGTTATAAACAAATGCATTTGCAGAAAGCAAGAATTTTACACAATTGGTAGATACAAAGTATAAGATACAAGAAAATGGCCATGGTAGCACAGAAAATAATTAGCATGACCTGATGGCTAACTCCTAATGAAGAAAAATTGAATTTAATATAATTACTGCACTATAGACCATTCATTATTTGTTGACTACACAGGAAAAAATGCATAAAGTTCTTATTCCATGGTGACAGTTCAGTTGTTTCCAAGGAATGAATGAATGAATCTTTGTAGCAGAGGTTGTAACTTGTCCCCCTGCCCACTATCGCCCTTCTTTTTCTCTTTTAGTAATACAAAGATGGACACATAACTATGTACCCCAAAACTACATTTCTCAGTCACACCTGCAGCTTTGAGGTATGGCCATGTGCATAGGTTCTGGACAATAGGAGAACATGACATACAACTTAAAGCTCAGACCCTGAAAAAGATAAGAATTTGCTCTTCCCTCTTTCCTGTTCCTGCCCGTTGGAATGTGGAAGTCATGGTGGAAGTCAGAGTAAACGTCTTAGATCACATGTGGAAGCCACATGCTCAGTCTATCAGAGCACAAAAGATCCAGGTCTTCTTGAATTCATTCACTCAGATCACAAAGTAAGAGAGAAAGCAATTCCTATCTTGTTTAACTACTGCTCTTTTAGTCTCTGTTACATTCTAAGTTACACACTCTTCGTCTAAGATCCCAGATTTAAAAAGAAAATCCTAGTGATATTGTTGAAGACTAATTTTTTTTTTTTTTTTGAGACAGAGCCACCCTCAATAGACTGCCATGGCATCACAGCTCACAGCAACCTAAACTCTTGGGCTTAAGAGATTTTCTTGCCTCAGCCTCCAAAGTATCTGGGACTATAGGCACCCACCACAACACCCAGCTATTTTTTTGTTGCAGTTGTCATTGTTGTTTAGCAGGCCCGGGTCAGGTTTGAACCCACCAGCCTTAGTGATGTGGCCAGCACCATAACTACTGTGCTACAGGCACCGAGCTGAAGACCATTTTTATCCAACCATCTACCTTTTAATTACAGCCACAATTTTAGTATCACAAACAAATGAACAAAAAGAACAGACAATTGTCTGTCATTTATTTCTCTCTTCTTACATTCTTTCTCAAACACACTTCAGTCAAGTCTCCTCTCCCCACCCCTCTACCAAAACTGCTCTTGCCAATATCAACAATAAACTCCAAGTAACAAAATTCAGTGGTTAATTCTCATCCTGCCTTGTGCTTGACCTGTTCCTGTCTGTGTCAAGGCATCTGTGTCTTTTCTCCTTTTTGAGGCATCCCACTTGGCCTGCAGAATACATCATTCTCCGGAGTGTCATCCATCCTCTCTAGCTGTTCTTGGTCCATCTCTTCCTCTTCCTTCCCTCCCCTAACACAAAGAGTGCTGCCCAGTTCTTTGAACTCTCTTTCCTATCTGCATTCACTTCCTTTACCATCATATCCAATCCCATAACTTTAAATATCATGGAGTGCAACTCCAAAATTGTATTTCTAGCCTCCTAGAATGCAAAGTGTCTGGGAGCAGGGACCCTTGTCTCTTGTCTACTTCTTCCCCTGTGTAACTTCAGTGCCTGCCATGGATGGGTGCAGCAAAAAAATTATGTGCGGAATGAGTGAATAAATAACTAGAATCTGCTTTGCTTCATAAATAATCTCTTTAAAGTACTTAATATTTACTTTCCTCCTTGAAAGTCTTTCTTGAGGGCAAGGAAAACCATGTCCTTGCTTACCCCATCAAGCATATGCAGAATGAATTCCAACTCAATTTCTAGAAGCACAGCCAGGCTATGTATCCCTCTCACTGCTCTTTGGCCAGCTATGCAGAGGGGGTGATAAAGATGTCCTATGTTGGTTTTAAGAATTTATAGCACTGAAGAATATGGAATGATATGCCAAAGTCAGTAACAGGCTTACAGAAAATAAGTGCTTATTAGTATTCAGCTATTCATGTTTGAGAATTCTAATCCTCAGTACAAACTTAAACAATATTCAAAGACTAGCCCTTTCAAAGGGTGTTTACAGTGTCTGCTTTGTTTCCAGATATAGTTAATGTCCAATTACACTTGGAAGAATACTACAGCACTCAGAAAAGAGCACACATGTCTAATTAGAAGTATTATCAGTTACATGCAGGTTCAGTTATTCCTAATACAACCTGTGCTTACCCAAAACTGAGCCAGGGACCACAATGAGCTTTTCCCTTCAAAAGCCATGTTAATAATGTGAATAAGCTTAATCTTTTAGATGTTGAATGATCTCTGAGTAAGCAGCTCAGGTGGGTTTTTCTTTCTACATTTTTCTAGCATCGGTGTGCTTATGTGTCTATAAGTCTGTGCCCAAGAGTGTGTGTTTATGTCTATGGTCTGAAAACATTCTGTTCAGAATTCCAGAGGAAAAAGAAGAGCTGACCATTACCTGGAAATCTGTTTTTGAATAGATAAAAGCAAACCATTCAAAATTAAAAATATTTCCCATCTAGGAAGCTAAATTCTCAGCAATGTTATCTCCAGAGCTTGTACTTAACAGATCATTGCCAATGCTTCAATTGGGCAAAGTAGACCCCCCCACCCCCCACATCTTAGAGAAATGGAGATGTGATGGGAAGTGTTGTGGACCCAACTGACTACTGATCCAAACAGCATCCATTTTCTTCTTCTAACAGAAATCAGTTTTTTGTCAGAGCTTCAACTCTGCCCTCCATGCAACTCGGGGGAGGTAGTCCCCATTCTCAGCTCCAGAGGTAGATTCCAGTTCATCTAATCCAGGCGTCAGTGAGCTTTTTCTGTTAAGAGCCAGATAGAAAACATTTTAGGGTTGGCAGCAATATGAGTACCTGTCACATATTCTTTGGTTTTCTTTAATTTTTTTTGTTGTTGTTGTTTTTCTTTTTTGTAGCCTTTCAAACATTTTTATTTCACGTTTTAGCAGGTCATATAAAAATTGGCCACTGGTGGATTTGGCCCACAGGTGGTTCTTTACTGACCTTATGTCTAGCCAATCAGGATGACTCCATTTCTGTTGTCAGTAGCTGCTTTTTTTTTTTTTTTTTTTTTAGTGACTTTTCTAGAAGTATCTGATACTTTTTTATTTATTTTTGTTGTTGTTGTTTGGGATTCGTTGAGAGTACAAAGAATCAGGTTACACTGATTGCATTTGTTAAATGAAGTCCCTCTTATAATTAATTGTATCCTGCTGCCAAGAGGTGAGCCATACACCATGACCCCAATCCCTCACTCTCCTCCCCTCTCTCTGCTCCCTCATTTCCCTACCTCCCCCTCATATTAGGTCCTCTGCTGTCTTCATATTAGAATTAAGTACATTGGATTCTTGCTTCTTCATTCTTGTGATACTTTACTAAGAAGAATGTGTTCCATCTCCATCAGGTTAATACAAAAGATATAAAGTCTCCATCTTTTTAAATGGCTGAATAGTATTCCATGGTATACACAAAGATCATTAAGCTGAGCTCTCCTGGAATGACTGGTGAAAAGAGAGAACCCAGCCACACCTGGCAAGGGGACCTTACCCACAGTCATAGCTCAGGGAGCACAGCAAGGAGGTGGTTATCCCAGCAGTGCAAACCTGATGAATTAGGAAAGTCATTATGACTGGCTGGAATTGGCTGGCCCCCCACATCCAGGTCCAGGATGTGAACAAGCCTTGCTGGAGTTTTCAGTTGTTGGGGGAAGCTGCACATTAAGTGGAAAGCTTGGAAGACTGGGTAGACTTGAATAGTATATAGCAACCAGATTTGAATGCCAGTTGGAGTGGACTTGCCATAGGTTTGGTGACTGGTATGGAGGTCTCAGTGAGGGGTGGAGGGATGGTGCCATTGTGGAAAGGTCATGAGAAGGTCTTAGCAGGGGCCTAAGGCACAGCCATCTTAATTCCACCTGCCAGAATCAGAACTCCACCATTGGAACAGGCTGAGGGACTCCCACACCCCATGGGAACTGGAATCAGGGGGCACTATGAGACCTGCCCCTGAAAGATTCTTGTGAGATTTTAGATCCCAACTCAGCAGGGTCTGAATGCTGAGGAAGTGATCAGGCAATCACTAAAGGGAACTAAGTTTGGAATAAGGACCATAGAGGTTGCTGGCTATGATCTTTGTCTCCTAAAAAAGCATAGTGCCACCTAGTGTCCTGGTGACACATTGCAACATTTTCTCATCAAGAGCAAGGACTCCTGTTTTTTTGACCAAGGAAGAGTTTGGCTTTGCTCAGGCTGAAGCCACTTGAAGACCTAAGCTCTGAGACAAGGCAATTTGAAATAGCTGCTTTAGAAGAGAGCAGGAGAACTTTTTCCAGCTAATGAGATAGGGGAAGATTTGTTGAGGGCTCTTGGGAGGAGTGTTCTCATCTCTTTCACCTGTAAGAAACTACTACAGCCATCTTGCCATATGAACCAAGTCAGAGAGGGGAAGAGCTTGGAGGATCAGAGGGAAGAGGATCAGAGCCTCAACTACATCCTGCCTGGAGCCCATCCTGCCTCTAAAATTATCATCATGTGGAATAATAACTTTTGTCCATGGTTAAGCCATCTGAATCAGTATTTTCAAATAGCTACAGCCCAAAGCATTGTGACTGAACCAGAAAGGAAGGTATTTAGGATGGACCAAGAGCAGGAGATAAAGAATATTTAGAAAGATAAGATGGAGGAAGATATTTCCTTAAATCCCTGAATTTTTGGTTCTTTCCTCTTCATCTCCCTCTCAAATTTCAACTTAGAAAGATGGTCTGAATGAGTATTAATTAATTTACTTTTAAAAATTGTAGGGCACAAATTTGCAGATATGTAAGATAAATAAGTCTAGAGAGCTTACATACCATGTGAGGACTACATTTACAATATTGCATTATATACTAGAAATTAGCTAAGAAGGTAGATTATAGGTGTACTTACCTCCCATCCCAACACACACACCATGGAAGAATATTCAGTCATAAAAAAGAATAAAATAACATCTTTTACAACAACTTGGATGGAACTGGTTGCCCTTATCCTAAGAGAAACAACTCCAAAATGGAACATCAAATACCAAGTATTCTCACTTATAAGTAGGAGCTAAGCTATGGGTAATGAATGGTCATACAGAGCACAATAATAGTCACTAGACACTCACTCCAAAGGTGGAAAGGTTGGACAAGGGTGGACAATGAAAACTACCTAATGTCATGGAAGAAGCCCAAGTGCCCATCGATCCATGAATGGATCAACAAACTGTGGTATATGTACACCATGGAATACTATGCAGCCATTAAGAAGGATGGAGACTTTACATCCTTCATGTTCACATGGATGGAGCTGGAGAATGTTCTTCTGAGCAAAGTATCACAAGAATGGAGGAAAAAATATCCAATGTACACACCCCTATTATGAAACTAATTTAAACCTTTTTATATGAAAGCTATAACCAAATAGCCTAAGAATATGGGGAGGGGGGAGGGAGAAGGGAGGGGGTAATGGGTGGAGGGAGGGAGTTTGGAGGGATTACTTCTGAGGTTTACCTTATAGGGGTACAGGTGAATCTTTCTAAGAGTAGAATGTGAATGTTTTAAAGCAATAACTGAGAAAATGACATGAAGGCTGTGTTAACCAGTTGATGGAAGTATTTCAGATTGCATGTGAAAACCCCACACTGTACCCCAGAAGTGCATTAATGTACATAGTTACCGTTCAATATAAAAAAGAAAAAAAAAAAAAAAGAAAAAGAAAACTACCTAATGAGTACAATGCACACTATTCAGGTGATAGGTCCACTGAAAGCCCAGACTTTATTACTATACAATATATCCATGTATAGCTTACTTTTAAATTTTAAGGAGGATTTTGAAAACGCAAGAAAGTTTTTTGAGGATAGCATTATGCCTTTTTTGTTTCTCTAGAAATAGGGATCCCCAGATTTTGGTGACAAGGAGCCACTTTTCATTCCCTTAAAGCTTTATGCTCACAAGTATAGTAGAGCAAGGAGAGGGGGGAACCATAATAGAAACAGAGGGGGCAAAGAACTTTTCCTTACTGATCAGAATTTTGGCAAATCACAGAGCTCTCTGCTGGTGGTTGTAATGATCTTAGAACTCCACCATGAAAAGATTAAAGACCTAAGTTGGGGTTCATTGGCCTTGATATCTATCACCTTGTAAATGTTTTTAAAAAAATATGTAGTGACAGAAAGGAAAAATAAGAAGTACCTTTATAGAAGTCCTATAGAGTAACAAGATTACAAGAAATTAGAATGTCAGCACTTTCTAATGGGAAGTGAAAGACACGTGAGGTACTCACTATTTCTCTCACACAAAAGGGCCCATGAAAATGACAGCTCTACTTATGGACTTAAATAAAAATTTCTGTGGAAGTTTTGGGTGATGAACAGGAATTATTCTTAAGTACATTTTACAGTTTCATTGCCTAAGCTGTGTATTTAGTGAATTTTCAGGCCATCAAACAGATCACCTAGCCTAAAGAGTTCAATCAGGAAGGAAGGAAGCTTAGCTGTTATTTGAAGAGTATGAATCACACTAGCACAGTATCAGGGAGAACACCCAATAACACCACAAGTGTAATACAGCTGGGCAGGAATATCCTGCTTTTTAAAAACTAAAGAGAAGTCAATTAATTACCACTCTTCAGAAATCAAATCTTGTCATGCCCTTCTAAGACAGCTTTCTTCCTCCCAAATAATGTACCCGGAAACCTCTAGCAGGGTTCTTGTGACCCCCATCCTACTTGAGAACTCATCTCTTCACCTTCTGCCAGATCAAAACCAGAAAGAACCAGTATCTGATTCTCTGGTCCACAAAAATTGCACTGGCTTGCTGACCTTCCAGAGAACAATGGCAAGAGGTAGAGAGATGGGAAGCAAATATTTGGAATTGGGCTATAAATTAAATAAACAAAAGAGACAAGTAAAAATACCCTATATCTGTTCACTGTCCAGGCCATTGTTGAAGAACTAAATTATCATCTTAGCAAGGTTAAGCTATCAAGATTCTCCCTCTGGAGCACTTTGCCACCACTATAATTGGAACACCTCCTCAAAGACCACCAAGAGCAAGCCACAGATCCCAAGGAATGGACAGAATTATACTAGAGACCAGGACACTTGGCTGACAGTTTCCCAAACCAAAATATTACATTAAAATAAATATATATTTCAATCTCATAGGATGAGAAGGTTTTTGTTTTGGTTTTTATTTCCCAACAAAGGTTGTAGGTCAGGGATTCAGAGACATAATTGTATAAATAGTACATGAGAAAAGAAAAATCTTTTGTGTCCTGGGTGCTTAAAATACTGAAAACTACTCATAAAGCCAAAGACATTATTACATTTAAGCTTCAGTTGGTAGATACAATGATCTTTTCTTTATCGCAAACTGTGTGGCAGTAACGTAGAGGCCTGACTGGGAGATAAACCTCTCCTGATTCCAGAGGGTTTGTCTTTCCCAGTTGCCATAACACTTTTCTTCAAAACTGAAAAAGAGGTAAGAAGATAAGGGAAATATAAAAGAAACTTGCTTCCTTTGTCATGTCATTATTAAATCTCTTGGACACTTGGAAAATGCCAGACATTTTGTAAATAGTAACAGCTAATAAATGCATTAGCAATTTAGTGCTAATGATATTCTCCATTTTTAGACAACCCCTAAAATTGCTGCTTAGTTATCAAATTTTCTTGTCTCTTTTCAGGGTAGAAATTACAGAGGAAACAAAGCTATAGCTCTCTTTTGCTTTACTAGTAAATGTGTTCTATTAAAGATGATTTCAAAGGAAACTTCTCTCCCAAGTCCCACTGTTTTCATGATAGCCAGTGAGATATTCCCATGAGAAGACATGTGGGAGAGACCAAGTTAACCCTTAGTAGGAAAGGAGTTATGTGCTGCATCTGCTTTAGGCAAGCTAAGCCCAGTGTGTTCTGTGCCAGTTCTGAAAGGAACCAGTTCAATCTCATAGGATGGTTCTGAGGTACCTGATACTTGACCAGCAAGGTGTAAAAGAATGAGGTTGATGAGCAAAGGAATGAGATCGCCTGACAGCAGAACAAACTAATGCTAATCGCCAGAAGTGGCCAAGTAGATTCTTGGGGTCAATTGGGTATTTTGAGGGAGAGGCTGAGGCCGTTGAGGAAAAGGAACTTGGATGAGGTCAGTCTCTGTGCATATGTGAGACAGCGGATGACACATCACACAGTGTCCCCACACTTCGTGCCTCAGAACACAAAGCATTTTAGGAGGTATGTACAATACAGCCATTATACTCAGTGTTCCCCTTAGCAGACCACTCCCGTGTGAAGGAATTTGCTTACACTAAAAAGATGCAGACTTTCAGACCACATTGCTCAGGAACAATAAGAGAGGGGACAGTCACATCCTTAGCTAAGAGACAGCCCTAGTCAGAAAAGAGGTGGTCCCTGTGGTGAAGAGGCATGGACCCAGTCCATGTCTGGGTGACCTAGCTTACCTGGCTCCAAAGAACTTACTGAGTCTGCTGCTGAGCAATCTTTAAGCACCTGAGTCTTCCTTCCTTCCTGACTCATGGTCATCAGCCTTCCCCTAACCAATATATTTTCTTTTTCTTTTTTGCCTGGGTGTCCCTTGAGTCCAAGTACCTATTCCTTGGTTCTCTGAAACCCTCTTTAAATAGGCTCCATTTACAAAGCCAAATAAACCAGCACTGTAAATGCCTCACTTGACTTTAATACATCATAATAGAACACCTGAAACATTCCTGTGTGCAGAGTTCTGGTGCTGAAAATTGAGAGGATTATCCTCTTTAAAATACACCAACTTCGTCAGACAGACCAAGGGGAGGAAAAAAAACTCAGCAGATTCTAAAATGAATTACTTTAAGGTTTTTAAAATATGAGGAGAGAAAACAGAAGTATTTTCCTGCCCTGGTTTTATTCTATGGTTGGCGATGACAAGAAATGTTCAATTGTTTGTACAAAGTAACTTGTTCCAATCAAGCACTTTTATCTGTGGTTCTCAACCCTGGATGCACATTAGAATCTCTTGGTAGTTATGATTCAATTGGTTTGCATTGGTACCCAAGCAACAATATTTTTAAGATTCCCAGGGAGTTGCAATGAACAGCTCAAGTTGAGAACTACAGTTAACTTCACAAATCGTGCCTTCCTGTAACCAGTAGTACAGCCAAACCCTCTGCTTATCTCTGAGCAAAGTGGCTCAGAGCTGCTTTCTGCTCTTGCCTGTCACGTACGTCTTCTTCGTAGTTGACTTAGAATGGTTGTACCACTCATTTCAAAAGTCAAAAAGCTCACATTCAATTTTAGGTCAATCTTAACTACTACAATTTTCAGTCCTTTGCCCTTGAAAAGTGCATTAGACTTTGAAGACCATTTTTCCAATACAGTATTTCATTTGATCACAGCCCTGGGTTAAACAATCAGTTATTATCCTCTCCATTTTAAAAAAGAGTAAATCAAGGCCTAAAGAGAAGGAATGATTTCCCCAGGGCCACACAGAGGGTAGTGGAGGAACTGGGTCTAGAATCTGGGTCTCTTGCCTCAGTCTGGTCTTGGCCTTGCCTAACACCTGCCACAGCTGAGCTTTGTAGCCAGCCCTGTTTATCCAGTACTAGGACCTAACATTGTTTGCTTTTGACTATGCTTCCTAATTATAAGGTTTCATATGAATCACCTGGGGATCTTTTTGAAATGCAGAATCTCAGTCACTGGTTTTAAGATGAGGCCTGAGATGCTACATTTCTAACCTGCCACGAGCAGCACCAACACTGCTCGTCCTTGAATCACACTTGGAGTAGCAAAGTCGTAACAAACAAACACAGCATCCTCCCTTCAAATACTAATGAAGAAAAAAATTAAACTGAGCTTCATTCTTCTTCTGGATGCTCATGAGACAACACACACATATTGAAGCAAACTGTCAGCTCCTTGGCAGCTCTCTCCAGCTAAAATATGTGTTATTCTTTTGGCAGCCAGATCATCATTGTGCTCATGTCTGGAATAGGATCAACAGCTGGAGTTGCAGCAGCCACTGGCTATAATTTCTCTTTTTCTCTCTCTGGTTTGCTTCTCATCATCTCAGGTCAAAAGGGCAGGATCTGTGGGACTACTGGGCCATCTGGCCATGCAGCTGGCCTGGGCCTCTGAGTCTAAGAACACAATGGTGATTCACTGCATGCAGTCCGAGTCCTTAGATGACATCTTCAGTTCCTGGAAATAAACTGCCAGGGAACAGTTATTGACAAAGGGTTTTGTCCTTGAAACCTGTTAAAATGGTTGTATTGGCATGGATGAAAATGCCCTTTTATAGTGTTTCTTTGTCTTTGAAATAATCAAATTCTTAAACAAGTTTGCAGTGTATAGAACATCCTAGGAGCACAGTGGACAGGGATTCCAACAAATGGCCTTAGTTCCATTAGCACCATGGACTAGAGAATTTGGAGCGAAGCTTTTAACCCTTAAAAAATTAGACAATGGAACTATAACACATGCTCTCCAACAAGCTTTCCTAGCACTAATATCTAGAGTCAATGCTTCTACTTGTACAATGTAGAAGAAATTATTTAGAGAAATTTTATCTATTTCTTCTACCTACCTTTTCCCCCAACAAAAATATCCTACATTCCAATTGCCTTACAAGCCATTTGATCATTTGCCACTGTACCATGGGGCTGTCCAATCCTAACAGTTCATTTACAAGATTTCCTCATTTGTATTCCATTCAATTTTAAGGCAGCACTATTGAGAATTCACAGCTACATCTTAAAATATACCAGAGACTCTCTCAATCCCGTATAAGTTGGACTGTCCTTTCTTCCTATACTCCTTGGCCCCCTCCCCTTGCTGGCATTTTGATGAGCAAGTATCTTTACATCCACAGGGTCAGTGAGGGATAATATTTTGAGATGATCTTTTTTTTCTCTTTCTGGTATTATCCATTTTCACTTCTTTCTACCCTCTCCTACCTTCCACCCACCACGTTCTCATGATTTGCCGATGTTCTTCACTGCCCTAAGGGAAGAATGTGTCAGAGAAACAGGTAGAACTATCTCCACTAGTCTTTCTGCTATCTGTTAAACAAAAGTCCTCAAGATAAGGTAGGCTCTTAGAGAAACTTGAAACAGAGTATGATTTAGGCTGACCTTCAAGAGACCACCCCTGGAGTCAGAGGGAGAGAAAGGTAGGTCAAGGAGCAGAGAGGACTCTATGCCTCAACTCCTAATGCCACCACCAGATGGTAGACCTCAGAGAAGTAAGAGAATTGGCTATAGTGTACACACAGGCCAATGGGACCACAGACACTTTACCCAAGATCTCCCTGCCCAAGCTGAGCCCAGGAATGGCAGAAAGTCACCATTCTCAAAGGGAGAAGAAGACAGAAACAGTGGATGTAGACAGGTGGGGGAGGATCTGACAGCACACTAACTCAGTGTCTTGACATTGCACAAGATCCAGAATGTGACACAATCCTGGGGAGACATGGGGAAACCCCAGGAAGAACTGAGGTTAAGGTTTCTTTCCACTAGCCCAGCAGAATGAAGCTTGTAGTCAGAAATTAAAATCTAAAGTTGAGTTACTAAAATGAAGAAAATTGTTAAATGCATAATCCCTCCTAAGACTCATATCTGCTCTACATCCACAGACTGTTATATTGGCCTTACCGTGCACGAACAGCTCCAGTTCACCAACTCCTTTTTGTTAATTACTCCTTGCAAGTTTGGTGCCCATGAAGTGCCTACCTAGGCCAATGCGTGGGCACACAGCAGCCTCTTTGGATACTGCTGGAAGCATGGTTGTCAGAATGACCAGGATACTTAAACTAAAACAATGCCCTTCCTTAATTTTACAGTGCTAATTTGAATATTGAAAGAAAGAAAACTACTCAAATCAGTAAAATATGAACTAAGAGTGGGCCCTTGATGACAGTTTTTTCTAGATCCATTTCCTTGGATGATGCCAAAGATCTAGCCCCAAAAAGTTCAATACTTTTCACCAGAGAGCTAACCCTAAAAGGCAGGTGGCAACTATACGTAGTTCTATAAGGACCTTAAAGGTGTTAACAGTTTTGAAGGCTTAGGACCACTGTGTCATCTGGGATGCTGTATTTCAAAGTTAGAAGTTTGCCCTTGGCCGCTGTGCTATAACCAGGCATGCCTAGGTGTTAACTGAAATTGAAAACAGCCTTTCAATAGCCCTAGGTCCTCATTATTTTTCACATTATAGTTCATGTTACTAAAAATAATCTTAAACCTCTCCCTTTTGATAATTTAGAAGTGAGATACTATATTAAGAAATAGCTAAGTAATAACATCTCTCTATGAGAAGTTCAAGGTAAACTCCAGAAAAGGCTCAGGACTCTCTTTAACAGCCATAAGGAATCTGTCTGTCACTGACCAGGTGTCTCTTCTCCAGGCTAAGACACACATCCAACAACAGTGCCTATATCTCTTCTCTACTGAAAGTGACATGACTCCACATTTCCTATCATTAGCAGTCACTGCTTGAAAGTACTAACTCGAATCCTCTTTTGTCTCTTTCTCTTAAAAAATATTTTTAATGGGGCTTAAAATTGGGGATATAAATCAAGGATATAGGAAAGAGATATTATTTTAATACTCAACCAAAAAAGGTAGAATTGTGATAGTGGAGGTTATTTTAATATGGATCCTTAGGTCTGATGTCATTATTATTGATGTTTCAAATCCTAGCTATATTCAGCTAACTGGACAGATGATTTTGCTGGTTACTGTATACATTAAACACAAAGCAAAAAAGAATAAGAAAGTGAGGTCAATCTTCATTGCCCACTCCTACTAGAATGCCAAGGGCTCTGCAGACACTAAATGACTAACAAAAGCCTCATGCCTCTATTTTTAAAGGCGACAACTAGAAAAGGGGAAGCCATGAACTTAAGATTTTCTAACAAGTTAGAAATAGGCAGATTTAGTCAATGGCAAGGACAGGAATGCTCACAGCCTCCCCAGCCTTCTAGTGGGGAGTGACTTATTCTTAAGTCATTTGAGGTTAAATTGTCTTCTCTCTGAAATACTCTTTTCCTCGAATGCTTACACAGTCACATGGGTCTTAGCTCTGTGTGTGATACCTACCCCCAATTCTGAACTGCATTGCAAAGAAAATATCCTTCCACACATTTTTCTCTTGCCCAACCTGTTTACACAATTTTCCTGATAATCACTGGTAGCATGAAGCCAGCCTGTCCAGCTCATCTCTTTCTCAGCCAGTTGACAATTGCTGTAGTTTGGATGTGTCTCTCAAAGTTTGTGTGTTGGAAACTTAATCCCCAACATAACAGTGTTGGGAAGTGGGACCTTTAAGAGGTGATTAGGTCAGAAAGGCTCTGCCCTCGTAAATAGATTAATGTCACTATTACAAGAGTGGGTTTGTTATAAAAGTAAATTTGGCCCTCTCTTCCTCTCTTCACCTTTCTGCCTTGGCAGGACACAGCAAGAAGGCCCTTGCCAGATGCACATCCCTTGATCTTGGACTTCCCAGTCTTCAGGACAATAAACCAATAAATTTTAGTTCATTAAAAATAACCCAGTCTCAGGTATTCTGTTACAGCAGCATGAAAGAGGCTGAGACAACAGCAGGCAAATTAATTAACCACTCCATGCCTCAGTTATCTCATCTTACAAGTCAAAGTAACAATAGTTCCTACTTCATAATATTTTATGAAGATGAACTAAGTAATTCCTCTTTGAAACAGTTTAGGCACATATCAAGTAATAAATATCTACAATTATTATTCCTAAGGACCCTGATGGGTTTGTTCTTATGTGCACACACATACCACTTGCTCAATCACAGAAATGCCATTTTCGATGGATATATCATGATCATTCTAAAACCAGCAGGCTAATTCCATGTTCTTCGTCCATGCCTTCTCTGAGTAGTGTGGTGGCCCCGCCATCAATTCCACTGAAGTTCCTTGGACAGGCCAGCCTTCGTGAATCACTTGCCTCACTTACAGCTTCTCTGTCAAATAGTCAATGAGTCTGTGGATATCACAGCTGAATCCAAGCTAAACCCCATTGACCTAGAAGCCATCCCTTCATTCTCAGTTCAAGAAAGGCCTCTCTGTCAAGTTTGCCAACCTACCAACCGCAGGAGAAAATGCTGACTCCACAGCTGGACACAGCTTGGGGCTCTTCAGCTAGATGTGTAGCCAAGAGGGAGGTGGCTAGAATTTTCAGGTGTCCCCTTGCTGATATCAGCTATCCCAGGGAATGTCACAGCATGGCTAAATCTCATTAGAACTGACAAGTGCTCCTCTCCTCCCTCCTTACCTTCTTCTCATAGACTAGGATTTAACAGATTTCCACAGCAAGGAGGCTGTATTTTCCAGTTAAAAGTGGTTGTTAGCATGTCTCAAGTTGAGACAGATAACACAGCTTCAGAGTAATTACAGTCAACTTTGATCCTACTCAAAAACAGCTGCTAGGGCATTGGATGTGTTCTGTATAAGCTCCCAATACATGCTTTGCATGGGCTCCCAGGTACTGCAGCCAAGAGTTGGCCAATTTGTTTCTAAGAAATGTTTGATAGTATTCTTTCAGCATTGCCTATCCTTCAGCTGTTTCTAATCCTAAAATCAGAGAAGTTCACCTTCTATAGCTCTGGAGTTGGACTAAATATGATACTGCAGCCTTGTAAACACTTGCTTTATTCTGGCTTTTTACTTACCACAGATGACAGAGTGATCTCCCCTTGCTTATTCCTCACCTCACTGATCCCCATCTGTTAGTTCCTCTCCTCCTCCTCACAAAATCTCATGCCTTTGCTTTGTCTCCATCCTTTCCAGGCCTAAAACTACCATTACTTCATACCTATGTGGAGGCAGAAGACTGGATTCTGTGCAAGCCTCTTTAGGAAGAGCTGCTACTGAGAATGCGCTTGTGCAACAAGTTAAGCATGATGAAGTACTTGCCCTGTTAGCACTATACTAGGAACTGTAGGAGATAGTGTAAGCAGAAACTTGACCCCAAGGAGCTGATAATTACTAGTAATCACCATTAATGAACAACAACCCCCACTCTACCATGTTCTAAAAAAATAGTTAATAAATCACAAGTCAAAGGAATGACCTTATGTCATGATATGGTGCTAACCAATAAGTCGATGCTAACTAAATTTCCAATTTTCCCAGCCCAAGCCTGGAGAAAGCATTAAGTGTATCTTTCAATGACAAAATCCATCAAATCATATGATGGGGTCATCAATTGTATACATATGAATGAATTTGTGGCCTTTCCCTAAATAGTGAATTTAAAATCTTTTTGCAAATCCTTGATAAATGGGCCAAGTTCAGGCTATGTGTCCTTTTCAATAAAACTTACACCTGTTTCTTGTAATTCATTAAGTGGCAAAATGCCATTCTACTGGTTCTATGCACCTATTGTTTAACTTGGCTCTGTTTTCAGCAGTCTGAATAGAGTTCCCTTAGCTGGACAATGTGTTTATTCATGTAGCTGTAGCTATTCTGTTATTAGAAATGTGTGTTTGAAACAGACATAATGTCTGCAAGGAACAAAAACACCCAAAAGAAAAAAAAAATTAAGCATCTATCATTTTTTTTAATTGTCTCTGCTTCCTACACAAATGTTAAACACATCATACTCCTCAGAACATCTTCACAAAAGACTTAAAAGAGTAGAAGACTATCCCAAGATTGAATCTAAGTGGAGAAATTTCAACTCTGCACTGCCAAGCATTGATAGGACTCCATGAAATGCCCTCACCTGCAGAAGGCAGAAAACATTGCCTCTACTCATCTTACAATGCTAAAATTGCCTATACAACTCCTCCTACTTAAATAAAATGAAGCTTTGTTATAACTTTTAGTATAGCATCATGTAATTCAAGGCATCATTTTATAGTGTAGAGAGCCAACAATTTTGAATGGCAGGATAGAAAACAATTGGGAAGAACTTCTTGCAAAATATTTTAGCAGAGATGAAGAGAAGCGTTCTTGAGTCTACCTGATAAGGGTTCAACACAGGAAAACTGAACGGCTGTTCTTAAGAGAAGGGCCTTTAGCTAAATGACCTCTTGTGTCCCTGCAAGCTCTAGTGTTGAATGATTTCATACTTGTAATATGACTGTTTTTAAAATGTATTGTGGTGACCAGATTTGCTAAGGCGATAACATGAAGGAAATCTGAGTAATGAGTGAAGCTGCCTGTCAATTATAACACAATTCAATAGGTAAAACAGAAAAAGATCTCTTGAGAAATGGTTGGCCACAGGGTGCAACACCTCATCAAATTTCTTGCTGGTGAAACCCTCTTGCTTTGCTGAGAAGGTCTCATTTGCTGAGCTTTCACAGATGGAGAAACACAGACTCAGCAGGTTGCAAAGCCAATTGGCAGTTTCAATCGTGTCACTTACAAGAAGAATTTGATAACCAATTCAGAAATGAATTGTGCTGCTTTCCTCTCTTGATTAGCATGCCTCACCAAACCCATTCTGACTGTTCCAAGTGTGTGGTCTCAAGGCGTATTTGTTGTGGAACTTAAATATTGAGTTCTTTCCAGATAGCAAAGCTGAGGTTTGGGGGGAGGTAGGAAAGAGAAAAATCAAATGACTTACCTTTCATTCAGTAATAAAAATTATCCTTCTAGCAAGAAGAACCTAGGAATACAGCCTATGTTGAATGAATTTTAGTTGCCCATTTCAAAACTTACAGAATAATAATTATACCGATATTTATAAACCTTATCAAATATATGGCAATAAAATGAAACCGAACACAGAGTGAGCAAGTAAAGACATCCTGTTATAAAGGCTGGACCTAATACAACTGTTTCTTAACTAAGTTAATTAACATTTCTAAACCTTGACTTTCTCATCTATTTAATGATTATTATTCTGTATGTTAGGAAATAGGCAACTAAAATTTATTCAACATAGGCTGTGTTCCTATCATGATCGATCTGACACCACATACTTCTCAGGGAAGTCATGATGGTCAAAGAAGTGACCATTCCCTTCCAAGTACAGGTTAGCAATATACATGAAATGTTTTTAAAACAGAAATGTGTTTCTCAATGGGAGGTAATGAGAAAATTTAAAGTCAGAGAAGTTAAATGACTTGCATAAAACTGGTAGCTAATTAGCGATGAGGCTGGGAGTCAGAGTTAGCCATTTTTATTTTTTATACAGATATATTTCCATCCTAGACCCTGTTACCTGTCCAATTTCTCCTTGTGATCAAATTATGAAACCAAGATAGCAACTTCAAAAGACATGCTTTAGAAATAAGCACCATGCTCTGGCCTTTGCCACCTAAAGGCAATTGAAAAGGTTTGATATCAAAATGTGGTCATCTTCTAACTAAAAGAACAGAATATTCTGCTTTGAAACCAATGTTTGGGAAACATGTAGACTCAGCCCTAGGTTTTCCTTCTGTAGGTGACTCTCTCTTTGCAAATTATCCACCAAGGAGGCATATGAATTTCTGCCCACACCCCCCTTGTCTAGCATGGACCACAGCCAGCTTAGCTTCCAGTGATGTGAGGAACTCTTCTGTATACAGGTTTGTGCTTGAGATTTCTTCTTAAAATATGCAGAATTCCTGAAGACTACGTGTTCTTACATCATTTCCTGGCAAGTAGATTGCAGGTTCAAACCTAGAAAGCGAATGCCCTTACCATCCCTTCAGGATTGGTTTCTTCTTATATTAGCTCCCATTTCCGTATTTAACTAGACATTTGTTCCACTAGAGATATTCATGGAAAACCTGTTATATGCCAGTCACTGTTCAGTGTCCAAGCAATCACAGTAGGGAAGTGACAAGAATGAAAAGAATATGTTTTTAAGACTCCTCAACACCAGCAGCAACAAACCCGTTAACACATGGAAATTGCTGACCATGTAATTTACATCCAAGATTACATGCATGATTAACTGAGATACAACTTGCTCAACATAATTCATTTCCAGCACATAGGAACCTGAGATGTCTCTTCGTATGAATGAGGGACATCTATCTAATGCTCTTAACAAATGGAGGAGGGGAGGAAGGAAAGAATAAATTAACCTATTAGTCACTTTCCACTTCCAATCTAACTTTAGTTTTCTTTTCATTTAAGTTCCCATCTTTTAAGCTACTGAGCTGAATTAACTCACAGCACCCAGCCCTGGCAAATGCAGAGACAAGTATCTCTAGGGGCTGTACACCATTCATACCCTGCTTATACCCTGGGCGACATAATGCTTTGCTCACTCAATCCTTTTGTTGATGTCTTTACATACAGCCAGGCATTTATTACCTAGTATTTCTCTAATTTGTTTATCTTCTCAAAGCCCATTTCTCTATACCTTTTCTTAATTAAAATTTATCTTGGTTACAAGTGAAAACCTCTGCAATTTATCAAGATTGTTCTAGATTCTAGTGATAACTCTATAAACTCTCAAATCTAGAAAGAAACTTGGAGGTAGTGAGTCTGACCAATCCTCTTCTACTGTGGAGGAAGAAAAGGAGATTCAGGGGCATAACAGGGCACTTCTAAGAATATATTATGTCTAGGTTAAGATCATAGCACCAAACAGAATTTATCTCAGATGATTCAACCAAAGAAACCTGAATAAAGAAACTACTTACAGGGCGGCACCAGTGGCTCAAAGGAGAAGGGCACCAGCCTCATATGCCAGAGGTGGTGGGTTCAAACCCAACCCTGGCCAAAAACTGAAAAAGAAAGAAAGAAACTATTTATAAAACAGTGGACAGGGTTAAGGGAAAACAGTGGGTACCAAGACACCAAGCAACCAGCAAAAGCAGAAATTCCTTATCCTTCTAGACTAAAAGAAAAGGGTAGGCCTGAGCTGCAGTCGAGGAAGGATACAACCACAGTTTTTGGCGAAAGCAGGGATTAACCACAGATATGCCCTGATGGCTCTGTCTTCTCACTCTCCCATTTCCAGGGGCCGATGGCCAGAGGGCAGGGCAGGCAGGAGACCTTCTCCAGGCACAAAGCTGAGCAACAGAGCAGTGAGAGGATAGGGAGCAGACCTGGAGGAGCAAAGGGAGACTAACCAACAGATACAGCAAATGCCATCATGCAGCCTTAATGTGCATCTCTGTTCTAACTACTGTTGGTCTCATTACGCACACTTCTTGAAAGGAAAATGAAGGAAAAGCAAAAGGAACAAAGGCAAGTAAAAACAGGGTAGAATTCTCCTATGCCAGATACCAAACCAAGTATGATAAAGGGTCACAAATAATAAAAGTACAGCCCCATAAAAAAGTGGGCAAAAGACATGAACAGAACATTTTCCAAAAAGATAGACTAATGGCCAATAAAGATATGAAAAATGATCAATGTCTCTAATCATCTGGAAAATACAAATCAAAACCACAATGAAGTATCACCTAACTCCAGTGAGAATGGCTTTTATCAAAAAATCCCAAATCAAAGATGCTGGCATGGATAAAGAGACAAAGGAACACTCATACGCTGTTGGTGGGACTGCAAACTGGTACAACGTCTATGAAAAGTAGTGTAGAGAACTAAAAGAACTAATAGTAGACCCACCATTCAATACAACAATCCCACTACTGGCTATTTACCCAAAGGAAAAAAAGTGATTTTATCAGAAAGACACTTGCACTTGAATGTTTATTGCAGCACAATTCACATTCGCAAAGATATGGAATCAACCCAAGTGTCCGTCAATACATGAATGGATTAATAAAACGTGATATATATATATGCCATGGAGTACTACTCAACCATAAAAAATGATGAAGTAATACCTTTCACAACAACCTGGATGAAACCAGAAACTATTCTTCCAAGTGAAGTTTCACAAGAATGGAAAAAGAAACACCACATGTAGTCACTATTGAACTGGAGCTAATTGAACAACACCCATGTGCATATTTGGCAGTAAAACTCAATGGAAAGCAAGTACATTGGAGGGGGCAGGTGGTGAGGGGTAAATTCACACCCAACAGGTATAATACACACTATCCAGTGATGGGCACACTTAGAACTTTGACACCAGCTGTACAAAAGCAATTCATGTAACCAAAAAATTGTACCCCTGTAATATTCTGGAATAATATATAAATAAACAGACAAACAAACATGATGGTAATGTGCTTACTACATACATCACTACCTTATATGGTGTTTTGCCCATGCCAGGCTCACTCTTGGTACTTTATATACACTAACTCATTTAATCTGCAGCCTTGTTTTATAGATGAGGAAAGTGAGGACTAGAGTAATAAGCAGGATTAGCCCCATCCTTTGGCTTCAGAGGTCTTGCTTTAAACTCTCTTCCATGTTGCCTCTAGAAGTAGAGGTCTCTCAGAGAGTTCATTATGCATTTGAGGAATGAGGAACACTAATGCATGGGAGTTCAACAATTACAAATTGCATTGTTACAAGCCAGCATGAGAGTGAACCCTGGGCTGGGGGATTCAGGTTGGGCTTGAGCAACCAGGGAAGGACCAGGGTGGCTCTTAAACAGCTCTGAACCCAGAAACAGCTCCAGGCAACAGCAATGCCAGCTCAGCCAGAGCCAGGAGCAGAGCTCAGGACTACTAATTCTCCAAACAAGGTTTACTAGTTCCTTTGCCTTTGACAGTTCTTTTTCCAGGGCTCCACAGAAGTGATCTTAAGAGCAGGGCTCTAACTGGTGGATCTTCTGCCTCACCCAACAGAATCTCCAGGGTCATCTTGGCCAGCCTTCTGCCCTTAGCTCAGGAAATATTACATACTCTTTTGTCAAATAAAGCAATACTTCTGCACTCATTTTCTAGATGCTATGGGAAGGCCAACAACCAGTGATTTTTAAAGAACTGCACATAGATTTATAAGTCTATGCACAGGAAAACCTTCAAACAGTAGAATATAAGTAAAGTAAAAATGGCCAGAGGTACTATTAGGAGGTGGCTGAGAGGTGGCCTTATGCAGAGTGAAGAAATCAACTGTTTAAACTAGATTGGCTAATCAGATCTTTTAAGAATTGTTAGAGTATCTATACATTCTAAGGGAAAGTTCCAACTGCATATGGACCAAGATTCAAGATGCATTTCACCCTACTTGAATCTCACAGTCATTCCATGAAGTTGGTAACTGAGCATGAAGCTCCACAATCAAATGCATGGCAGTGAAGCATTGCGATTTATTGGTGATATAATGTGATAAAAGCAAAGAGGACAGTGAGGAAGAGTGGATGCAGGGCTTGGTGGAAAGCTATTTACTAGGGGTGGACAGGTATGTGGCAGAGCTGGAAGTGGGCTTGATTAACATCACAGGCTCAATTAGGCAAGTAAGCCATGGTGATCAAGGAGACTGGATTCTCAGCTGTGGTTTAGGCAAGCATTTAGCATTTTATATCCGAGCCAAAGAGGCAAAAAAGACCATGGCAATGGGAAATATGTGCACATGACAGTGTATGTAGGAGTTCATACAAATAATTCACAATGCAGATAGTCTACTCCTAGATAACTGAGACTTGCCTAGGAGACAAGAAATTTCAAAAGGCATGTTATATAGATGGTGTTTTATGTCTTTTGAGTCTGTACTTTGACCTAGGGTCTAACTTTTTTTCATCAGAAGTAAATCACTACTGATATTTCATTCTTAGTCACAACTGTGAAATCTTATTCTATATTCTCGAAAAGTCTTTGGTTTGGCAAATAAAAATTGGCAGATGCAAAAGAAAAAAAATGACTAACCTTGTATTCTCTGCCTTTGTCTCTATTACAATCACTCTTGAATATAATTTAGCCTCTGAAGTATGATTTTATTTATTTTTTTGTAGATTATTTTATTTATGCTAACTGTCTCTGAGAAGTGTGAAATGTTTAATAAAAATTTTGTTTTGTTCTAGGGCCAAAGCAAATAATTTTCTTTACATTGCATATGCATTTTTGACCTTGAAGGGAATAGACACCACAGTTGGTTTTATGGTGTTGCAATGTGGTTTTCAATTAGGTTTCTGTTATGTTTTGCAAACAGAAAAATCAGCCTATATCTAATTTAATACCTATAAATTTCCACAGATGGTCACGGAATACTGTAAAGCCTAGTGAATAAAGGATTTCGTTGCATGTTTTCCAATTTGTGACTTAAATTCTGTTTCTACCACATTCTTTTTTATTAAAAATTTCCATTGACTATTTTTTTCCCAGAGAGTGTGATTATAAAATAATTCTCTCAGTTTCACTAGGCAAACGGACATCTAATTTGAAACAGTTTTTAGGTTAGGCAGCCAAGTTAGAAATAGTTCAGCTACAACTGAATAAAGGCGATAATGTTAAACTAGTTTGATTCCGGTTTGATTCAAGACTAGTTTGATTCCAGTGTATATCAGAAAATTGAAATTTCTAAGACTGGAGCAGGGGAACTCTGCTTCCAAGGAAGCCATGAAATCTCTTAGATGCCAGTCTGTGCTCACAAACACAGCCTTGCTCCCCAACTTGAGCCTGTGCCCATGTGGAGCACATCACTGGGTGCAGGATTTCAAGAAAAGAGCATGGTTTGAAATAAGACTGACTTGAATTCAAATCCATCTCTGCTTCTCAACATGATAACATTTGGGGCAAATTATTTGACAAAAATAGAAATGATACCTTCCTATCTAAAGGACTTTCTCGTTGCCCACGATGAGCTCAGTCTAGAGAAGAGACAGAGCCATAAACAAGCATTGATGCTGCAAAACAGTAAGAGCTAAAAGATGAGAGGACCAAAGGCAACAAGGGAGCCTTGTGCAAGGGTTTAGGAAGGCTTTATAAGGGAAGGGACGCTTGGGCTGGGACTGAGAAAGGTAAAAAGTGGAGACCATTCTTCTAAGTGAAATATCACAAGAATGGAAAAACAAATGCCATGTGTACCCGCTGTTACACTAGAATTGATTAACACGTACACATATGGAAACAGCACTCATCAAATTCAAATCAGTGGGGGGAATGGAGGAGGAAATGGGTACAGTCACACCTGATGGGTGCAATGCACACTGTTCGGGTGATGGACACACTTATAACTTTGACACTTATGATTTGACAAAAGCAATTTTTTTAATCAAAAATTTGTACCCCCATAGTACTCTGAAATAAAATTAAAAATTCAAAAAAAGAAAAGGTATAGGGCGGCACCTGTGGCTCAAGGTGGCGGGTTCAAGAAACTGCAAAAAAAAAAAAAA
>NW_003852408.1:27102291-27161832 GCF_000181295.1 Otolemur garnettii
AAAAAAAAAAAAAAAACTCTGGAGTTTTCAATAAATTATTGAGTACCAACTACCTCTCAACTATGGTTCCCTAGAGAAATATGTTGAAAAGACTGTTCAGATGTGGCTAGGCTCAGTGGCCCAGCCGTTAAGCAAGAATCCTGTCTACAGCAGTTTCTCCAGGCAAGGTCTCCAGGAGGATGTGGTTCTCCCCAATTTATAGAATTCAGATGGATGTTTTCCTCAGTTTACTTGCCAACCATTCCAGTTCTCCCTGACACCCTGGATAGCCTCCTGCTAGGGTCATGGGTCATCCTTCTAAATATTGGCAGAAATCCTGATAAGAACGAATTAACCCATTAGAACATCAACAGACTTTGGGTATTTCCTACCATAGCCTTTCCACTTGCCTGGTTATGCCTCTGTGGACAGTAGTCCCTGTCTGCATGGAACTGGAACCCATGCCAAGCCTCATACGCAGGGCACAGGATGCAGGCGTGCCCTGGAGGGGCAGGAGCCGGTCCTTCAGCCAGGTCTGCTACCCCAGCCCCTTGCTTCACCCTGACTTCTGATTCCTTCCCTTACCTGCCAGCTGCTGTCGGTAAGGATCCAATAGGCCTGTCCCAAGCCAGTCTGCAATAGGACAGGAGTCAGCGTACTCTCCTTGACTCTGGATGCAAGCCTAACACAGGAGGTAGAATAACGCCAACACCCCCTTCCATCACGTGCCTCTGTGGACTGCCAGAGCTGAGGGCTCCAGAACGCCCAAGCCCACAAGGCAAATACGCTTCATCTTTCATAGGCCAGCCCTTCACACTTTGCACACAGCCATCATCTCTTGAATCATCTCTTCTCAGGCATAAATTACAAATGTTATGAGCACGTGAATTGGCACAAGTACAGTCCACACTGCATGGCTTTGCACAGACTCAGAGGACTCAGCACATCCTTTGGGATGCTTCCTGCTGCTACTCCCCCATCATCAGCTGCCACCACACATGTACCTGTGTCCACCATCACTCAGTCAGTTGGAATCATCACCTTTAATACCACCAGGGAAGGCCTTTTCCTGTTTTGGCCCTTGACAGTCCCACACCTCAACTTCAGGTAGAAAATTCTTCTGCAAAGCTACCCCCATTACCATCTCTGCTGACTGGTCCCCTGGTTATGACTTGAGCTTCTCTCAATCTTCTACATGGCCCGTGGCACTGGTCTCAGATCTAAAATTTTACTCCCAGAATACTGACACACTTCATTCGCCACTTGGGGGAATATTCAGGCCTTTGTCTTCTGCTTTTGTTCTCGCACTTCCTCTAAGGGATTCACTGCTATTTCCCAGGACCTCTCAACCTTAACTCAGAGACCCTTCCCCCTTTTCACACCCCACTCTTTGCAGCATGCTGCTGGGTTACATGGGGATCAAAGCCTCTCTCTGGCTGTGGTCATAGTTTCCATTTCCCCCATCTCTGAGCTAAGCTTCAGTATAGAAGCTCTAATACCCCAGGGCAGGGAAGGCATTCCAGCCAGTGACACTGCAGCCCTGACTTCAGTGTCAATGAATGGGAAGGCTGTGAGCTACCATTAAAACCGGGGGTTGGATCCAGTGGTCTATCTTTACACATTTTCATCTCCTTATTTTCCATTACCTCTGGTTATAACTCTCAGCTGTCAAGGATAACCTCATAATAAGCCCCTTAAAATCCTTAAAAATATTTGTCCAAAAGAATGTTTGCTTATTCCAACATTCATTTGTAACCCCAATGACAGGTGCTTTGCTTCCCTAGCTCTTCAATCCCCGTTCACTTTCTATTTGGCTCTTTTCCTTTTGCAGGAAGTCCCCAGAATTCAGATACAGTCCATGAAAAGAACCTCAGTCCTAAGCCTGAATTTGCCACTGTTTGGCTTTAGGCAGGTCAAAAACCTTTCTGAGCCTGCTTCATCATATGTGAAATGGAGATGACAGCAGGAACACTGGGACTTGCTCTAACAAAGGTATCTCCATTCATGCAGTATTCAAGGCTTTATAACTTGGCTTCCATTCTCTCTGCATCCAGAATAAGAAGCACATGAACCACATCTAGCACGGCAGCTCTCTTGGTAGGAAGGGAATAGAAGAGCAGGCGCCACCTGCAGTCACAAATCCAAGCTTCTTGTCCTTACTGTCCAGCTGTGTTTAAGGATAGTTTTAACCACAATACCAGGGGAAAAAGATGCTCACAGGAGACTAGAGACTCCCTTTGAGTCACAAGCTACCTCAAAGAAGGAAAGCAAGACTCATTTTCAACAAGTTGAAGAAAATAAGCTAACGGTGGGCTGCTGAAATGCTGCCCGGGTAAAGCAAGAAAGAAACATGTTTCAGGAGAAGTCTTTGTGCTGCTTTCTAAAATTTAAAACAGCCTCCTGAAGCATATTTCCTATAATTCTTCTCAGAGAGAGCCTCCTCTTTTTGTTTGAATAGACAATATCATTTTGTATGATCAATATCATGGTTTTGAAACACTGTTGGTTGCTATGGTTACCTGATTGTGTGCGATTAAAAAGAGCGTGTATCATCTCCGCGGATTGTTCAAGTACTCCCAGTAGAATGTAGAAACTTTCTCGGGGTGCTGCAGCCTTTGATGACAGGCTTTTGGCAGTGGTTTGTTTTGTTTTTTCCCTTGTAGCATATTTCTCGTGGGATTGCCGAGGACAGGCTGGGTCATCTGACCCACTTTTGCAGTGGTGGCAATGATCACGCTTAGGTTTAACAGGAACACTTGGGGTGGAGGTAGGAGGTCAATCTAGTTTTCTGTGGGCAGCCTAGATTATTGGGAGTGGCATCCCAAAAGCAGCCTGAAAGGACAGCTCCTAGGCAGAAAGGTTCAGAGTGTCACCCACTGCACAGCCCTGATGTGAAAGTCTGGAGATGTGGCTTCTTGGCCTGGTTTAAATCCCAGTTCAAATCTATGACCTTCTCTAAGCCTAATCATCTGTAAGGGTAGTATCCTGAGTTAGACCAGGGCTTCTGAAAGTATGGTCCAAGACTCCCTGAAGAATTAAAATCCCCAGGCCCTGCCTCAGATTTGATAAATCAGAAGCACTGGGCCTGGCGCCTTTCCCTCTGCATTTCCCCCCAAATGTTCCAAATGATTATTGTATAGAATAAATATAGTAGAGCACCCATGAGAGCAAAGACTCCCAAGGAGGGTCTGAAAGGCAGACTCCTTGCCATACACACCAGAGTGGATTGACTTCTAAGGAGATTGCTGAGAAAATAAATTGCTGCAGGTCCTGCTCGCTCCCAGCAACACATCCGTCCCAGGTACACCCACAAGCAGGAACAGGAGATGGTGTTAGAATGGAAACAGCAGTCACAACCTCAGGCAGGTTTTGCCCAGGAACTTCTAGAGAGGGGTCTCCAGCACATTTTTATTCACCACACTGCTGATTGGGTTGTCAGATCTCCTGGGATTTGTTGTTGTTTGTTTCTGATTGGGAGTTTTTGTTGAATCAGGCCTGCCTATTAACCCCTATCTCAGCCCACAAGCAAGGAAACATTAAAGAGAAAAGAAAAAACTTTCTCCCTTTCCACCAGTAGCATGTGTCATATCTCTGGACAAAACAGAGAAAATTCATCTGAGATGAGAAAAAAATGCATACAAAATAAAACCAGCCGTCTAAGGAGACTGAGTCATAGCTTTAAGCAGGTCGAAAAAAGAAGTAAGTCAGTAGGAATAACTTTCTAGAGAAAGCCATTTTTCTCTTCTGCTTTGAGATCTCCAAAAACCATAACTTCAATTGATGAATTCTTGAAATTTCTTCACTGGAGTTGTTCCAATTAACAACAAACACAGTGACATCAACATATTACAAATCCAATCCCAACTAAGTTAGATTAAGTGGGTATTAACTGTGGATATGGAAGAGGGTCCACACTGAGTATTAAATATAGTCAGTTTTAGCAACAACCCACAGTTCAAAAAGAGCAAATGAGAGAGAATAAAAATGAGAGTTCACAGAAGTAAATAAATAAGTAAATAAAGATCAGAATTAAGACCTGGATTAAGATAAAGGTTGAATGTGTGGGGCAGGGTAGCCAACTGGAACTCACATTCCAGAGTCTTAAAAGTTTAAGCCAAAAGATGAGTTGATCTGCACATAGTTTTGCTGATCAAACAGGAAATAGATTAGGCTGTGGCCGCCTAAGAAAACACAGATGGGTTCTGCAGACCAGATAGTTGTCCTTCCTGGAGTCGCCAATGTCGCTCCCCAACTCTTCAATCCATTTATGTGAGCATCTACTGTATCACTAAAGCAGTGATTATCCCTGTCTTGGAAAACTTCCTGATCAAAGTAGGCAGAAAAGACATGCACCTCTGAAATTATTAGAGACAAAATCAGGATAGCTATGAAACAGAAAGGGAGAAATCCACGTGGGCTTAAAGTGTCAGCAAATCTGATGGTGCAGGAAGAATTTGAGATTAGTCTTGATGGGTGGGAGAAGGAAGAATTAAGGTATTTGGGGATGAGAAATGGGAAGTGGGAAGTGACAGAAATGAGGATATATTTCATCAGGGAAAAGGAATGAGCAGAGGCCAGCGCTGGGGTGCATGGAAGAGGAGGAGTTGAAGCCCCTCCTGCTCCCCTTATCACCTCCATTCCTGTCTGGGACAAGTACCTCTAGGGAGGAGATTACATAAGCTCCGTGGCTTTCTCTGCATGGTAAACCAACCCCCATTTAAATGCATGGAATTGGGGGGCTTCTCCAGGACTCCAATTGCAGAAATGCAAATGGTGATGAAGGCTGGGATGCCATCAGACAATTGGTCTTCTGATTTGAGGGCACTGCATCTCTCTGCAAGCAAAGGATCTACCCTCATAAACAAAATGGGGGTTAGAAGAAGCTCTTATTTCGTGCCCAGATGCACTCTTCCACCCTCATGTTTGCTTTCTCTCCTTTCAACAGAACCCCAGGTCACAGTCTTTTTTGCCCAGTTTTCCTGGCATAAGGAAAACTTTTTTGTGCTAAGGAGCATTTTATTTTTATAAGACTGAGGTTAAATGAACAAGGCAATACTTAACTCAATGAATAACAAATTGTAGAATTTTAGATAATATTAGAGAAGATGCTAAGCTTATATAAAGTAGTCCATTGTCTGCTTTCTATACGTACATGGGAGGTCCCTTGTCTAAGGCCCTCTCTGTCACTTAGATCTGCCATCAGCTATGGAAAAAAGAAATGGTATCATACTGTCCATCAAGGCTCCTAATTTGTGTGTTTCTTCATGCTAGTATCCACTGGCCAAGAGATCAAGAAGTCTTCCACATAGTAGAAGCTCATTCTGGGTAATAGCCATTACCCAGCTTTGAAAGAGCTTTTTATTTTTATTTAACAAATCTTAATGGAATGCTTCCTATGTGCTGTATCATTTGTTTGTTAGCCCTTGCTGGGGTAAAAAAGAGAGGACAAGAGTAAACAAGCAAAAGAACAAGGGGAAGAGAGATACAGAGGTAGAGAAAGAGACACAAGCATCAAGTGTTCCAATCTAAAGGGCAATAAGAAGCACTGGGGAGCCTCTGGATATGCACACTCCTGGCCTCATCATCCAAAAGTTCTGATTCAGTGCATCTGGGGTTAAGCACTTGCGTCAGTGTTTTTAAGAACGGACCTAATTAATTCAGTTATAGGTGGTCCCTGACCACACTGAGAATCATTGCATAAGACAATAACAGGATGTGGAGGTCAAGAATAAGAAGCCTTACGTGAAACCAAGCAGGCTGGGGCTACACATTGGTTAACCAAGAATCACAGAGGGTTCAGTGGGCCATGCCCAGGTGTGCCAACTGATAGCAACACAGGGCCACACGTGTTTATCCCCCACATTTACAAAATAGTACATTTGGAAGTCACAAGGAAAAGCTCCATTAGCCAGGAAGGCAAAATCAAAATGGCTGCGAGGGGCATGGTTGACAACCTTGGAGTTGTCATGGCAACAACAATCAACACGAGCACTGAGCTGAGAAAGCTGTGAAGAAGAAAGAAGAGGTGGAAAGCCCTATTAAAGATCATGCCAGGTGACTTACAAAGGGCTGCTCTATCTAGGTTAACCCATATAGCTGTGAAGAAGTCAAGAGGAAAGAGGATGAATTCCTTCCAAGAATTGGCCTGCAGGAAATAGGTTGGTGCAAAGTTTACTCAGGAAGTATTATTTGCCCTTTTGTGTTTTTCCAATTTGTTTCTGGTATTTCTAATATCGGAGACTCCACCAACTGCTTAATGGATCAGTCAAACACAAACTCAAACACAATACTCAAGTACAAGGATAATAAAGACAACTCCAAAAAAAATGACCACTACAGAATTTTATTTAATTAAAAACATTATACATGTTGTTGCATTTTCATGGAAAATATTGAGTTTTAAAACACCAGAAGTGTTAGTTTTCAAAAACCTTCATGCACCCTGTTCTGCCCCCTGCTGCTTTCCTCTGTCCATGGCATTAACTATGTGTTTGTAAGGAACTGTGACTTCCTAGAAGGTCATGCCTACAGGTCTGGAGTGAGCCATCGTCTCAACGACAGTTCCGTAGAGTTAACTCAGACCCTACCAGCTTCAGATTCCTTGCAAACCATTGAAAGGAGCCAGTCAAAAAAGCCCAAAGCACGTGTCAACACCAGTTCAGTACAATCAAGTACTGCCACGACCTTATCCAGTTTCCAAGCCAGCAAGCAAGTGACCTTGTGTTTTACTGGTTATATTAGTGTCCTGAGCTCCTCCAAGAACTTCCCAGGGACCAATGGTGGGAAGACATTGCCATATAGTGTTAATATTCAAACCGCCCCCAATACACAAAAGCACATGTGCCCTATGCAGGATACTACCAATTTCTTAAAACATACATATGCTTCAATGAATCTCCAACAATTAAAAAAAATACATATTGGTACAATATGGCCTTTGGAATCACTGGCTAAAACAAAGCAGTGTGAGGTTTTTTGGGTTTTTTTTTTTTTTTAAGTTTTGATGTAATTGTCCATTTGTTTAAAAATAAAATCCACAGCATAAAAAGTTAATTCAAAAAGATCATTTCAGCTATAAACATCTCACACATAAATACAAGGAGTATACACTATAGTTCTGTCCTACGCTCCCCCACTTCCCTTTCTCTGGACTACACTGTTCCCTAACTTAATTCCTTGACCCACATCATAATGCTCTGTCCCTATATTGATCCTGAAAGATGCTTTTAGTAAAAATAGACCTGATGTGACAGAAATGTCTGGCTCTGTTTTGCTGTTCCTTTGCTTTAAATTGTAGTACACTTAAATTGGGTTCTGCATCCAGCTTTATATAAAAGAGAGATGAATGACCCCCAAATATACAAACAAATAAAAATAGCTGAATAGCAAAAAAAAAAAAAGAAGAAGAAGTTAGAATTGCCTCAGCTCTTAGAAATTGGAATATGGTCTCTCTTCTTCATAATGGTCTCTCAGTTGATGGTAATAAAATAAGGTTGAAATTGCTTTTCACATTCTGGCTCTGTTGGAGGCATTTTCACATAGACCCCTGTTGTAAGAAGGCTTCTTTTCTTTAGCTGTCGAACACAAAAAAGTCACAGTAATTATTATTGAAGAATACAGAAGCCATTGCTAACCATAATAGGACTCAACAAATATTGGGTTCCTACCCCATTGAAAATGAATGTTCACAACATACAGAATTGTAAACCCCGGGAGATTCCCTTGATTTGGCTATTAAAATTCAATTTTGATAAATAACTGTGATTTTGATGTCAAATAGCAACTATTTGTTTTGACCGGAAGATAGAAGAAAGAGACTTTGAGAAAATGTCACCACGCACACCCAAATGCCTATGATAATTGACCATATCTTATGAGTGAAGGAATAAGCTTGATAAAGTAACAAACTTTAGATCTTCTGTCTGAGAGCTGTGTTTCTCATTCTCATTATTTGCATGCCTTATTACTTTTTCTCTCCCTGCCTTAGTTCCCAGTATTTATCACCTTGTTAAAATGAGATCAAGTCTAAGTGGTAGCTTGCAGCTAAGAAAGTAGGAAGAAGCTACAGAAACAAACACTGCTGTCAGGTTGAGTAGAGGATCTTGGAGTAGAGTGTAGGTGAAAGACAGCAAGAAAGCGGAGAGGGGAGAAAGAGAGAAAGAAAGAGGAGGAGGAGGGGAGAGGGAGAAAGGGAGTGAGTGAGGGGGAGTTTGTGATGGCAAAGCCAGCTGTAGGCAAAAAGGAACCCTGGCAGGAGACCTGACTCTGCACCTCCAGCTCTTCCAACAACTTTAGGAAAGAAAGACAGGCTTTTGTTTACTGGGCTGGAGTTGAGGCAAGACATTTCAGCCCTGCAGACTGGGTAATGCGGACGGGTAAATCCGCATTGCTATGAGCAGACACAACTCAGACAAGAAGGCACAAGGTGGCACCAAGAAGTGACTTCCAGGTGAAACAGAGGGACCTTTAGGAAGAGACTCAAGTCCATCCAGGTAGTCCTCTCTAGCAACATCTCATCCAAACAAAACTTATGCTTCAGATTTGGTAACGGCTATACAGTTGTCATGAAGGTAAAGACTGAAACAGCTGCCCCATATTGTTCAAATGGTTACTCAGACTGAAACCCTGTTCAGAAGCACACAAACATTCAATGTCAAACACGCTCATCTAAAATCTTAGTCATTCTGAAACCTCAAGTCCAATGCCTGAGTCCTACCATGTTCTTTACCCCTGCCCTTCCTCCTCTCCATTTATTGCTTCATCTCAGGAAAACTAAACTCCATGCCGTCATATGGTCAGTGAATGCCACTGAAGGTATCCCCACCAACCACCGTGCACTGTCAGCATCACACTCACCATTTTGCTCAAAGAAACAGCTGTGAGGAGAAAGCTGTAAAAAAACAACCCTGAACTAACAGCTGCAAGGATCCAGAGGAGGGAGTCAGAATCCGGGCATGGTTCTGGGTCTGCAACAGAAAACAAGGCAGAGCGTCCCTGAGACAGCCTCAAACCTTAGGGCTCTACTCCCCCAACCGGTATCAAAAGGAAGAAGTTAGAGCTTCCAGACTTTGGTGCCCACAGGTCAGTCTAGTTATTTGGGACTACTTCCCTAGGAGTATCACGCCATATGTGTATCAAAGGCACAGGCCCGACTTCCTGGTGGTTACCACCCCAGAGTAAGTGTCCACCCTGCCAGGAGAAAAAACACCTGCCCCAACTCATTTTATTTTATACAGGCAGAATGTTGTTTAGGTCCCTACCCATAAAATAAACAAGACTACTGTATGGTAGAGATCACTTAGAGAGAATGTCCACAGTCCGAAAAATGACCCACCTGAAAGGAAGGAGCAAAGCGTTTTTAAGCAAAGAAGACAGCAACGCAAAAAGTGTCAAATTAGTGAAATGGCTTTGCTCACCAATGACGTAAATCTGGGTTCCATTCCCCATGCCCAAGTAGTATGGTGGCGGGTACATGAGCTCCACCTTGCAGATGTAGAGACCCGTGTCCGTGGCCCTCAGCCCTTGGATGGTCAGGTTCACTTTGTTTCCACTGGAGGTGCCAGTGCAGGTGAAATCATCTAGGAAGGTCAACTCATCCTCCGTCATGTACACTGCACAGACTTCAGTCACCTGGTCGTTAGCCTGCCGCAGCACTGTCACTCGGACCTCAGCAGCTTTGCCTGGAGGCTCATACTCACACACAAAGTTGGCGTCACCCCGATTGCTGGCCAGGACCACTTTAGGCTGGGCTACGTGCATTGCTAACATGGAAAAGCCAAAGGAAACTCAGTGAATTTATGCTCATCTGTAGCCAGGCCCACATAAGACCGCTGGCCAGGAAAGATTTGTCCTTGAGGAGCCCTCTCCATCTCTTCTCTACCTCTTCAAGAAACCCATCACCCTCACTTCTCCTCTGTCCTTCTCAGCCTCCCCTCCATCTTTCAACAGGCTTCTAGCTACTCTTCATAAAGAATTTTCCTTAGGGGGCAACAGTTTCATCGAGACAGTTGGTTGTGGCAGGAAGAACACTGACATAGCAAACAGAAGACCTGGATCTGCCAGGAAATATGTGATCTGGGGCAAGTCATGCCCTCCCCCAAGGCCTTCACACATATAGTAAGAGAGGATCAGGAGAGATGATATCAAACTGCCTTCCCCCTCTGGTATCCTAAGGTTACAATAAGACTACGGAACTATAGCTTAGGAACTATAATGAGTAGTAGGGCGAATTCTAGCGGCTGAGGTTAGAACCTCGCCTTATCTCTTAAAGCACACCCGAAAAACCTCTGTCTACATATTTCACTGGGCCCTATACCTCTATCACCCAGGAGTAGCTGAGCCCTGGTACACTGGGCAAGCCACACACTTCCCCAGCATCGTTGTTGTAGAGTGGGACACACTTTAGAAGAAGAAAGCCACAGAGCTGAGGGCACCGGGTCGTTTCCTCTCTAGGTTAAGGCAACCCTGCTGTTAACTTCTGTGGGCTTCCCCTGCCACCGCCAACACCTCTGCCTCCCTGCCCTTCCTCTCTCCTTCGTCTGAATGCTCCAGCACTCCTTTGTTTTGTCTTTCCCTCTGGCTTCTACCAGATAAAGGAGGCTGGCTCTTCACACAAAGAGGCTTGTGTCATCTGAAAAATGGTGGCTTCCTGTAACTAATCTGGCCCCCTCTAGTCCGTCTTACAAGTGAAACCCAAAACTTGTATTGAATGATGTCACTCATCTGCAGCAATCCTTTGATGCTTTACTAACACTGATTGCAAAAACAAATGAATAACTTTAATGTCCTCCATAATTCCAGTCTATCACTCCAGTCTGCGTTTCCAGGATAGTCCATCCTGCTTATTAAGTCACCCTATCCTAGAGACACTAGTCCCTTATCCCCAAGAACCCGTACTGGACAACATCTGTCCCCAGAAGAGAGAACAATATGGCAGCAGTCATTGTCTGGGCTATCCCAGAAATTCTGGCTGGCTAGATCCACTCTCCTTTCCCAACCCTCATCTTTCCCTATTGGCAATATCCTCGGAGCACCCTTTGCACTATGTTAAGTCCACTGTGTTACTAAATGAAATTTTGTCTTGTATTCAAATTGTTGCGGGCTAATCGTATGTCCTCCCTCTTCTGTCTCTGGCTCCTGAAAGTAGTAGTTGTATCTTGCCCAAATTAGCACTTAATAATCTCTATTTTATTGACTCTAAACCTAAAGAGTACTAAATGTCCTGCCCCACCCCCAGGTGACTCACATATTTCACTACCAAATCTGGTCTCACTCAATTTTCCAGCATCTATCGTGGAAGGATCCTAGTTACAGGTTGATATAAATTTCCTCTAAGAAATTTGAATGCTTCTAAGGGTATTTAATGTTTATATATTCAATATAAGAAAGTTATATGAGTATTTCTTCAGTAAATATTAAATCATCAAACATCTTTTGAGCATCTACTTATTACAAACTACAGGGTTTCTTAACCAAAAAGTTCTAGAGAGAGATTAGGTGGAAGAGCATTCAGTGGAAATACTCATCATTTCCAGCCTTGTAACATTCCTGGTATCAACCTCTAAAGAGCTTTGTTTCAAGTGAACACCATGGATCAGCATCTGAAACCCATAGATAGGTCAGGCAACAATTACCTTAAGCCAAACAGACTGATAACTTCCTTCCTTCCTTCCTTCCTTCCCTCCCTCTTCTTCTATTTTTGTTTTGTAATTTCAAACTATTTCACTTTTAAAACAATTAGCTAGCTAATTTATAGAATTTATTAAGCAGAATTCAAACCTTGAATTGAGTAAATAAAGCATTCTTCCCATGATTTGCTTCAATCTTAAACAAGCTGGACAATTTGTTCATAAAATTAATAAGTTAGAGGACCTTAGAACCGTGAATTGTATAGGAAAGGCATGATTTTCTTAAGTCAACTTTTTTAAAGGGAAATTTTGAAACCACTCTGATATCCAAACCTGAATGGATTAGGGTTATCCTTTCCCTCTTAAATCACTTAACTTCTTCCAATCCTATAGAAGTCTCTGAAATTGCCATGTCTCCCAAACCAACTCACATCCTCCATTAAGTTGCTGTTAAATATCTGCTTATTTGCTGCGGCCCCTGTGTCCCCTGCTTGCCTTGGAATTCAGAGCCAACCAACCCAAGAGACTGGACTTTTACCTTTAACTTCTGGCCTTGCTATAAATCACTGCCCTTGACTGCAATAAGAAATGAAACCAGGGTGGGAGAAACACCTCCTCCACCTTCATTCTCCCAAAGTCTCACTCACCTTTGGTGAAGACAGGAATGAAGAGAAAAGAAAATAGGATGATGCAGGACCAAGTCCTGGAAGCCAGGTCTAGCCCTGCCTCTTGCCTCTGGAATCCAAGGCAAGCCATGGCCTTATGGGAACAGTGTTCAGGTCTTTAGGAAGCAGAGCGAAACCTTTCTGGATCTTGAAGCTTTGAAATATGTTTGAACCCACACAGAATCAAGGACTTTATATAGACAACTTTGATCCCAGCATGTACTGCTCATGTGCACTTCAATTGAAAGCCTTTTTTGTTTTGGTTTTAAGAGAAAGGAAACCGTGGGTTTAGCTTTTACGTCGAAAAGACGACCTCAAATACTCAAAGTAAAACTGTAAAAAACAAGACATCTGTGGATGGAAAATGTACTCAATTTGAAACAAAAGTTTTGTGTTCACTTTGAGGATCTGGATAACTAAGTGGAGACTTGGAGAATTTCCTGGAGTGCAAGGGTCCCCCTAAGTCCCTACTTTATTCAATGGTCTGGGCATTGGCCACCAATTCATTTCATTGACATCTCCCAAATTGCTAAGCTGCCAGTTATCTGATCCCTTAAGTAAATAGATGAATTAGTCATCTGTTTTATCATTAATAAAAATTCTGTTCTATATGTGAGCCTCCATCTTTCTAAGGGTCTTGGCACGATTTACAAATAAAAGTTTATTTCTCCTAACTCTATTTAGCATTTGATTGAGAGAAAATACCAAAATCACAAAAAATAAACTGAAAATGTAGAACAAAAATACCTGCCTCTGGTTTTGCAGATTAGGAAAGAATTTAGATGTTCTTAAAAGCCTTAACTCAACAGAGACAAAACAGAGTGGGAGAAGGTCCAGAAAAAGTCAACCAAAATGATCCAAGAGATTAAAAACTTCTACAAGAAGATAGACTTATTTTTTTAACAGAAATTATTCAAGCATAAAATCCAAAAGCTGAGATTAGGTAGCTTAAATGGGACCAGAGTTATAAAATGTTTAAAAGCTATAGATGGCATAAATCTTCATCTACTAAAAGAATACTAAACATTGAGGGCCTCTTTAAATTTAGGGAAACATTTATTGAGAACCCATAATATGTCAAGAATTGTATGCACTTAGGATTGAATGAACAAGACAAAAACATAGTTGGTGCCCTAAGAGGCTTCTAGAAGACAGACGTGCAAACAGACAGCAGCAGCAGCAACAGCAGGTGTGGTGTTTGCTTCTTCCAGCCCTTGCGTGGCTTCCCACTGTCCACATACCTCAAAGAACACAGATCTAATGCCTCTCTTTTTGGCCTATCTCCCAGCATTCCCTCACAGACCCCTAACTCTGCTGGCTTTTCTCCCACTTGCCATTTTCAGGTCTTGTCACCTATACTTGTGCTGTTCCTACTGCCTTTTTTCTTCCATTTTCTTATTTTATCCTTCTTATGCTGCAGGACTAGCTAAGTCCTCACCTCCTCCAGGAAGCCTATTCTGACTTGCCTCTTTCCTATACTCCCCTTGCACCTCATAGATGCCTTCAACCCTCAAGAAACACCCAACAGGCCCTCATTAGTGGCCAGGCCCCAGACTGGGCACTGGACATTGAAAAAAGAAAAGTTAAAAACATATGTTCCTGGCCTCAAGAAGAACCCACAGCAGTGGCAGGGACAGACAGCTAAACCTATGATCATGACAGAGTGAGATCAAGGCTGGAATTGAAGTATGTGTATCCCATACACCATAGAGGAACAGAAACCATTCATTTGGCCGGTGGAAGTCAGAAAGGGCTTCTCAGATGAAGGAAAACCTGAGCTTATTATTGAGCACAAGGCAAGGGGTGGGTATTCAGACCAATAGAATAGCATGGACCAAGGCTGGGAAGAGCATAAAGAGCTGATTATGTCCAGAGGTACTGTGGTGCTGCAGGATTTCTTCAAGTGTTGTCAAGTTTGTCCCAACCCAAGTCTCACTGGGTTTTTATTTTGCCCATTTTATAAAGAAGTAAAGCAAGGCATTGAGAGTCAACCTGATTTATCCAATCCTCCATAATACAGCAAGAATTTGAAGCCAGTGATAGTCTTAATCAGTACACTAACACAAAGTCTTTGAAGTCAAAAAGGACATTTGAAGATTCTTAGCATGAAGACTTGCTAACTGTTAACCTAGGGCTGAAAGCCCAGTGTCCTCCAGAGGGTGGTGTGTCTACATCTCACAGCTAGTGTAAGGATCAACTGAGGTAGTTCGTGTAACATGTATAAACCTATTATGATGCCTGGCCACTCAACAAATAGGAGTTCTCTTTTGTTATAGGGTCACGGAGAAGACAGAGGTGCAATGTACTGGAACAAATAACATAGGAAGAGCAGGTAGAAAAGTGAAGATGACTTCCATCTGGGCGTGTTGAGTTTATGGTGCATGTTCGAGGAAAAAGACCCGAAAACCGGTAAGCATCTGGAGCACAGGGAGAGACATGAGCTGAAGATAGCTTAGGCAATCATGAAGCCAGTGATGAAAATTTCACAGACTAAGGCATGAAATGAGCACTCTATAGACATTCGCTAAATGAATAGACAGATGAATGAAAACAGTTTATAACACAGGAAGAGATGAAGGTTGTAGTAGGGACTGTCAAAGAGGTCTGAACAGGTTTCTGAATTATGCTTTGGTAAAGCTGTTTCTGTCATAGCAAGAAAACTCAATGGTTGTGAAAACCACTGGGTCAAAGAATGTTGGTGAAAAAGATATATTCGCATATATAACCCCACAGATTACTTGATAATTACAAAGAGGAAAAGATAATTGATAAGTCTAGCAGATAATTCCTTAACCAAGTGATCCAACTGAAGATCATCCATAATGGAACATTCTGAAATCACTCACCTCCAGATGCAATGCACGGAGAAGGACATGATACCTCTGCAGTGTTATTGCCAAAATTAGTTAAACTGAATCTAAGCATGAAGACATAATCAGACAAATCAACATTCAGCAGAACAACTGGCATGAATTATTCAAAAAATGTTAATATCATGAAAGATTAAAAAAAAGAAAAGCCTGGAAAGCCATTCTAGATTAAAGGAGAATATGGAGATGTAACAATGAAATTCAATATCTGATTCTTGGATTGAAAAAAAAAAACAACTATAATGCACACTTGAGACACTTGGGGAATTTTGAACACAGATTATAGGGGATTATAGCATTGTCTTCATGTTAAATTTCTTCAGTGTGATCATTTTATTGGGGTTATGTAGAAAAATATCCTTGCTATTAAGTGATGCTTAAGTGTTCAGGGTTTAAGTCTCAGGATGTTGGCAAGTAACCCTCAGATAGTTCAGCAAAAGTAAGTGTACGTGTTTGTGATAGTAAAAAAAGAGAAAAACAATTAAACAACAACAGTGACAAAATGTTAACAACTGGTGAATTTGAGTGAAGAATGTATGTATACGTTCATGATACTCTTAAAAATTCTTTGTAAGTTTGAAGTTTTTCGAAGTAAAATCTTGAAAGTAAAAATTACAAGACCAACCGCTGTATTACATGGTAGGCACTAAACCACAGATAAGCAAACTGAAATTTAGAGAGGGAATGTGACTTGTTTAGGGTTATTCTCCATCTCCTTTCCTTAGATCCATGCTCTGAAGCATAGATGGATTTAAATCCCGACCTTCTCCTTCCCATCCAGTATTTAGGTTTTCCCTGTCACCTTATGTACAATAATAACATGTTGTATCATACAGGTTTGCATTTATTATAGTCAGTCATGTGTGATTCCCATTCCCCTACTCCAAATGCTATTTCCATTGACACTTGCAGTCTCACCACACTCACAGCACCTAACCAGGGCCCCCTCTGTACCTCCTACGTAACAGAGAATTTCTGCACTTCCATTTAGAACTCAGGTCTCTTTATTTACCTTGCATCTAACTTCCCACTCTCAGGAAAGTGCTAAGTAAGGAGGCAATCAGAGGACGGATAGGTACTATTGTGTCCCATAGATGGTTCATAGCATGACTGGAGTCAGAAAGATACAAGTTCAAATCCTGCCTCTGCTGCTTCCTAGAGATATGACCTCAGCTGACACATTTGAACTTCTCTGATCCTCAGCTTCCTCATCTGTAAAACAGAGCTTATTACGGTAAGTATCTCATAGGGTTATTGTAGTAATTCGATAAGGCTATCCCAATACATTGTTAAACACTGCCTCTGGTGTGTTTTGTACTCAGTAAATGTTGATTTCGAACTTCAGCATAAACCCTTCTTTCATCATCATCTCTAGTCATCGCTAGTGAACAGATGGTGCATTAGAATAAAAACCAGTACGAACTATTCTAATACTCACATACTCATTGAATTTCTGCCCCTGTCAGTATTTCCATCAGTATCTGGAACCAAATAGCTTATTATTTTTTACCTGACTCCCAAAACTGAGTTCTCAATTATTCAGTAGTCAAATATCTGAAGGTCTGAGGGCACCACATCCTTGGGCATTTTCACTTCAGGTTAGGAAGAGGAAAGTCAATTTGATATTTACTTTTACCCCTACAATTCAAAAAAAAAAAGGTTGGTGGTAAAGACAATGAAAATAATTAGCTAAACTTAGGACTCGGGGATTCACTATGACTTCATTTACTCACTATCTTCCTATATCCTAACAGCTTGAGTAAACCTCAGATTGGTTTTATAGTACTCTGAGTGGTTACTGGATTTGAAAGATCTCTCAAAATTTGCATAATTCACAGTGGTGCCTAGCTACAGTGAATTGTCTTCAGAATTCCAGATGAGGTACAGTTTAAGTAGGGTAACCTGGGAGGTTTTTACTTAATGGAAAATTCCTCAGTTTATAAACTTTTCAGATTTTTGAAGCTTTTCTTTTTCTAAACCTGCTCCATTTATCCTCTCCCCACCTAGCACACCCAAAAAACCCACCTTTTGTTGAGAGATTTGCACCTGGCATTGACTGCGGTACACACTGCAAAACATCCTTTGCTTGATGGTTTCAGATGTAATGGGAAGAATGAAAGGTCTAATATTTGCATAGCATGCAGTTTCAGGACATCCCATTACGTTGAGCCTATAATCATGCCTAATTAAGGTTAAATACTCTGTGTTTTTGTGCTAATTAGCTCATCACTGTATGGCTCCTTTCAAAATCGACTTCAAAGGAAAAAGAAAATCATCTACCAAAGTAAGTGATTGCTGAAGAAGAACCTATCAATCATCTCACTTTGAAAGAGAATTAAAGAGAAAGGAAGTGATATGCAAAGTGACTGGAAAGAAATTTAAGCTTCATTGCCATTAAAGGGTGAAAATATGGGCTGGGCAAGAACCCACTTAAATAAATGTGGTAGATGAATTTTCGGTCCTTAGTAAACTATTATCTGCATCATAAAGTCATGTAAAAAATGGATGTGGACTTTCTATCAGTCCTTTAGTAGGAAATAGAATAGGTTCCTTCTGGTTTTGCAGTTTACATTGTTCCTGGCTGAGGATAAAGTAGACAGGGTTGTCAGGGAAACAGAGTTTTACATGCCTGCCAGTCTAGATGACGAAATGAAATGCTGAGGCTGCTTCAGTGGAAGGGTAACCCTTGCCTGTCAGAGATGTACTTATATAGAGATGAAAACAAATATTTTTGAATGAATAACAATAAGTCATCTGTGGTCATAAAGCAATTTGTGCAAAGAATCCAAGTTCTACTTGCCCAAGCTCCTCAATTTATATGGTTAAGTCCTTTTGAATATCTTATCTCCACTTATGAAGGATGATCGGTTACTATGTATTATATTTTTTGTTTTAGCCATTATCGTCTCTGAGGTCTCTTAATCTCCTTGGCTTCTCACACCTAAAAAGTAAAATTAATGTTGGATTGTGATTTTTCCTTAATCTTTGCTCCCTGTTGCAACACAGCCAACTATGAATAAATTCAGGGAAGTGACTTCAGCAAAAGCTAAGAATAGATGTTTTCAAAAATAGGTTGCCCTCTGATTTTACAGATTGGGAAACTTGTTAAGAAGGGAATTGGCTTGCCCAGGGTCACACGTTTAGGTCCTGTTCTTTCATTATTAAGGAGAAGTGGACAGAAAGGGAAGGGTAAATAGTCCCATGTGGGACCGATGATGTACTGCAGCTCATTCCACCTGAACGGTACACTCACGTTGTAGCTGATTCCTATTTATTACTACAACAGGTTACGATTACCCAGTACCATTTCCATTTTGCAAAAGAGGAAACTTCACAAGTCGCTAATGTTTTCTTGTCTTGGCTTAGTGCAAAGAGAAGGAAACTTTGGAGTGTGACTAAAAATTGTCTTTAACGCTGAATAAACCACCCACTTACCCTGCCAAAATTGCCAGCTATCTACAAAGAGTGACATTGGAAGTGTCAAACATTTAATGGAGCCCATTTCTTGTATAACATTTGTGGCTGGTATAATCTCAGCTTCAAGGATTTATTTCAGTTTTTAGGTTACAGAGACAATCACCGTTTTCATATTTTGAGCTGTGTTATTTCAGGACCTGCTGTGACTGCCACATTTCAATGATTTCAGGCCCTCACCCTTTTCACACTTCCAGTTCATAGGAAACTGTTATGCTCACACCTTGAGCATAGAAAAGCGGCATCTTCACTGCTTTGCAGTAAGATAGCAGTTGTGACGGTGTGGAAACGTGTGTTAGATGGTGAGAAATACAGCATGTTCACACAGCCCAGGCCAGGCAATGAATCCTGGAGCTGGAAGAAATGTTAGTGAGTTTTACTCTCTTATTTTATAGATGAAGAAACAAAGGCTCAGGGAGGTGAAATGGTCTTCCCAAACTACACATATAGTCTCCTGGTGGCAAAACCAAGTTGAGGACCCAAGGGCCCTTGACTCAGGTTTAAGTCTCTTTTTGCAATGCTTTCACCATCACTCCCTATCTTCCAAGCACCTACTGAACTAACATGGCTTCTGGCTTTAGTTTTCTGCCAGTTTGCAACTTGAAACCCAGCCCCACCAAACTTCCTGCTAGGTCTTGGGTACCCACAAATGCAATTCAGCAAATCATGTTTTATCTAAGCAAAAAAAAAAAAAGAAAAAAATATATATATGGTCTCATAGCAGCACTCACCACCATAGTCAAAAGTGAACACATCCCAAGCATCCACCAATTGATGAACAGATAAACACAATGTGATCTGTCCATACCATGGACTATAATTCAGCCATCAAAAGGGATGAAGGTGCATATTACAACATAAATAAACCTCAAAAACATTATGCTGAGCAAAAGAGTCCAGACACAAAAGGACACACATTTCATGATTCCATCTATATGAAATATTCAGAGAAGGCAAGTGTACAGAGCCAGAAAGCAGGTTATTGATTGCCAGACTGTAGGGAGATAAGAGAATGGCAAATGTGACTGCTTGATGGGTATGGGATTTAATTTGGAGTACTAAAAGACAGTGGCGAAGGTTGCATGACATTGTGAATATAGTAAACACAAGTGAATTGTACAGTTTAATATAGTTAAAATTGTAAATTTTATATTATGTGCACTTGTCCACACCCCCCCCAAAATAGATGTGGTCATGCTGATGGGCTCTGTAGGTATTCATTATCTTAAAAAGCATACCATTGGTCTTAGGGTATGTATTGGCCATGTGTTTTGCTTTTCCTGACTATAATCTGGCCGAAATCTGTAGCCAACATCCACTTCTCTCAAAGTATAAAAAGAATAAACTGACAGACATATGCTTAAGAGGCTGAGGCAAGGAAATAAATGCGGGTTATTTCTCTTTATCTACAATTGTAACCACACATCCCACTGAACCACCAGCCAGAATGTGAGATATGGATCATCAGCTCTGCCTTGTCTGGGTACAATTTTCTAACAGGTTATTCAGTTGTGGAGTAACTAAATGAGACGGAAGGAAGCGTGTAAGGAAACTTTGGCTCAATGCACCATATTATTCAAGTGTGCTTCAGGAGAATATAACTTAGAAGCAGCTGGTTTCATTTAGTAACTTTCCTTATCAGGCTCCATTTCATGGATTGTGTTTTAAGAGAAAAATCTCTTGCCCAGCACTTCATCCACAAATAGGAATCTAAATAATTGTACTAACATGGCCACATCAGGCCCTGCTGAAAGCAATAACAGTCATGCACTATAACTAAAACCTAAGGTCTTTATAGTTTTTGTCTAGCACATGAGGTCAGTTTCTGTATTCACCTGATAGGATCACATTACTGCAATGACATTGTGTGTTTAGGAATCTGTTGATTATGTATTTTTTTTATTTCTCAACATAATTTTAATTCAGTGTGATCACATCAAGCTCTTACAACATACAAAGTCTGAACCTGGAAGTTCTGGACATTTCTGTTCCATAATTTAAGAAATGCCAATAGGTAGAATATATCAATAACGTTCGTTTCCTGTCCTCTTAAAACATAAGCAGGTCAAGAAGCTTCAGTCAACCTCAGAGCCTGCATTTCTCCCTTTGGATAAGAAAGATAATTGAGAGCATAAGAACAAATAAGTTCATTAGGAATTTTTAAATCATGACACACAAAAGAGTACTGTAAAAAGTATGATACTTAAAAATTAAATGTTTGTTATTGGAATTTATTATGCTGATTTATAGGATAAATTCAGTAACCAAGTTTATGATAATATTGTTGAGTAAATGCAATTTCTTTCTCATCATTTGGAACCATTATTTTTCATTGGAGAAAAATAAATCACCTCCAAACACTGTGGCTTTCTCTCCAGAGATTCAGGCCTTCCTTTGGTTAGCATCATAAAATGTCTACATATGTGAATATCATTTGTATAACTTGAATATCTCGTTGACTTCAATATCTCCTGTAGCAAAGAAAAACTGGAAATGTAAAACACTCAAGAGACTATGAGTAAAGAAGAAAACGAGAAGAGTAGGGAAATGAGAAGCAAATGAAACAAAGGAAGAAGGAAAAAATAGAAACTTTAAATGAAAGATAATTTGCATATAGGCAAAGAAGTATCAATTCTGACCCGTCTACTAGAACCAATCAACAATAAAAGAACACTGGTTTTGATTGTGGGTGGAACTTTCATAAAATTCTTGATATTATAAAACTCCCAAAAGATAATCTGCTTGATGTTTTATACAAAGAACATACAGATAATGTCAACTTAGTACTAAATTTAGCAAATAAAATTGATTGTGATTGATAAGACTCAGAATCTTAGAGTCTTGCTCAAATTACTGCATCATAAATGGGTTTTTTCAGTCACACACCTAAAAGTCAGGAAATTACTTAGATTTAACTGTTGATACCAGGTTAGATAATAATTGTTAGAGACTTAATAACAGCTTAAAACGTTACCAAGCTTCAATCCCTCAAACCCTTTTCTTCCTCCAGACAGCCCTCAATTTGAAGCTTTAAAATTTGAAAAACAAGCAACAAAATTGACTAATTATGTTGTATAAAATATTTTCAATAAATTCTGAGCCAATTGATCTTTCCCACTGTTTCCCAACAAACGTTTAGCCACGATAAGACACCAAAGAAGAAAATGAGAATTAATTTCTCATGTTCTCTAATCCCAACTCATCCCACTGGATTTGATTATGGCATACGAAGAATAAGGAAGGCCACCTGTAAATGCATAAAGTGGCTACTTGAGATGTAAGAGGTTTTAGTTATGGGCCTGCCTCTAGGGCTTCCTTAATGTGAATTATTCTAATTACACAATCTCACTAAAGTGTAATTTTCTCTCCCATGAAACAAACAGGCTCAATTAGGAAAGAATTCTAACTTTAAATTCAAAATAATTTTTAATTAAAAGTATATTTTCCCTTCATGACATGTATATGAAGAAAGCAGGTTAGGAAATCATAAAGTATCATCCATTTTGTAAAATTAAAGTGAAAATACATGCAGATTTTATTATACAGCAACATGTTAATAGTGATTACATAATTTTACATAAATTTTTATTTTCTTATTTCATCTATCTGTATTTTCTATTTTTATGAATGTATATGTATTCCATTATGGTCATAAAAACAGAAAAGATATTACAAACTATAAAAATTAAATCTTTTTAATACTTATGAACATTAAGTATATACCCAGGTCATCAAAATTTCGGTGCTTCTCATTTTGGAAAAGCTTAATGTAGATAAAGATTTAACTTCTTTTTCATGCAGAGTCTCAAAATCCAAGATGGGTCTATATGAGCACTCCAGTTTCTAGAACATCAAACAACAATGGAATTTCTCCAGCACAACATTTTGTGCCATCAACATTTTCACTTTTGTTACCCCATCATTATAATGATAATTTGAAAGCATGTCTTGTGTTAATTTTCCTAGAACACTATAAAAGATAATGTCTACACTAAGAAACATATTCTTTTCCCCAAAGATAAATAATATTGGCTATTGTCAATTGGATATTCAAATAAGTGAACTATGTAATGAATACAGAAGTGAGACATTTGTGGGTAAATTTTTTTAAGTTTCATTGAAATATAATTGATATACATTTAACGTGTATGTCTTGATGAGTTTGGCCAAATGCATACACTCATGATACCATCACCACAACTAAGATTTAAACATATCCATTATGGGAGGGTAAACTTCAGAAGAAAGAGGAAAATGTATTTAATATAGTCTGAGCTATCCAGGCCCTCATTCACGAGATCTTGAATATGGGAATCAAAACTTTTAGGTCCATGTCTTATGGGTTATGACAAGGAAAAACTGACTGTCAAGGCAGATAGATAATCCTGGCTTCACGACAGCTACAAACTTTGCATTTTCCAAGTGAATGTCCTTAGTTTCTAACTTGACAGAAATCAGACAAGATACACCAAGCAGGTCAGGCAGATTACCTCTAGTCCAAAGTGGATACGAGATATTGGGAGTAAAAACTGTCAGAATCAAGTATCAGAGAAGTTCTAGAAATTCACACATTCAGTAACATAAATTAGACATGATCTTGAGTATGCCATAGATAAAATATTGAGAAATCAATCTAAAGCCATTTTAGAATAATTCCGAGTGGTTCCTCTATATTAGAATAATAGCCCTACTTAAAGGTATTTTTCTTTCTGAGCAACAGGAGTGTCTCTAAGGCTCACAGCCATGCTAGCCTCTTCTGTGGCAGGAGACAAGATAAGGAGAAGAGGCTCATCTTTCTTTAGCACATGAAGCCCTTTTAGTTATGCAAGCTTTACAAAACACTGAGATGAGGATTTAGCTTCTCTTTCATGCAGAGTCTCAAAATCCAAGATGAATCTTGATGAGCACTCCAGTTTCTAGGACATCACACAAAAATGGAATTTCTCCAGCACAACATCTTGCTAATCTAGCTAACAGCACTAGAGCCCAAGGAAAAGATATTACATGATCAGTATTCATATTACATTGAATACTGGAGTATTCAATGAGACATCTCCACTGTGTAACAAAGAGAATCCCAGAGTATGGCTGTCTCCTTGCAGTTTGTTGCAGTTCCAAAACCTTTCAGTGATGAAAGACTCAATAGCTTCATCTTCCTATGGAGGTGAGCATGTAACTGTAAATCCAAATGACTGAAGCTCTAAATAAGTCATTCTGGAACACCTCATTTTTCCAGTGATGCTGCCATTGCTCAGAACATCCCTTAGATATCTGTTTTAGAATTTTGGAGAAGGAAAAAACTGTATCATGTCTTTATTATCATGTCTTGGTTTTGACACACTATGGAAAACACCTGCTTTGGTCACCAACGTTCCTCAGTTTATGAGGAAATTGTTGTGGAGGAAAAATCAAGTCCACATTCAAACAACAAATGAGTGCTGCCTTTAGATGTTGCAAATATTGTGCTACAGGCCTTTGAATGTCAAGAATATTTTTACATATAGTAACAGCAGCATTACTAGAACAAAGAATGAAATACTGTATCTTGGGATTCAAGCTGAAGGCATGATCCTGCCTCCAATGCATAAGCAAGGCAAGTGAAGATAGGGAGTAAGGAGATTCTGTCCTTACCCACTTGCGTAGGACTGCAGATGAGCACCAGGTCCCCAGCGACCAGCACTCAGACTTTCAAAAGGCATAATAATCTAGCTAACAGCATTAGAGCCCAAGGAAAAGACACTGCATATAGGCAGGTAAGCATAAGAAGCAGTTGGTGCCAGATACCTCTTCATTCAGAAAGTCTGCTAACAGACTGATGAGCCCCAAGGCCCAGGATAGACAGATGGAGTTCAGGCCAGGGCTTCTGGCCTCAAGGAAAGGGACTGGTCAGAGGAAGCCAAAAGGGATCCAAAAGGGCCAAAGCAGAAACCCAGTCCTTTGTGATTTAAACAAACGAGACTGAGGGAAAGCTGGGTCTTGCCTGAATATGGAGGGAGTTCAGTGGCCATTTCCCAAAATTGGGTGCCATGTGAAAGTCCAGTGGTTTGAAATTCATCAGATCCAAGCCTTGGACGGTAACCAATGTTAAATCTCTTTCAAGGAAGTACTAAGACTTTTGAAACCTTTATAATGTCAACTAGGACTGAGGTGCAAAAGAGCTGGTAGGCAAGGTGAGATGGATGGGGGAGCTGAGATATTTGGAAACATTGATGAAAAAAATTGATCAAGATAAAAATGAGACATAAATAGCCCTCCTTGGATGCCCAAGGTCACTCCCTGAAGACACAATACTCATATAAACTCTGACAGGCTTATTTTAGAGCATTTATCATTTTATTTGCAAACTTCATATGAAAAGTGCCAAGCTTCCTTCCCCTTCTAAGTTTATTGTCCTTAGAAGGATGCTATTGAATTCCATTGATTGACGGGATTTGCCAATCACTTTTTTTTTTTAATTCAACTGTCCGATTTTTGCAGGGTTGAAACCAGACCGTGGTTTTCAAAGAGCAGACAAATTGAGAACAGACTATATTCTAAACTCCCCCACGTTCTGGTTTCATTACATTTTTGAAACCCAAATCAATTTTATGAAAAGAGTTGATAAAACTGGTCATAGTTCTTAGCAAACCTAACCAAGTTAGAACTTTAAGTTGGCGTGAATTCAGCTTTAATTGGGGGTGCAGTGCTAGTAGTAGAAGTGAAACTAAATGGGTGTAAATGTGTGGAATTGAAGAGGAGGAAAATATTATTATTATTATTAAGTGATAAATTTATTAACCCAAATCTATGAGCAATGAGTGGTAAGAAAATATTTCCAGAGCTAAAACCCAGAAATTCCTCTAAGATCATAATTCTAAAATAACTTTTCTAATTAAGTTCAAACTTTCCAAGAATATTCACTCTGAATCTGAAACAGAGCCTTGAGAAATTTCAAACTAAAAGTCATTGTAAAATGCCTGTATAAAAATTATGTTTTCACAGTGGAACTATAGTGTAATTATTATCAGCAGTAACTGGGTACAATTCTGAGATGAGAAACAAAGGGTCATTGGGACCAACCTCATTTTTGACAAAGGGTCATTGAGGTCATTGGGACCCCCAAAAAAGGGTCATTGGGGAGATAGAGAGCAGAGAAGGAGGGAGGGAGCAAATGGGAGGGAGGGAGGGAGATAGGAGAGTGGGAAGGAGAAAGAGAGAGAAAGATTGAGAGAGGGAGGGAGGGAAGGTAAGAGAGAAGAAAAGGAGGGGGAGAAAGGAAGGCAAAAGGGAGAGGTGAGGGACAGACAGAGTCTCAGCCTCAGAACTACTGACATTTGGGGACAATATGGAATTAGACATGTCAGGATTTTGTTAAGGGACATGTCTGTGAAGAAAAATGGGAAGGGAGATGAGGAAAGCTAGGAGAACCATCAGACCGTGATGTAAATTTTACCTCCAAGTGAAGAACAGAAGGAAGGAAGGGTGGGGGCAAGTCATCCACACCTCAATGCAGTCTGAAAGTCTTGGCAAGACTGTTGAGGGTTTTGAGCTGTGAAATCCTTCCATGCTGTCACTGGCAGGGAGCAGCCATGGGAAGCAAGACCTCAGCATACACAGGATGCATAAATCAGATGTCTGTGTCCCCCTAAAATCCATATTTAGAAACCTAATCCCCAGTGTGCTAGTATTTGGAGGTGGCATCTTTGGCAAGTGATTGGGTCACAAGGGCACTGCCCTCATGAATGGGATTAGTGCCTGATAAAAGAGGCCAGGGAGCTCCCTCTCTTCCTTCCATTATGTGAAATCACAGAGAGAAGATGGCTGTCAACAAACCAGGAAGTGCTTTGATCTTGAACTTCCCAACCTCTAGAACAGTCTCTCTCTCTTACAGAAATAAACGTTGGTTATTTAGAAGTCACTGAGTTTGTGGTACTCTGATACAGCTACTTGAATGGCCCAAGACACAGGATGATGGATGCTGGAGTGCAGCTGCTGGACCCTTGGTCCAGTTTACTCCTCACAGTGAGGAGTCTGTGAGGTTCATGCTCATGGATGCCTTATCCCCCCCAGTGCCACGTGGAGCCATTTCTTCCTCTACATAGCTTCAGGCAGCTCCTCTATGGCATTCCTGGAGATCTTTATTCCTAAGGGAAAACTTAGAAGAGAGAGATTAATGGGATGAACAACGCCTATCTCTGCAATTGATCTCAAGACCACAGCTGGTTCTCCTCCGCTCACTCTTCCCCTATGCATATCAAATTCCTTACATTCATCCTCAGCTATAATCTTGGAAGTTCTTGATGGCTTACTTGCTGGTGTGACCTTAATTCCTGAGGGATCTGAGTCCTTGATACCACACCTTTCACAGTTCTGGGTTGTTACACATGTTTGTTCACAGTTACAATGGGGCAAGAATACTGGAGAGCACCAGAGTGGATCACATGTGTTCCACCTGTATTCCTCCCTGTCCCTATTGTAAAGAAGCAGCCTTACCTCCTCTTTGATCAGGGCGATTCTGCTCCGCTCCTGCTGGTTCTTTCAAACAGAACTCCACACTGTCCTAGTGGCAGCTATAATTGTAGTCCAATGGGATCCTTGCTGTGTCTTCTATCAAGAATGTGCTCCCTTTGAGGGGAAGTGTAGCAGAGAGAGGAAGCACAAAATCCCCCAGTGGGTCATTGGGAACTATAGTTAATGGGCCCACTCTGCATTCACCCCTTAATCCCTGGACTCATGTCCCCTTACCACTGGGATTATGGCACCATATAGGAGTCATTGATTTAATAAAGGCATTACACTTGAAGGATCGTATGTTTCCTCCAAGAAGACACTGTAGCTGCACCTGTTGAAGGCTATAGCAGCATTTTATGAGGCTGGAAGCCTCTTGCGTATGCAATGATGCAACCAGTGAATCCCATGTATATGAGCCCCTCCTTTGATGTAAAATGGGTCCTTCAGTGAGACATTATTCACTATTCTATTCATTATTCATTATTCTATGCATGTGTACTAGGCATTCTGTAAGTTTCTAAATAATAGCATTGATGTTCTCTGCAGGCAGACCACGCAAAGCCATCATCAGAATGGGCATCTTCCCCTGTGAGGATGAACCATTGGCCCTTTTTGAAGTTCTCAATATTGCCACAAAGTTGTACCATATGAGAGGCTCAGTTTTACTAATAATTTGGACACTCATAACTACACCTACCTTGGTAAGTGAAAGTTCATTTTACTCAGCCAATATGTCATCTCCATCTCTTCTACTCCATTCACATGTCCATCTTACCAGCTCTGGAGTGACCAATGATGAATGCTGGCTAATAGCAAAAGCCAAATGATTTCATTCACTTGGTTGTTCAGCACTTCTTCTATGCTTTCTGGTGGCCATTAATGAGAGATACAAAATCTCTGCACTTCATGCTCATTTCTATATGTCTAGCTAAGACCCTACCCTGGCCCTTCTTTGCTCCAACCTTCCAATTTTTTTTTCCTGCCAGGTACTTAACTAGATAGCCAAGCCATCAGCTACCTCCCAGGATTTATATCTCATTTCAGGCTGTTCCTCCTTCCTTTCACACACATGTATGACCAACTTCATGGCTCACAGTTATGCCCACTGCGGAGATTTTTTCCTCCCCACTGTCCTTCAAGACCATCCCAAAGGAGGCTACAATGCAGCCACTGCCAACTTTCAGTTTGTGCCCAAGGACAAAGTTGAGCCACCCATAAGCAAAACAATGGCCTTTTCCTCTTTCAGCTGATCAGCTGAAATAGCCATTTGTAATACCAAATTTGGCCATAGGTACAAGCTAGGGAAGGGATCCCTGGGTCAAATGTGGTGGGTGACATGAGGGTCTGGGCTACCTGCTCATGCAGCTTAATCATGTCCTGATTATTCCTGGGCCCTGTCTCAGATTTAACATTTCCATCTTATGATAGATTTCTTCAGGGCCCATATGACTTTACAGTTCAATAGACCCAACAGAACCCAGTTAATAATAGTAGTTTCAGAGGCATGGTCACTTGGAGTCCTACAGTCAAGGTTTCTACCTCTTTCATGGTCCAGTAATAAATCAAGAACTATTTCTCAAAGGGTGTATAATTCCCTGCTATAAATGGCCTAGATCAGAATCCCAAAGGTCAGCATTATGATTCCACTGCTGGAATTTACCATAAACTCCATATTGCATCTTTTTTAAGTACTGATACCTTTGACACTGTAGGATCTGATAGATTGTATGACCCAAAGGCAGAGCATGCTGCATGACAGCCTAGGGGTTTTGCAGTGTCCTTTCCCGCTCTAAACTGTACTGGAAGCTGGCAGCCTTCCATGTTACCTGGTACATGTGTGGGCGAAGTATCCATAAATGTGAGGTGTGTTGTCTCCAGAACTTAAAGTGGCCTACCAGATGCTCTTTCCCATGTGTGTATGTGTACATATGTATATGTGGGTGTGTTATAGGGAACACAATTAGCAATTGCCTTTTGCTTTGGAGGAGATATCCCAACATGCCCCTGACCACTGGATTCCTAAAAATTTTCACTGAAGTGGCTCACCCTGAATCTTCCCACCCACTAGAGCACATATGTTTTCCCAAGACCCAGTATCTTAGGGTCCTCTTGCTCAGTCTATCCAAGAATTGTGATGTTGTCAATATAATAGACCAGTGTGACATTCTGTGGAGTCTCCCAGCAATCCACATCTGTTTGGACTATACCGTAACAGACGGTGGAAAAACACAGACCTGAGGCAGAATTGTAAGCAAATATTGGTACCCATCCCATGTGATATAAATTGTTTCTGACATTCTTTCCTAATTGAAAAGGAAAAGAACACATTTGGCAAATCAATGGCTGCATACCATGAGCATGAGGCCTTACTGATCTGCTCTAGGGGTGATATAACATCTGGGACAGCAGCTGCACTTTGTCTGGGCTGCAATTTGGTTAAGTCTATGGCAGCCTTCAGGACTACCAGAATCTGCCCAGCTTCAAAAGGGACCAGACAGGTACATTAAACAGGGGTATTCCTGCATCTTTTATGCCTTTAATAATGGCATTAATCTCCACCATCCTCTCACCCAAAAATGTATTTTTGTATTTATTATCTTGGATGGAGTGAGAGAACAATTACAAAAGTTTCCAACTGGCCTATTTTGCTTGCTCTAATTCTACAGACCAGGAAACCTCTGTGGGGGTTACCACATCTTTCCAAACACATCTTTTCCAATTGTGCATTCAGGAACCAGAAAAATGACTGCCTCTGGGTGGGTTCTTCAGGATCCTATTTATTTCCTGAACTCCATGAGCTCTCACTCTAACAGGGTGAGCCATGATGACACTGCATCTCCAAGTATCAATGTCCGCTTAGACACAGTGTCTGTTAATCCCAAGCATGACCAGTTATTCCCCTCTCTAACATCCAAGTGATCATAAGCTTCTTGGAGAAGGACTGAGGGGATTGTCATAGTATACACTTGCTATCATGCCGAAGAATCCTTGCCCGTAGGTACCAAGTCACCTCTTCAGTCAATTACCTACAAACCTGAAGGTTGGCTCAGACTGAGGAATTGAGTAAGGAATTGTGACTTTTTATTGGACCAACTGCCCTCAACCCCCCAATCCTGTACTCTTACTTTTATCTTTTCATATAATCACTCTCCTCACTTCCCCAAGCTCCATCATCCTCACAAATATCAACAAACCTAGCTCAGTGACTGCCTCTCTCTTTCCATTATCCCTCTCTTTCCACATTCCTTGTGGCCTTGGCAAATGATTTATCTTCTGTTCCCTCCTATGGAACACCATTCCCCTGGTGGGTCTTCTGGTCTCAGATAATATATTCATTCCCAGCATGCCCACTTCTTCAGTCCCTTTATTCCTTCCTCTACCATCTGCCAGGGCAATTCAGACACTTCCACTTCGTGACTGTTGGCCATTGTTTTATCTAGGCTTCTAAGAGCCACCCAGCAATGAATCTGCCCATTTTCCAGCAACTTTGCCAGGCCTCATTAAACCTCATTTCTCAATAAGGCACCCTTATGTCAATGAAGTCTTGCTTTTTCAATTAGCCTCCTTGGTCAAACACCCTCAAAATCTAAACCCAGGAATATTCCCCTGTCTCCTACCAATACACACTGGCAATTATTGCAATTCTTTTGTCATCAAGTCTCTCTAAACTTACCAGGCCTAGCATGACCTTATTCATGGTATACTGAGGCTTAACCCTAGTTATTGGCTTGGCAGACAGGAGAAGAGGTGAGTGCAGGTCTGAGATGGTACCTGTGACATGGTGAGATTTCTACAGTACCCTCTATCCTAGTAGAACTGCTAGCTCTTACTATAGAAGGTGGGCCACTTCTGCAAGCCCAGAGGGTCTGAGAAGGCTGAAGAATCAACAGTATCCTCAGGGTACCATCCATATGTCCCCATCCCATGTTTCAGTATTCCATATTTTCCCACCAAGTGCCTAACCTTTGCTAATATATCTGTTTTGATGGAACCTTCAAATATCCCTGGAACTCTCTGACTCTAACAATTAGGTCTATACTCATCCACTAGTCAGGACTGTGTTTGGTGGAAAAGCCAGTCCAAAATTCCCAGTTTATAGCCTGTTTCCTCTGAAAATCAAATGCCAAAATGAGATTAAACATGGAAGGATTTTATTAGGGGAAATATCTGTGAGATAAAAATAAGGAGGAGCGGCGAGAGCCATTAGACCATTATGCAAGTCTAACCCTGAGTGACAGAGGGAAGGAAGAGTGACGGGGAGCACCCACTGCCACACAGACCACACAGAAGTTTCAGGAAAGCCTCCAGAGAATCTGCACACTAAGGATAGCTGTTGAAAGAGGCCTGCATTTCTCTCCCAGGAAGGGGCTGCCTCAGTCTCCCGAGCACTGTCAGTCATTGGCTAGGAGCAGTCCATGGGAAGCACAGAAGTTTATAATTTCAGCACAAACACAGTGATGGACTTCAGAATACAACACTGGGATCTTGGTCAATTATGCTCCTTACAGGTGGGGGCCTGAAAGCCTGGAAGTTTGTAACTTTTTTACTGTGAGCTCATCTTCACTGGAGTTATTTACTGTTAACATCCCAGAACATTCAGGTGTGGAGATGCCCTTATCAGGCAGTTTCTACTTTCCTTCTGCTGGGACCCTAGAAGTTTTACCAGATACAGACAACTCTTAATGTTATTCCTTTGGTTTGGGTTACCTGCTTCATGCAAGTAGCTCTAATTCAAACTACATGAGTTTGTGTGGCAGGATTCCTTATAGCTCCCCAAACAAGAAGGCACAGTTTTTCTAATCTCTACTTCATGGATGGGTACAACAGTCATTCATGGTTCTTAAATTTATGCAAGAAAGTTTGAGTCCCAGATTTTATCTTAAAATTAAGAATTAATTTTATTTTTTAAAATTAATTTCCAACTGAAAGTCCAAGTCAGACAAATCAGCAAGAGAAAGAAATAAAAGACATCAAAATTACAAAAAAGGAAGCCCCCTCAAAATTGTCCCTGTTTGCTGATGGTATGATCTTATATCTAGAAAAGCCAGAAGACTGTACCAAAAACATCCTTAGATTTGATAAATGAATTCAGTCAAGTTACAGGATACAAAATCAACATACAAAAAATTAATAGCATCTCTACCTAGAGATAATGATCACAGCCAAGAAAGAATTCAAGAAGGCAATTTTATTTACAATAGCAACCAAAAAAAAAAAAAATGAACTGTCAAAATCCAATCCCCTGTATCCTAGCAATACACACTGGCTAATTATTGCAATTCTTTGATAATAAAGTCTCTTTCTAAACTTATCAGGCCCAATATAACCTTATTCATGGTATACTGGGGCCTAACCCTAGTTATTGGCTTGGCAGGCAGGAGAGGAGATAGGTGCAGGTCTGAGATGATACCCATGACAGGGTAAGATTTCTACAGCACCTTCTAGCCTAATAGAACTGCTACCCCTTACTATAGAAGGTGGGTCACCTCTGCAAGCCCAGAGGTTCTGAAGAGGTGGAAGAGTCAACAATATTCTCAGGGTATCTGCTCCACACTGAGAGTTAGGAATAAATATTTACCTAGGAATAAATTTTACCAAGAAAGTGAAAGATCTCTGTAAAGAAAACTACAAAATACTGATGAAAGAAATTGACAATGACAGAAACAAATGGAAAGACATCCATACTCATATCCTAAAGTAATAGCATTAAAATGACCATATTAACTAAAGCAACCTATAAATTCAATGCAATCCTTATCAAATACCAATGTCATTCTTTACAGAATTAGAAAAAAAATCCTAAAATTCAAATGGAAGCAAAAAAGAGTCCAAATAGTGAAAGCGATCCTAAACAAAAAGAATAGGTGTCACGTTACCTGACGTCATAATATGTTACAATGTTTGCAAGTAACCCAAACATTATGATATTCATGTAAAAATAGACACAACGGAACATAACAGGGAACCCTGAAATAAAGCTACATATTTGCAGCGAATTGATCTTTAACAAAGCCAACAACAACTTACATTAGGGAAAGGACACCCTCTTCAATAAATGGTGCTGGGAAAATTGTAAAACTACGTACAGAAGAATGAAACTTCTCCCTATCTCTCACCATATGCAAAAATAAATTCAAAATGGATTAAAGCCTTAAACATAAGAACTGAAGCTATAAAAATATTATTAAAAATTAGAAATCTAGGGGAAACTCCTCTGGACATTGGTCTAGGTAAAGAATTTATGACTAAGACCTTAAAAGCACAGGCAACAGAAACAAAAATGGCCAAATGGGACTTAACTTGACAAAAAGCCTTCTGCACTACAAAATAAATAATTAACACTAAAAAGACAATCTATTGAAAGTAGGAGAAGATATTTATAAACTATTCATCCAAGAGAGATTATCCAGAAATACCAGAAACCCAAATCACTCAATAGAAAAGAAAGAAATAATCCCATTAAAAAGTGAGGAAAGGACGTGAATAGACATTGCTCAAAAAAAGACCTACAAAAAGCTAACAGGCATATGAAAAAATGCCCAGCATCACTAATCATCAGAGAAATGCAAATTAAAACCACAATGAGGTATCATCTTATACCAGTCAGGATGGTTATTAATAAAAAGACAAAAGGTAACGAATGTTGGCCAGGATGCAATGAGACAGGAACTCTCACACACTATTCATGGGTATATCAACTAGTACAGCCACTGTGGAAAACAGTATGGAGGTTTCTCAAGGAACTACTTGGTCCAGCAATCCCACTACTGGGCATCTACCCAAGGGAAAAGAAATCAATGTATCAAAAGGACAACTGCATGTGCGTGTTTGTTCTAACACTATTCACAATAGCAAAGATAGAAAGTCAACTCAGACCCAAGAACAGATGAACAGACAAAGAAAAATATGGGATCAACACACAATGGAATACTGTTTGGCCATACATGAGATCATGTCATTTGCAGCAGTGTAGATGGAACTGCAGGTCGTAGTCTCAAGTGAAATGAACCAGGCACACAGAGACAAATATTGCATGTTCTTGCTTGTATGTGGGACCCAAAAAAATGTGATCATGTGGAAGCAGAGAGTGGGAAGGATAAGTAGAGGAGGAGAGAGGGAGGATGAAGAGAAATAGAGGGTACAAACATACAGTTAGAAAGAAAAAATTCAACATTGGATAGCAGAGTAAGGTAACTACAAAATGTACTCAGGTGATAGACTAAATATCCAACTTGAGCACTATGTATTACATACATGTAACAAAATTCACTTGTACCCCATAAATTTATGCAAATAAAAAAAACTAATTTCCAACAATGAGATGGACCATAAATTAAGAAATTTCGTGGCTTTTGACACATATGTATAAGATATTAAGCAAAATGCATCAATGTATACTCCATCATCAGTATTCAGATTTTGTGACTTTTCTGGCATACCTATCTTTTTTAATATCTACTAATTCCATAAATGTGGAAGTTTTCTCATCTTCTTTTTTCATTAAGTAGTTTTTGGTCATGAAATTGAGCATTAACTGATTAAAGAGCAGCAGCAACCCGAGGTGCTGATGCCTAAAGAATGTGTAATAGCAAAGCACAGCATGACCAGAAGGATGAAGCCCCAACTCTCTGCAGGTGGCTGCTCTTGACTCTTCTACCACCTGCATCCCACTCTTTGGTGAGACCACTCTACAGAACCACTAGGTGCTTTGAAATTTTTATTTTTCTGCTTCTGCCTGGGTTGCCCCACCTTTTCACTAACTTCGTGAAGACCTACTTTTCTCATGATGTCTTTTCCCTCTTCCTCCTCTCTCATCTCCACCCCTGTCGCTTTATTCCTCTTCCTCAGCCACCCTGTGTCCTATAGGTACTTCTGTGGGCATACACAGCACTCTGTTGCACTTGCTAATTTGCAGATCCTTTCCCCATCTTCTATTCCTTAAAGTCAAGGACCACATCAGTTTTATGGTCATGTCATCAGCATTTTTAACAGTTAAGTATGCATATAACAAATAAATAAAGTGTTTCAGGATTATCTCTAAGAGTGGGGGGAGGGGCATTTCTTTTCTTTGGTTAATCGGCACACTCAGGTGTCCATCTGTTCTACCAGGCTGCCTTCTGCATGATGCTTTCTCAAAGGCAACAGTAAAACCTCCCTAAAAATGTAAATGGTCTGAGTTCACAAGTTTTGGAGGTTCCAGGAAAGTATCAAAAATCACAATGAAAATTCCAATAGCCAGGCAACTAGATGGCTTTTTTTTTTTTTTTTGAGACAGAGTCTCACTTTGTCTCCCTTGGTAGAGTACCATGGCATCACAGCTCACAGCAACCTCCAGCTCTTGGGCTTAGGTGATTCTCCTGCCTCGGCCTCCCAAGTAGCTGGGACTACAGGTGCCCACCACAACGCCCGGGCTATTTTTTTGTTGCAGTTTGGCCAGGGCTGGATTGGAACCCCACACCCTCAGTATATGGGGCCAGTGCCCTACTCCCTCAGCCACAGGCGCCACCCAATGGCTTTTTTAAAAATCCAGATGTGGAATGTTAAATTGAAAAAAACATAGATGCCAAATCAGAATTTCCATGTTATTTTGGACACAGCTCTACTTCTACTAGGAAGCTAGAAGGAATGTTGTTAAGACACACAGCTGCTCTTATGAATCTATAACTTCCAAATTGCATCAGGGTCAACAGCACTTGCCAAGCCTCCAATATGCATATGGAGCAGGGCTCCAGATGTTCATCAAAAGAGACCTCAATGGCTTTGGCTGAGAAATGGGTTAAGCAACAGAATGCTATTCTTTAGATTCATACACCATGGCCTCTTTGGCTTCCGGCGAAAGCAACACTAAAGTGAGGTTACAACTCCCATAGGCACATACACAACCCTGGTTATGCCTCAGCAATGTTCTCACTCTCGTTCCCCACGCAGTAGTAGCTTAAAAGAGATCACGGAGTGTGGGAGGAGGCCCCAAGAGAACTTTACCCCTCTTTCCGCTCACTCCCCCCTACAGTTCTAAGCCCTCACACTTGTCCAGAAGAAACATAAGGCTAACCGTGTGCTTGAGTGTGGGCTGCTACTTAACACTAGAAATGCATAAGGAATTGAGTCTGCTCTGAGGAAATCAAGCAAAGATACTTGGAACCTAGAAAGATGTTGAAAATATATTAAAACATAATAATCTAGAGTTTCTGTGGCTTTGCTAAGACCAAAAGAAGGAAAAAAGGAAAGAAAACACGCTCATGCTTCTCATGTCTCAATTTGCATCATCAGGAATAACTGAACATTTGCCCAATAAGCCTCTGTGGGTCTCAGGCTCATAATAAAGTTGAATTTAAAAATAATACATTGAACCTGTTCATTCTTCCTGCAGCTTTTAAAATTATGAGGATTGGTAGAGCTACATGTACAAAACAGAAGAAAGTCCTGAAGCCAAGTCTGGTCAGCAGAAGGAAAGGAATGCATCTTGCATCTTCCCCTTCACCCAGCAAGCTCTCTGCCCCTAGGGAGTACAACTGAGTTCAAGGTACTTCCGTATTAAAGTCAATTGAATGACTTCAGTTCTTGTCCAGTTTTGCTTGGTCTTGGGAAAAGTACTTGCCAGAATCGTACCTAAATCACAGGGTGTACTCACACACTACCAACCTACCTGCAATACGGTGAGAAGTATTATCACTGATTCCAAGAATTTCTTTACCAATAATCATTACTCACTTGTTTACAATGTAGTCTGAACTAGGAAAAAAGCATCATCACGGAAGACATTACCCATAATGTTTATGAGAGGAGACGACAGGAAAGATAGTCATGAACAATACTTACGAAAGCGGGTGTTTATATGCCCATACAGAGTATATGGGTAATGAATTAAAAGAACTTAACTTTTCTTCCCACAAGGATAGGTAGAATAAGACTGATGAGTTGGATATAAAGAAAAAGAAAGTGTGGGCCATGATCAGAAGAAACCAGTGTAAAAAAAGTTGAGTTGTTCAGTTAAAAAAAGTTATGTACCTGCAAGAAATCTGATTCATTAAACCAAAGGCATATGTGTATGTATAAGTGGAGAGCTTATGTTCATTTTCTATTATTTTTAATATGAAATATATGCATGTTAAATACAGAAAAATTAGAAAAATCCATATAAGCAATAAAATTCTTGTATCTATAATGTGCTAACAATGATATATATACATACGTATGTGTATGCAGACTAGACTGTGAACATAGGACCCTGTCAGTCTTACTCACACCTTTTAATCCAATGAATAATCTTTAAATAAATGAATTTAAATTAAGATATCTTTCCATGCATATATACATATAAAATGTATTATCCCATATACACTATTTTGCATTTGACAGTATGTCACATGTGCCATTTTTACATAACTGATTGTTTTTCTGCCGAGCCCACTGGTTGGCGGCCTCTTATCCTTTCTCCTTCAGGACTACTGTTCATTCCCTTGTGCTTCCTTCCTTTATCTTCAGCCCTAGGAGAAATATTCTCAAACTTTCAAGATCATTGTGGCTTCTTGCAAAACTTATTAAAAATTCACACTCCTGAGCTCTACCCCTAGAAATAGGAATTCTTTTGGCTAAAGTGAATCATGGGAAACTGTATTTTTAAAAAAGGATTTCAAGCGATTTGTCTGCAAGGAAGTGGGGAGACCACACTGTGAGAATCACCATCTATTTTCACTCCTTCTCATTATTTGCAACCCTCCACCCTCTGGACACCCCAACTCTGTTCTGGGAGAAGTATTTAAAAGTCTGCCCCCAGATACCATAGATCCAAAATAAAGGACTTAATGCTTCCAAATTCTTAGTCACAGGATGGGCCAGCCTGTATGTGGTATAGTCAGTCTTATAACTCTTGCTGCTTCTGAAAATAATGTAGCATTGAGACAAACCAGTGCAGAGAGACAACTTCCAGGGCCCTGATAAGATTTTGTCCTCTGATTTTAAAAAAAAAAAAACTTATTATTTTTTTGAGGTAGAATCTCAGTCCACCACCCTGAGTAGAGTACCATGGTATCATAGCTCATAGCAACCTCAGAGTCTGGGACTCAAGTGATCCTTTTGCCTCCACCTCTCAAGTAACTGGGACTATAGGTGCCCACCACAACCCCCAGCTAGTTTTTTTCTATTTTTAGAAGAGACAGGGTCTCCTTCTTGCTCAAACTGGTCTCAAACTCTATAAAATTTTAACCTACACTCCAATTTAGCAGAAGCCTTGGGATATGTGTGTGTTCGGTCATACCTAACCTCCAATTAGCCCATGAAAAGCCTGAAGGGGTCAGAAAGAGTACATGGAAAATCCTTTGTGGTGCGTCTCATTGATTTGTCCTCCCACCTGGGCTGCCATCCGCCAGCCTCTCACCCCATCTTTAGCATCATGCTGGGAAGCAGTGCCCTAGGAAGGCAGATGGAGAAGTGTCCCTCATAGTCTTTTGAGAAAGCTCTTCCTCCACAGTCAGCACTGGAATCCCAGAGCTTATTGGGTTTCCAATAAGCCAAATAACATTAAATTCTCCTAGCATTCTATGTTAATTTATATCTTTCAAGCACATATGGGACTGCAATTAACAGCAAGAAACGTGGTCTGGTGCTTACGAGAGGTTGTAATGAAGCTGGAATCAGGAGAGGAGTAAAAATTGACCAGCTCTGGCTGCCACCACTTCTCCAAGCATGGCTGCAACTGCCCACCAAATGATGTCTTTTCTCCCATGAGTGCACTCATCTCTTCTCTAGAGGCTGGTGCAAACCTGCTTACATGAGATGCCTTCTTAAAACCCTTCCACAATACTCCATTACATTTGGCATAAAATCCAAACACTTGAGCATGGCTATCATGCTCTCACCAGCACTGTCATCTCTCCAGATTCACCTACTGCCTCTACTCCTGACAGTCCTTCCTCCACACGTGCACGTGCGCATGCACACGCACACACACACACACACACACGCCCACTATGTGCTCCGGTTGTAACCACAGTCTGCAAGTTCTCAGATTCACCATATTCCCTCTCACTGATTCCTCTGTCTGAAGCATTCTACACACCTCTTCTCGCTGCCTACTCCTCTGTTAAACTTCTATTTATCTTTTTGGTCTTAGTTTAGACATTGCTCCTCCTAGGAAGACTTCCTTCATCCTCATCCCTCTATAGTAAGTTAAGTTTAGCCATCCAAAGATGCCATGTCTTGGTGTCTTGAACTTGTAAATGCCACCTTACTTGGGAAAAGGGTCCTTGCAGATGAAATTAAGGATCTCCCTGATTGTCCAGGTGGGCTCTGAACACCATCATAATGTCCCTGTAAGATAGAGGCAAAGCAAAGGGAGATGATAGATGATAGGCACTCAGAGGAAGAAGTAATGTGAAGCGAGAGGGAAAGATTGCAGTGATGCACCCACATGCTCAACAAGGCTGGGGTAGCCACCAGACTCTGGAAAAAACAAGGTACTGTTTGTCCCCAGGACCCTCAGCAGCAGGGTGGTCCTGCCAGTCTTCCAGCCTCCAGAACCATGAAAGCTTAAATTGCTGTTGTTTTAAGCCACTAAATTTGTATTAATTTGTTATAACAGCCTCAAGAAACCAATACGCTCTCCAACCTAGAAGAGTCCCTCTTCCCCCAAGGCACTTATAGCACTGAACTCTCATACCTGTTTACTTGATTTAGATTCCATGAGGTGAGGATTAGGAGCACCACCTTCTCTTCTCCCCACAGCATCCTCAGTACCAAGCACAAGGCCTTTCACACAGTAGCTGATCAATAAATGTGTGTAGAACCAATAGATGAATAAATGAAAGTGCAGGAAAGCTTTATTTATAAAGATAAAACAGGGAACCTAATAACTATTTTTTGAAAGGCTATTTTTTAAAGAGAGGGGAAGGAAATGTAAATGAACTGAATGCCTGTTACAGAAGGCATCATGCCAGATGGTTAAGGTATACTCCCTTGTTACTACACAAAACATTCTTAAAGAGTGGCTAGTACCACCCTAGTTGTACAGAAGAAGTAGGCTCAAGAGATGAAGTAATTCACCCCTGCTCACATAGGAAGGAACAGACATCAAGGCCCATGGGGTAGATGTCACAGGGAAGGCAGATGTCAATAAAGAAAGATACTCTTTCTATCCAGTAATGAAGGGAGTTGTAGAGGACTAGCAACTTACAGCCCAGGCACCAAAGGAAGTAGAATTTGGCATAAGAGCAAAGGCCTTGGCCAGCAATCCACTTTCCCTTCATCCCCCTTTCTGAAATTCACTCTTGCAAGGACCAATCCTTGGCATTAGCCCAAACTTCCTGTCCATCTCCTGACACTAGACCAGGATTCAAATATTCAGAAAACCACTTTTGAGAGTTTTCTAAGCCCTGCACACCAGGACTACCAGATAGTCTGTGAAAAAAGGTCTTCCATGAAGATGGGGTTTACTCTATGAGAACTCCAAGACCACCTACAAATACTTCTTTTATATACTTTTAATAAAATCACGCCTTTCAATATCCAGAGAGAAGCACTTTGTGCTTCTCTTAGCATTTTTATTTGATCAACTTTCTCAACTGCCTCATTTTACCATTATTTGTCTCCTTCTCATACTCTCTCTGTGAGATTGAAGTTCCTTGGGAGCAGAGACAGTATCTTCTTTTCTATTGCTTACAGCACCTTCGACGTCATATAGCATGTGTTTGCCAATTGAACTGCTCAAAGTTTATATTATATTTTTTAGTATATGTGAAGTTGATTGTACTTTACTAATGTATTATAATTTCCTGGTGATAGAGTGATTAGTTACTTTCTGAATTTACATTCAATGTGATGACTTCATAGTTTGCCCTTTTTGTTGTTGTTGTTTATCAACTTAAATAGTTGCTTTCTTTCCTAAGATACAACCAACATAATTATTGATTTATATCATTTTTTATTAAATCATAGCTGTGTACATTAATGCAATCATGGAGTACAGTGTGGTGTATTCATATACAATTTGAAATATTTTCATCAAACTGATTAACATAACCTTCATGTCATTTTCTTAGTTATTGTGTTAAGACGTTTATATTCTACTTTTAGAAAGATTCACCTGTACCCTTATAAGATAAACCATAGAGATAATCCCACCAGTCACCCTCCCTCCACCCATCCACCCCTCTCCCCTCCCCTCCCTTTCCCCTCCCCTATTCTTAAACTATAATTAGGTCATAGCTTTCATATGAAAGCTATAAACTAGTTTCATAATAGGGCTGAGTACATTGGATAATTTTTCTTCCATTCTTGAGATACTTTGCCAAGAAGAACGTTTTCCAGCTCCATCCATGTAAACATGAAGGAGGTAAACTCTCCATCTTTCTTTAGGGCTGCATAATATTCTATGGTGTACCTATACCACAATTTATTGATCCATTCATGGATCGATGGGCACCTGGGGTATTGTTTTTATTTAATTTTATTTTTTTAATTAATTTACAGCAAAATTGACTTTTTAAAAATTGTATATAGTTCTATAAATTTTGATACATGTCTAAATTCATATAACCATTACTATCAGAATACAGAATAATTCTATCATCCCCCAAACCTCTCTCATACTATCTATATATCTCTTTATTTATTTTTCTTTTTTTTTTTTTTTTTTTTTTTTTTTGAGACAGGGCCTCACTATCAGCCTGACTAGAATACCTCTCTAGAGGCTGGTGCAAACCTGCTTACATGAGATGCCTCAAACAAACCTCAAAATGTCATCAAACAAACCTCAAATCCTGGGCAGAAGGATCCCCCTGCCCCAGCCACCTGAGTAGCTGGGACTACAGGCGCACACCACCATTCCTGGCTTATTTTTCTGCTTTTTGTAGAGACAGCATCTTATTCTTGCTCAGGGTGGTCTCACACTCCTGACCTCAAGTGATCCTCCCACCTAATCACTACTATCCTATTTTAGTCAGACCTGCACCCGTCCCTAGCCACTGTCAACCATTTTCCCCATAACTATAGTTTTATTTTTTAGTTAAAGTCAAATAAACAACATCACATACACATACTATATAACTTTTTGAGACTGGTTTCTTTCACTTAGCATCATACTGCTGAAATTCATCCAAGATGTACTGTATATCAGTAGTTTCTTCCTTTTATTGCTAAGTAGTACACAATTGGATGGGTGCATGGATACACCACAGTTTCTCCCTTCATCCATTGAAGGGCATTTAGGTTGTGTCTATTTTTGGTGACTGTGAGTATAGCTGCTGTGTGGTTTCATGTGAACTTCAGTTTTCATTTCTCAACATTTATCAACTCTGTCAAAATTGGGAAGGATGTTATCTAGCAGAACTTACAGCCCCATAGCCATATTTTATTTATCTGATTTTTTAACAGCCCCAAGCATATAATGTAGTAGTTGCTTTATAAAATATCCAAGAGTAAGCTTAGAATTGTGTAACTATTTTCCCGAACTACATTTGAGTTTAACTGTTGATATTTAGTGGTAGAGGACACAGCAAAAACATAAGCAAAAATCATGCATTGACAAAACAGAAAACACACTAACCCCTACACAGGGAGAAGGCAAAGTGGTACAGAGGTTAGAAGATGTAAGTTACCCTCCTATGCTATTGGCTTAGGGCTGGGCTCCTCTTTCTAGGTCCCTTGCTCCCCATACTCCAGCCACACTTGGTCAAATTCATTCCCACTTAAGGGCTTTAACATAATTTGTCACCTCTGTCTGAAATGCTTTCCCCCCATATTTTAGTAAGACTGGACTCTTCTGGTCATTCAGATTTCCACATAAGTATCTTCTCATCAATGACATCAATAACCACCCATCCTAACAGCAGCCCCTCAAGTCACTCCTTATTCTTTGTCTTGCCATTTATCTTAATTGTGATCTGTCTTTCCCCCATTAACTCAATAGCTCCAGTGCCAGGAAGAACATTACATACACAGAAAACATTCAGTAAATATGAGTTGAATGGGCAGGTGATTGAATGGATAAACACATGTGTAAGAAACTTTCTTCTAGAAGAGACTGCTGGAGGGGTGTTACTCATGGTACTTTAAGCGTAAGTCCTGACCGTAATTTTGTCTTCACATCTTTGAAGCATTGATGGGAAGGGTGAGAACCATTTCAAGACTGTAAGCACTTTTTCTGTCTTACAAGGCAGAGACTCAAATGAACCGTTGGTAAAGACCAATTGGTCGTTCTGGGAAAATCACTGAAGCAGGCCTTTCATTTGTAGGGCAAAGACCCTAATCATGAATACAGAAGTCTGAGACAATGTCCCACCAGGAAAGCACACTGCATTTCTGAGAATGTAAAAGGTTGTCTGTAGGGTGAGCAGACCATGTTTCCTCTGAAGAAGTACTGCTTTTCTAAGAATGAACTTGGATGTCACTGTGCCTGTACGCTCATCCTGGTTCTCATGGAGCCGTGTTTTGTATGAAGCAAGGTTTGCAGAAAATGTGATTCTGAGATCTTGAAAATGCAGGAGGTACAGATTTTATTTCACTTCACGTAAGAGTGGACTGCCCTGGGCTTAGTGGTGTGCAATGACTCTGCCATTATGGCCTTACTCATAGTACTATTAAGGGCCGAGCAACGCAGACTTTGAGAAAGGAAGGAAGAAAGAGAGAGAGAAAGGAAGGAAGCTACCCTTTTACTTTTGGAATTTAGAAAGGGAAAATGTGAGATTTCACAAACACACACCACACCCACTTATCCCATATCTATTCCTTGTAACTGCACTGTCTGTATTGATACTGGCCTATGCATTGTAACCAACAGTTATTGACCCTGTCAATTGAACTTCCCTAGAAAGAAGCCAATTTATGAAAACAAGAGCGCTGGGAAACTGGACACTGGAATGGGTTGCAAAGAAAAGTCTCCCACCATTTGGGACTCATTTTCTTGGACCCGGACCCCCCAAAAATTGACATGTTTTCAAATTTTCAGGTGTTCCTTAGCAACTGTTTTCCTTTATAATGGCAATATTTACAATAATAGCACCCTAAATTATGATAATAAACCCTTCATCCATACAAAATAATTTAGTTCAGCTATTCAGTCATGTGATAAATATTTGCTGAATACCTATAGAATTGCCCCTGTTGGCAAAGTAAAATAGTGGTGAATAAAACAGACGTTACCCCTACAGTCATGTGGCTCATGATAAGACATCTGCCAAATACAACAGTCCAATTACAAACCATGACCAGCGTGTGAAAGCCATGGAAACTCATGACAGGGATGCATCAACTAATCTTGGGCACTAAGGGGGCTTTCCTGAAGAAGTACTTATTCCTAAGCACAGATCTCAACAATAAATATGGCTAAACTAGGCAAAAAAGAAGGGAGAGAACACTCCAAGCACAGAGAATACAAAAATCCTAAAGAAAATGAGAACATAGCATGCTCCAGGACTGGAAGGGAGGCCAGCACGTCTGCAGAGAGACAGAGGTCCAGGATGAGGACAACCTGCAGGGGTCGAATCATGCAGGGTATGAGAAACTTTGAAGTTTCTCTAATTTATTCTACTATCTTGAAGGGCTTTGGGAAGATCATTCTGGTTCAGGGTGGATCTCTCATTAGAGAAGGCAAGAGGTGATTCCAGAGACACATCCAGGAGGTGTCCCAGGTACCAAGTTATGGTCTCTTCACTCAAATCAACACTGCTATGCTTTGTGCTGCTGAGGTTGGGAGTCTGCAGATACATTTCTGCTTTTGACAAAAAGATGCATGTTAGGCTCTACAAATAGATGGGGCTGGAGGGACATTGCAGGGCAAGGCTGAAGCACAAAGGAGGGACTTGCCCTTTCCAGTCTGCTCCTGTCTGTGTGGAGGGCACCCCAGGCTCTGCCTCTCCCTGCTGGCAGCAGCAATTCCTGCCATTAGCAACAGTCCAGTTTTTTCCCAGTAGCTTGTTCTGTTTTTTCCCCAAGACTTGCAAAATCAACTTCATTGTTCCCTGTCTGCTTCCCAGAGACACCAGTACTAGCCAACTAGAAACCCTTCCTCCTCAGAGGTCTGAGTTCCAGGTACACAGGCTTCTCCTGTGAGTCTCCAGGTCTTCACAATTCTAACCTTTTCCTCTTGTTCCTCCAACCCTAGGGATGGTAGCTGAGGTTGCTTCCTCCAAGTTATATTGAAGTTTTCTTTTTGCTTCTCAATTACCTGGTTAACTGTATCATGCCCGGCCAACAACTCTTTAGATCAAATTCCCCCTGTTCAAATAGTGTGTATGGTTTCCATCTCCTGACTACACCCTGGCAGACACAGGTGGCTACTGCAGCACCACAGCAAACAGGGATAAAGGTGGCAGCGAAAATAGGGAAACAGCTTTTTTGTCTGAACTTTCTACTCCACCTCCATTACTCCATTATTAATTTTTTAAGGTTATAAGAAGAACTATCTTTGTGGCAAACAATTGGTAAAGATGGAGTCCATAATAGTACCTAATAAATATTTAAATAAGTTAAAATGGTATTAATAAAAGTTTAAAGAGTCTCAAGAGATATCTTTAAAATTTCTAATTTATTCTACCATCTTAAAATATAATACATATCCATATATACTTAGAAATAGGCATATCTAAACATCAAAGTCACACAAGACTTAATGGCCCAGTCTACTGTGCTAAAATAACCTGGGAGTATTCTTTAAAAACTTTAATTCAGGATTTTGTGAAACCCTCTTTAACCCTACTGGTTACTAGGAGGCAAAAGTTATTTTTCCCAGCTTCAGAACAAATTCATTTTAATAGACTAATTTTTCAGCAGAAATTAAACACACAGCTGTTTTTTGATTTTAAGATACACTTTAAATGGTCTTGGGAGAATAAAAGACATGAGTTTTCATTTATCTGGGTTATGGAAAAGCAATCTTATGTTCCCAATGCTATTACTAAAATACAGAGGAGATATAAATTCCATATGCAGTTTAAAATAGTTTAACATAGTAAATTGCATATGAACTTTATGTCCACTCTATATTTAAATTGCTCAATACTTCTATGAAAATGTACTTGTTTTTTTAAAAACAGAAGATTTAGTAAGTTTTTAACCGAATTTATTTTAGAATTGCAATATAACCAAGGTTATCAATTCATAGAACCACTACTCTACGTCCGGTTAGTCCATGTTTTCCTTGAAATGTTTAAATTGTCTTTTTTTCTTCTCCTCTTTTTTTTTCTTTTTCTTTTTTTCTCTTTTTCTTTTTTCAGGCAGATTTCACTCTATCACCCAAGCTGGAGTACAGTGGCACCATCATGGTTCACTTCAACTTCAAACTCCTGGCCTGCAGTGATCCTCCTGCCTCATCTTCCAAAGTAGCTGGAATTACAAGCACACGCCACTGCCCCTGGCTAATTTTTCTGGGTTTTGTAGAAGAGATAGGAGCTCACTATGTTGCCCAAGCTATAAATTTCCTATTAGAAAATTAGACTCCTAGATTCTGGATCACCTTCCCACCCTGTGGATCTTAAGCCGCATCATTTCCTCTTATCTGTTGCCAAGTCCTATTAATTTTACCTTCTCAATTCTTTCACATCTATATTCTTCTATCAATTTTCTCTCTCATCATCCTGGTTAGTCCTTTGTTTCCTCTTTACGTGGACTGTTGCAACAGCTTCCTAAATAGAGTTGCCAGATTTAACAAATAAAAATACATGACACTCATTTAAATATGAATTTCAGATAAAATACAACTTACATACTTTTGAGTATGTTCCAAATATTTCCTAAATGTTGCATGAAATATAGTTATACTAAAAGAATTGTTGTTTATGTAACTATCACATTTAACTGAGCTTCCTGTATTTTATCTGACAATCCTACTCCTATCTAATGTCTTTACTTTCTTGTTTCAGTCTATCCTTCATATATTTCCACATTTATCTAAAAAAATATACTTATGATCATACCACAGCATCACTACCACCTGTCCCTGCTTTTGATTTTTCAGGCAAAGGAAAATCATTAATGATTTTAAAATACAAGCACTGTACTCCAGTACGCAAGGCTATCACATCCAAATTCCTGACACATGAGAAATCAGAGTTGTGCAGAATGGAAAAACTTAGAGACCAGCCACCAGGCCCTTATGCACTCACGAAATGAGAGCCCTCTTCACCCATATCTATGCTGCCTCCAAAAATAAACTGCAGTTGTTTTTCTACTATCCTTGACTCTGAATGTATTCTTTTTATTTATAATGTAGAGCCTTTCTGAAATTCTGAGAGTTTGTCCTTTATGCTAAAGCTTGGATGCATAGCTTGAACTCATATTAAATACACACTTTAATTTTCCTAACATGATTTAAAAATGAATAATCTCAGACCTCTCAAATAAACTTTATAAATTTATCCAACAAATTGCCATCAGCATTTATATTAAATTCCAGTTGAGTACAGTATTAAGCAGGGAAGATATGAACTTTATTTTTAATGACCCAATTTATTTATTTACTTATTCATTTATTTATCTATTTTGATTAGCAGGCCCAGCCTGGGTTTGAACCTGCCAACCCCAGTGCACGGGGCCAGTGCTCTAATGATCCTTTTAAACACCAGTAACTACAGTGCTTGCATTGTCCTTTTTTTAACCCTTAATATTACCCATAGTTATGATATAATAATAAGTAAATAAATAAATAAACTGGTGATAATAATAGCAATTTACCAGAAGACCCAAAATCACACTACAACAAAAATATTTGTACCAGAATGTTTATTGCAGCCCAATTCATAATTGCTGGGTCATGGAAGAAGCCCAAGTGCCCATTGACACATGAATGGATCAATAACTTGTGGTATATGTACACTATGGAATACTATGCAGCCCTAAAGAAGGATGGAGACTTTACCTCCTTCATGTTTACATGGATGGAGCTGGACAATATTCTTCTTAGCAAAGTATCTCAAGAATGGAAGAAAAAGTATCCAATGTACTCAGCCCTATTATGAAACTAACTTACAGCTTTCATAGGAAAGCTATAACCCAATTATAGCCCAACAATATGGGGAAAGGGGAGAGGGAGGGGAGGGGAGGGGGGAGAGTGGGTGGAGGGAGGGTGATTGGTGGGATCACGCCTATGATCTATCTTATAAGGGTACATGTGAATTTTTCTAAAGGTAAGATATAAATGTCTTAACACAGTAACTAAGAAAATGACATGAAGGTTATGTTAACCAGTTTGATGAAAATATTTCAAATTGTGTATAAAAACAGCATACTGTACCCCATGACAACAGTATCAATGTACACAGCTATGATTTAATAAAAAAATAAATAAATAAAAAGTTTGAGGACCCCTGAAAAAAAATAGCAACTTACCACATTAGATTACTGTAGGTATTAAATGATATAACCTGTTTAGAATGCTTAGCACAGAACCTTGGATAGAATAGGCCCTTGGTCAATATTATCTCTCATTATTCCATGCTCTGAAATGTAAGCTGATTTAGTATTGAAGCTCTGCAATGTAAGCTGATGTAAGTATTAAAAATGCCTTACCTGTCACTCAAAAAAAAATATTCCCCTATGGAAAACTTAACCTGAGAAAAGAGATTGCTTTCTGAGAAATGATGTACAGCAGCTTAACAACTTACAGTACTTGAGCTCAGTGACTCATAACAGTGAGGTAGAGATAATCTCTATCTCCTTGCCCTTTAGTTCTACCAGTTTACACACTTCCATGGATGTTTTCAACCTCCTTCATTCTCCAACCTGCCAAAGATAATTTTCCTACTTCAAGAACAGTAAAATCGCTTTCCTATTGAGAGTACCAGGTGTCGGTCATACTGGAATCCCCGGTATTGTTGAAGTACCCAGAGAGAGTATAGCGTGTGTGTGGTCAGGGCTGTGACCTCATACAACTGGGAAACGACTCTTGTTCTCACAAGGGTCATTCGGTCCCAGTAATAATGAATGAATGAGCCAGCATTTTCCTCTCCTAGTGTTGCTGAGTAGTCCTCCAGGAAATGAATGGTGGAAATGAAGTGTCTCCACCAACACCAACCCCCAAACTAGTAAGAAGAGCAGTGTTTCTGGCCTTATTCATACCCTACTCAGCTCTGTGGAAACAAGACTGCAACTTGCTAAGAAGCCAGAAATAACACTTCCTCTACTGATTCAGGCAAATCATGAGAGATACCTTGAGAGGTTACTAGGTTCATGCTTCTCTACCTAGAATTACATGTCATTACCAAGTATCTTGGAGGCTTGTACTTTGGGTTGGGGGAGGGGAAAGACTAAAGAGATGAGAACTACTGTGAGCTTCATTCATTTTCATTATCACTGTGTCTCTAGTGCTGAACACTGTGCCTGTCAGGACGGCCAACTGTTAGCATCTCTTCCCAACCCTGCATTCACCGACACCATGACAGTAGTTTGAAATTAGCCACTGAGAATATGAACGTCATGGAAATCACCAAATACTACAAGTTCTCCTTCCCTCCTCCCCCAGAGGGCCAGTTGTTTCACATTTACCCACCCAGTCCTGGCCGAAATCAATGCTTATGGTTGAGATGCATGGGGTGTCTTTGTAGTCCCGGTGTTTCTAAGGTGCTCTCCCATCATCACAACGCTGAGAGGTGGAAATGATGGTGGGCAGATGTGAGCGTAAACTGCTGATACCTCTCATCCCTCTCAGTACCAGTATCTGCTGTTATTGTCTTCATTTTACTGGGCAGATGAAGAGACTGAGGCACCGTGTGATTAATTAACTTGTCCAAGATCATTTAGCCAAGAGGGGGGATATGCAGGACGTGCACCAAGACTTGCTGAAGTGAAACGCCGTGTGTTTTCCTCCACACACCACCACAGACCCCCTGGACTCTACAGAGACATTATATGACATATGAAATAGCGAGGCTCCTACCAACCTAGTTACTGGAAACAATACCGTGTTGCCCTTAGACCCAGGGAAGCAAGGCTCCCACCCTGACCCCACATCTCAGGGGGCCTATGCACTTTGGAATGCCTTATTTGAGTCCCCACCCAGTCCCTGGGAGCACCCAGAATCAGCAATATCCTCTAGGCAGGAGCCCAGACAAGGGTCTATGTTGGCCTCAGTTTCTGTTCCTCCTTTTGGGGGTGTTCTCCAAACCTCTGCCCTAAACCCCTATCATACATGGAGGGGGCCACACAGCCTGAAGAGGTCTGGTATTCACACCCATGTGGTAGCTTCACGCACCATGGCCAGGCCTCATTCCAAGAGGGAGGCCGGGTCAGGGGTGCTCCTGCTGACCAGGGGCATACTTCTTTCATGGGTTCATGCATTACTGGGCTGCCAGAATAGGCTGATGTGCTCTTTAGCATGAACCTCCCATCAGACACAGGGGGAGTTAGGGGCTTAGATGTCCAGCAATCCTTGTGGTAGGCAGAATCATGGCCCCCAAAGATGTTCGTTCATGCTCTAGTTTAGGGGTCCTCAAACTTTTTAAACGGGGGGCCAGTTCACTATCCCTCAGACCATTGGAGGGCCGGACTGTAGACCCTGGGATGAGTCGGCTGCTAAGCAGGACAGACAGTGGTGGCAAAAACACCCTGCGGGCCGGATAAATGTCCTCGGCCGGCCGCATGTGGCCGCATAGTTTGAGGATGCCTGCAACCTCTGCATATGTTGTGTTTCAGAGCCAAGTGTCTTTGCAGATGTAATTAAAGTACAGGCTTTAAATAAGGAAATAAGCCTGGATTATCCAGGTGCGCCCAATCTAATCACACGGGTACTTAAAAGCAGAGAACATTTTCCAGCTGGAAGGAAAAGTGAAAAGAAGCAGAAGCAAAAGCTATAACGATTCAAATCAAGAGAAGGCCTTGGCCCCTGGTGCATGAAGAGCCAAGGGATTTTGTGCCGTGATCCAAGGAATATGGTGGCCTCTCCAAGCTGAGAATGAACCCTGGCAGACACCCAGCAAGGAAACAGGAACTTCATTTGTCAAACTGAATTTGGCCAATAACCTGAGTGATCGTGAAAGCAAATTCCAGCCCAGAGCCTCCAGGAAGGAACACAGCCCTGCCTGCACCTTCATCTCTCCTGACGAAAGCTGGAGTGACCAGCTGAGCCATGTGTGCCTTTCCTCCTGACCTCCACAACCGCTAGATAATGCAATGAATGTTGTGTTAAGGTGCTAAATGTGTGGTGATTTGTTATGGCAACATGAAAAAGAAATTTTTTTTAAGGCAGAGTCTCAAGCAGTTACCCTGGGTAAAGTGCTGTGACATCACAGCTCATAGCAACCTCAAACTCTTGGGTTTAAGTGATTGTCTTGCCTCAGCTTCCCAAGTAGGTGGGACTATGGCACCTGCCACATTGCCCAACTATTTTTTGGTTGCAGTTTTCATTGTTGCTTAGCAGGCCCAGGCTGGGTTCAAATCTGCCACCCTAGGTGTATGTGGCTGGCTCCCAGCCAACTGAGCTACAGGTGCTACCAAATATTAATAATAGAGTTCACCAAGATGCTAATGCTTCAGCCACATGGGCATGGCCATGCACGGGCTCTAACCTGTCTGTTTTCTGACCTCAGCGCTGTCTCTGGTTCCAGCACTGAGAAAAGGATGGGAGCACCTTACCCCGTACATCCCTCCCCCATCGTCAGTGCCCCCACCCCCGACAGGCCCTTCCAATGGATGTTCTGTCTTTCAGTTGACGTGGTCAAGTTGTGCTCTTCTAGGTCAGTGTTAAGCTGTACCTGACAAGGGATGCACATTCTTTATATGAATGAGACCACTCTTCTGCCCATGAGGGAGATCACCTTCTAGAAATGCAGTGACTGCTACCTAAAAAGATCAGAAGACACAAGGCTGGAAGATATGTTATTCCACATTCTGCTATAAAATTCTGAACGTGACTGAAAGCAAATTGTCATTCTGAGCTTCCTGCACACTCTGGCCAAGGCTTGCATTTGTGGCCATCACCCGTGAAGCACAGCAGCAACTTCTGAGATGGTCACTGGAAGCCAGTATTCCCAGGCAGCCTGATGATAACGCAGTGTGGTGAAGAGTGTGGCAGGCGGCCTGAGGTAAATGGAGGTCAGGAACTGCAGAGGTTGGAGGCTCCATTAACGCAGACAGGTGCTGAAGAGACACGAGACTGGAAGGAAGAACAGCATTGCTGCCTTCTCTCCATGGATGAAGATGTGAGATTAGGCAGGCACAGTGTATTGGATGATCAAGATCACACAGAAATGGTTCCCGGACCTGAACAGGACCTCCCCCTACACGTGCACTGCCTGGACAACAAATAGATTCATAAGGACGTCTCCACTCATCATTCTAAATCTTCATCAACGCATCACACGGGCCTCACTGGCTCCATGAATGTTTGTGGTCTATTTTTGATCAAATTGTTTATAGAGACAGGGGCCCAGAAAAAAAGGAAATAATTGCCCAGGGCCCTGTGTACTTAGAAACAACCTTTGTCAAACCCTTCAGGAGTCATGGTGGTGTCTGGGTGGTGGTTCCCTCCATGAAATACTTGATGGCCAACGCTCAACCAGAACACAGCAGTTGGGAGGAGTCCATGCCGCAGAAGCCACGCAGCGTGGGCTCCTCCCAGCCCCGCCTCCGCCGTTCATGGGGGAAGGAAGTTGGATATACAGACTCTCAGTGTCCCCGCACATCTCCAGGGCTCCCATTCGTGGCTGCTGGGGGCTGCCCATGCCCCTCGCCTGCATCATTAGGGGGAGGCAACTCAGGGTTGACTTTTCTGTAGGACCTAACACCAGGCTGCACAACTGGAGCGTAATTTAGTCCACACCACAGATCACAGAATGTGCGAATCAGAAAGCACCTTAGAGAATCATCTGCTCCAAAAACCACATTTATGGCATGTTAGGATACTAAGGAAGCCTCACAGGGCAGATCCGGGAATCTGCTCCCCGTGCTGGTGTGTGGTGGGAGTGCGGGAGCCACAGAGCATGCTGGCTAGGTGCTTGAGCTCCGGAGTCCGGTTGTCTGTGTTTGAGCCTCTATGGCAGTTTTCCCTTAAGAAAAATGAGCACAACAATCACAATACCTAATTCATAATGAAAACTACATGACAGATATATACAAAGGGTAGCCCAATGCCAGGCACCAAGAAACCACTGATATTATTATACTGCATAAGACTGCTTCACAATCATCAAGTAATGTTGCTCTAACTCTACACCTACACCAGTGCACAACAGAGTAAGGCCACCCAACAGGCATCACTGGGGACCTGCATGGGCCACACCCTATGCTAGTCGCTGGGAGAGTCTGCAGGAAGGAGTTTGCCTGGGACTATTGGTACAGGTGGTAGGAGCTGCAAACTCCAGCCTGGGGACCACACTTGCATGTAACACATGCCATCCCTCCTGCTCACACAACCCTGAACACCCCCCTCACCCCCCACACCCCCCACACCCTGCCGAAGGCTGGCTTCCAGCCTTGGCACTTCCTTGCTCTTGGTAAGGTCACAGGATTGCCAAATTCAGAGGATATATGTCTCTTCTTATCTTTGTTTATATTTGTCTCTCTTTAAACAGTCCCTGAAACTCATTTCAGGGTATTAGTCTGCTCAGTCTGCCATAACTAAACACCATAGACTGGGTAGCTTAGAAACCGAAATCTATTTTCTCAGAGCCCTGGGAGCTGAGAGTCCAAGGTTGAGATGCTGGCAAGGATGACTTCTGGTGAGGCCTCTATTCCTGGCCTGGAGACAGTGCCTCTTTGCTGTGTCCTCACATGGCCTTTTCTCTGTGTTCTCTCTTAAGAAAGAGAGATCTGGTGTCTCTTCCTCTTCTTATAGATCCCAGTCCTGTAGAATTAGGGGCCCGCCCATCCTTGTGCCTTCTTTTCACCTGAAATATAATCACACTGGGAGTTAGGGCTTTGGCATATTAACTGGGGAGAGGGGGTTACACAATTCAGTATGCAACAGTTGGCTTCCATAATACGACTCTCACGGTTCTCCCTACTCCTCTAACCACTCGTTCACAATTTCTCTTCCTCTGAGTTCTGGAGTTCCCCAGCTCCGTCATCTGACTCCTATTCTTCCTCTGCCCTGATATACATTTCCTGAGTGAGCACACCCACATGCATGATTTTCACTACCACACCCAAATCAATTATCTCCAACTTAGATTTTCTCCTAGCTTTGTGTCTGTACAGCCAACTACTTGTTGGCCAACTTGTATGATGTCCCACGGAGATGTCAACCTGAACACTTCCCAGGACTGAATATCTGTCCTCATTGACCTCTTGCTTTTCAAGTTTCCTGTCCTCATCATCTAAACCAGAAATCCAGAAGTTTCCTGTCCCCATCATCTAAACCAGAAATCCAGAACTCCCTTTCATTCCTTCCTCTTCATTCACCATACAGGCGTGAGCAGGAAGGACATCTCTCTGGTCACCTTTATTTCCAGCACTTAGTACAGTGCCTTGATTACAGGAAGCACTCATTAACTATCATGAGTAATATAAGGATAAATATCCCTCATTCCCTGCACTAGTCATTCACCCAGTTCCGTTGAATCTACTCCCCAAGTAGTTCTCTGGCCCTCTTCTTCATCTACACTGCCCCTAGAGTCTTGTGCTAATCTCCCGACCTCTCCTTCTCTACACACACATTCATCCTCCACACCAGGCATGCCCACAGCTTCTCACACCTTCATGCCTACACACATGCTCTTCCTGTGAAAACATCTGGGTCACCCTTCACCACTACTCAAGTGTTTACCTCGTACGAGAAGCTTTCCCTGACCACTCTCCCATCCAGCCTCCAGGCCAGGCTCCTGTATATATTAGTATGACAGCATAGCTCACATTATAAGCTAATGTCTCCTCTTTTCTGATGTCCAACCATCACTGAGGATAGAAATCATCTGCTAAAGGGACTTCACCTAACAAATGCAATCAGCGTACCCTCAATGAATCCCCAACAATTTAAAAAAAGAAAGAAACCATCTGCCAACCACTTCAATATCCAAAGCACCAAAAATTATGAGAAATAGTGGGTAGAATCACAGATTTGGGAGTCAAAGTGATATGGATTCAAATTCTAATTCTGCCTTTTCAGCTTTCTGAGCTTTAGGTTTTTTATCTCTCAAATGGTGGGGGGGCAGGAGGTGCCCTGCTTCCCAGGATAAGGTTGTTAGAGGGATTATTAAATTGGGTAAGAAATGCAAGGTGCTTAGTGCAGAGCTTAGTACATCTTAGGGTCCTAGTAAATGGTTACAGAATGAACTAATTAATTAACCAATGCTGTGAGTGAAGTAAACAAGATGAAGAATTTTTTTCTCCTTCCTTTATCTACTCCCATGTGTCCTCAATCAAGACACGCTGTTGTCAGTGGGAAGGTGTAAATCTTCAGAATGATCCTCAATTCATCTGTTACAAGAGTGTTAGACTATGCTGAACTTCTACCTGAGATAACTAGACCAAGGTCATCAGGGTTCAGGCTGGGGGGTATACTCTCCAGAAGGTGAACTGGCTTGTACAGCAGGTCCAGGAATTCCCTGGATTATCACTCTTGCCCCACCACGCTCCTTTTTTCACCAATATGCCACATGCGCTATACTCTGAGATTGCACCTGCGTAAGAGTGAATTGGAAACCTTGGGTGACAAAATAACACAGTACAAATCTAGTGACATAGAACACTTTTTTCCTAAGTAGAAGTGGCTTATTCTAAATTTTTTGGAAAATCCAGGAAGATGTTGGCTAGACTGGGTTATGAGAAACCTAATTATCTCCACAGAAGTTTTAAAGACTAAAGCTCTCCAGTTGGGATGTTTCTAGAAACATAACCTCTATGTACAAATTAGAAATTTCCATGAAAGGAAAATAATCCATTTCAATTCAATACCACAGAGGACACATGAGAGGACAGCCATGCCCACAGCTTCTCACACACAGGCTGCGGTGGGAGAGCCAAAGCAAAGTTGCCATAAAGAAAACATTTGGGCTCGGCACCTATAGCTCAACCGGCTAAGGTGCCAGCCACATACACCTAAGGTGGCAGGTTCGAATCCCCAGCCCGGACCCGCCAAACAACAATGATGGCTGCAACCAAAAAATAGCCGGGCGTTGTGGCGGGCACCTGTGGTCCCAGCTACTTGGGAGGCAGAGGCAGGAGACTCGCTTGAGCCCAGGAGTTGGAGGTTGCTGTGAGCTGTAATGCCACGGCACTCTACCCAGGGGGACAGCTTGAGGCTCTGTCTCAAAAAAAAAAAAAAAAAAAGAAAGAAAACATTTGGATGAAGCTGAAACTCCTAGTCTAGTAAACTTTAAGCAATTACACCTGAAATAGTTCTCACAGTATTGAGGATTTTCAAAAGTAAACAATTAAGTAAAAAGTGTCTCTTTTCTTATCAGCTAGTAGGGCTGAATTTAAAAAAAAAAGTCTGTCTTTTCTATTGTGGTTACTATTGTCTTTGTTTTGATTTGATTTGGTTTTAAATAATCTACGTATGGCAAGTTTTTTTCCTCTTGCTAGGGTGGAGTTGGCATATTTCAGCTCATGTCATAAATTGTCATCATTCCTTTTGACTGCTTCTCATTTGAATCTCCTACATATATTTGGAGCACCGACCTTCGTATCAGCCCACTTTCCACTGTAAAATCTGAAACCCCAGACACTACCTTTCCCAGCATCCCTTGCAGGGAGTTATGGGCAGAGGACCCAGGATCCACCAATCACAAGCACCCACTCTGGAGTCTGAATTAGGTGCTAGTGACACAAAGAAGCAGCCACTCAGACCCTCTGGACTTGATGGCAGTTGCAGCAAGGTCCTGTTTCCATGGCAGCAGTGGCTGTAGTCCTGTCTCCATCCTGCACCTGGAGATGTTCTGCTGAATCGGCAGCTGAGTGCCGCATCTGGCAATGGCGTCTTCACCAGAGCACACTGTGGCATGATTTGGGGTATCATGCTCTGCTACTGTAGCTCCAAGCCTGGTTCTCCAGCACCCTGTCAATGTGATGTTATTTTAATAAATGAGGTTAAATCAGCTGGAGCCTATGTTCCCTACAACTAAGAATTCTGACAGATTCTGAGAGCCAAAGGGAGGAGAAAAAAAGAGGTTGTCCCCATCTTTAGGAGGTCTAGGGCCAGTGGTGGATACCTCCTTCTGATCAGACCCACCACCAGATGGCTGGCCATGTATAGGGGGCTTTTGACATCTCAGCTTCCAAACAAGGCAGCCAGAGCAGAATGGGCAGTTAGCAGAAGCCAGCGGGTGCACAGTGACATGTTGAGTGAAGCATAAAAGAAAATAGATGAAAGCAACTAACTTTACTGTACTGAATGTGGCAGTGTCACAAGAAAGCCACACTTGCCGGTGAACTGTGACGAAGTGAAATCACAAATTGAAAATCTGTGATCCCTTGGGTCTGTCTCTCTGTCTGTTTTGACTAAGACTCCCATTTCTGTTAATGCAAACTCTTGAGGTATTCAAAGAAGTGGCTCAGACTATTTACTTTTAAGAAATTAATTCAACAATATACCAAGTGGGATATGTTAGGGATTCAGACATGAATTACACGCAGGCCCCAATATTTATAGACTTACAAAAATGTTGTGTGATATTACATGCTCACACTGTGCCTAATTAACTCTGTGAGTTATGGCCTTTTGGTACTTCCTACAAAAAATATTTTTCATTAGCAAATAGCCTTATTTTTTAAAAATGCTGCCAACATGCATGAAAGGTTTTATTCTCTTACATAGATAGAATACACCTATGCAATCTTATATGCATCCACATAATAAATTCTGAGATTCTGAAAAAAAAGTATTCTAGATACAGAAAATCTCTATATAGACCACAGAGTTCAAATCTGCAAAAACAGTAATAAAGGCTCAGTGCCCATAGCAGAGTGGTTATGGCGCCAGCCACATACTCCAAGGCTGGTGGGTTCAAATCTGGCCCTGGCCAGCTAAACAACAGTGACAACTGCAACAAAAAATAACCGGGCATTGTGGTGGATACCTGTAGTCACAGCTGCTTGGGAGGCTGAGGCAAGAGAATTGCTTAAGCCCAGGAGTTGGAGGTTGCTGTGAGCTGTGACACCACAGCACTCTACCAAGGGCAACATAGTGAGACTCCATCTCAAAAAAAAAAAAGAAAAAGAAAAGAAGAAGAAAAACAGTAATAAAATGTATCTTCTCTTCAAACTATTCTTTTCTTAGAGCATTCAACAATTCAGTGATCCTATGAATTCTAATGTGGATAAGTATAAAAGAAAAGAAAAATCATTTATCTGACTTGCTTAATAACAACAGCTTTGAGAGGACATTATAAGTCAGCACTCAAACTTCCAAATTAGATATAGTTGCGATAATGGGAATGAGAATAAATAAAACTTTGCTGCAGGCAGGGTGGAGGACCAGCCTGGCACACACATGTGCCCCTCACAGCTGGCCCAGGCACAGTGCAGTCACAGGAACCTGCACCTGACTGGGAACAGCTGTCCTTGGCCCTGTGTTCTCCACCTCACTATGTAATGTTGCTGTCTTGTTCCCACCAAGAAATTCTGTTCACACTCGACTGCAGCCTCCCAGAAATCTCAAGGGCCAGTCCAGGATCCTTGATACTCATGTTTGCTGTTACTTTGGGTCTTCACATCCCTCCAATCCCCCATAGGGGCCCCCTGTATTTGGTGTCTAGCTCCTCTGCAGCTTGCCTGCTTCTCCCCTGTGGGTCCTTGGAACAGGTCAGTTCTGAGACACCATTCTCCGCCCAAGCACTGCCAAAGCCCCAAGTAGGGAACTCCCAAAGAAGACAAGACAGAGAATGCTCAACTCTGCACTCTCCCAGCTCTTTAGCCTGGAATCTGGGCCTTGGTCATGACCACGTAGATGTTCCCTCCAGAAATCAGTGTCCCCACACCTGCCAGCTCCACACAGTGCCCCACAACCATGGTGTCCTGGAAGAGGTCCCAGAAATCTGCTTTAGTGAGTAACAATATATGATTCCAAGCCCGTTTTTTGCTTAGAAAGTAGCCCCGTAGGCTCCTCCACACCAGGAAAAAAGACCACACAAGACTGGACATTTCCTGGGGAAGGGGTAGAGGGCGAGAAATAGAAATCTTTAACAACAAGGTTTGGAGAGCTTTCTGGCTACATGAACACATTCACTGCTGGGAGGATGGTGCACCTGGAGAGAGCATAGGTGCTCCGTGGCCACACATACCCTACACCTTGCCCTGTGCATCTGAGTTAGATCCTTTATAAGAAATAAGTAAATACAATAAGTAAAATGCTTTTATGAGTTATGCTAAGCCATTCCAGCAAATTAACAAACTTGAGGAGGATGGTATGGGAACCCCAGCTTGTAATTTATAGTCAGTCAGTCAGAAGTATGGGTGTCTTGTGGGACTGAGCCCTCTAACTTATAGGAACTTCCAGGAGATAGTGTCAGGATTGAATCAAATTGTTGGACACTATGCTGGAGTCAGAGAATTGGTTAGGGCCAGAGAAAACACCCC
>NW_003852408.1:27161896-27188411 GCF_000181295.1 Otolemur garnettii
AGTGGAAAACGTTAAATGCAAACTCCCCAGAGGCCACAGATCATTAAACCAGGAGGTCCATCAGTCTGCTCTGGCTGCCGGACAGAGAACCACAGGCTGGGCAGCTTAAACAACAGAAATACATCCTCTCAAAGTTCTAGAAATCCAAGATCAAGGTGCCAGCAGTGTTGCTGTCTAGTGAGGACTCTCTCCTTGGGTTGCAGACAGCCACCTTCTCACGGTGTCTTCACATGGCCTTCCCTCTGTGTACACATAGAGAGAGATCTCTGGTCTCCTCCTCTTCTGAGAGGAACATCAGTCCTACTGGATTAAGGCATCTCACTGTGGCCTCATTAAACCTTCCTTCCCCAGAGGCCCTCTCTCCAAATAGAGACTTACTGAGGTTTAGGGTTTCAACACAAGAATTTGTGGGGAGGCATACTTCATTCCCTAACAGAAGAGACACCTCCATTTGTTCTCCAGCACCAAGCTGTAGCACTGCCTCCAGTTACTAAGAGTTGGAGATGGAAGGGGCCTTCACTGCTTCACCTCACAGTGAGGAACTGGGGTTCTATGTGGGTGAAGTGACTTGCTTGTGGACACAGCTACAGAGCAGTAAGATGAGGTGGACCCAGACTCTCTCCTGCTGGGGCAGCCTTCCTCTCTACCACCTCAGGCAGCCTCCCAGAAAGAGCACTGAAGAGAAGAAACTTCAAGGGGCCAGATCTTGAGTTATTTGGCTGTGGACTGGCCAGTAAACTCCCAATACATATTCCTAAATGTCAACACGTGGGATTGTCTCCTGTCAGACTAAGGATCATGGTGTTAGCTGGAATGGATTCAAAGATTTTGACCAGTTCTGTGGGTACAGCATGAGCAGTTTTCTGTGAGCCTATGAGAGTTTCGAAGACATAAGGGGGTGCCCCTGAGTTTCCTTATTCCTTGACCTCATTCCCCAGGAAACCTACTATTACCAGGGTACAAGCACTAAGAGCCAGTGTCCTCCCCACCCCTCAGTCATTCTCACATCTCTTTAGTGAGCCAGGAGACAAATAAGCAGGTCTGTATATAAATACCAGCTCCTAATTTTGTCCCAGCTTTGCAAAACCAGGTGCTTCCTGCTGGTAACCAAAAGGAATCCTCTCATGAACCTCAAATCATACTGACAGCACATTCACATGGGGACATCTGGAACATGTGAGGTAATAGTTTGCTGCAAAACTCTGTGAACAGTTTTCTAAAACCAACTTGACACCAACTGCTGAGCCAGGTGTCCCCAGCTAGTCTACTGGGGCTCCCCAGCACACCACAGAGGTCAAGACCCAAGTCTTCCTCCAGACCCACTTTGTGGATTCTATCTCAGCCCTAACACTCGCCGTCCCTCTGAGACTCATCTTCTCTAATTTGCTCCAAATATTGCAGCCCAATTAACCTTCTCTATTTCTCACCTTAAAAAAAAAAGTAAAGGCTTGCACTGTGGACATAATCTTTCTAACTCTCCCCTACACTCTAGGAAATAGCTTATCTCAATGAATGGAAGGAGAAAAGTCCCCTTCCCTTTTTCCTGAGCTTACTGGTATTGTCATGCTCTACCAAGAGAAGCCTATCTGCCCAGTCACCATCCTACTTCATCCCTGGGGTCAGGAGGTAAAACAGAGCCTCCGTCCCAGAGAGGTGTGGCCCTCCTCTCCCCACAGGACCAGTATAGGATCAGAGAATAGAAGCCCACCCCAGTGCTGTGCTAGGAAAATGGCATCTCCAGTATTCTCTCCCTAACGCCACCAGGAGTAGGTGATTGGGCACATTTGGCCCACTTCTAAAATAAACCTCTGATGAAAATTTAATAATGGAATATGTACAATTTTGCTGCTCTTTTGCCCCCCTTTGACCCCTCCATGTACTTCTTCCTAGACCAGGAGGATACAGACTACTGAATATTTGCAATAGAGAGAAGATAGGTGTTGGACATGGGGTCCTACAGCATGACATACACACCCAGAAAATGTCATGCACCACCCCAGGCAGAGATCTAGCCTGGTCTGCAGGCTCTGGCACAGCCTCCTTGAGGAAGTGGATTTTAAGCTGAAATCTAACAGATGGAGAGGAGCTCCCAGGGCACAGAGTGTTTGGGGCAGAGCGGGCAGCAGATACAAAGGCCCCAGTGATAGAGAGCATGGTCCTTTCCAGAAACTACAAGAGATCCCAAATGCTTGGTCCCACCCACCTGTCCTGCCCTTCCTTCACGTGACTTCTGAGTTTCCTTTGTTGAAATCAGTGGCTTTTCCTACCCTAGTTGGTGCTAAGAATAAAACATTAGGACAATAGAAAGCAGAAGTCACTCCAACTCCTGGCGCCCTTTCCAATAAACTGTGGGGAAATGCAAGCCTCACAGGATTTTTAAAAATAATTTCTTGGCCATTTAATGGAGAAGGAAGAATTTTCCACTTGTTAAAATCCCATCAGCACATGGAATCCAGGCATCTAGGTCCTCCTTCATGCACGTCTGTATCTCAATACAAAACTTCCCCCTTTGCTCCAAAGGGAGAATTATTGATAATCACACAAACTGTTGAATCTAACTAAAAAAAGAAAGAAAATGGTTTTCGATTAACAAGAGAGAGTTATCACTAGTTATAAAAAGAACAGATCATCAGCCTGGTGTTTGAAGATATCACAGCCCACGCTCCTATAGCTGCAATGAAACTTAATGACCTATAGATGGCGCAATGTGACCACTAAATACAGCTTCAACCCTCAGCATCAATCAGGTCTAAACAGGTGTCTCAAGCTGGAACTTACACTTCATCCCATCTTTGGTATTAACCATCCTACTGGTGGTCTAACTTCCACTTTTCTATCACGGTTGGAAAATCAAAGAGGAGGACTCATATTTCACCTTTTTGAGAGCCCTTTCTATCATATTAACTCCATATAACATGAAATCAACCCAGTTCCTCAGCCCCTGCTGCAATTCATCCCATACCCATTTTCAGTGCAAAGTACACCACGTAAGAATTCCAACTCTCCCTGATGTCTGCTCTTGGCCTCTGAACCGTCTCCATGTTTTCCACAACCTCCCTTGTAAGTCTTGATATATTTGTTTAATAATAATAGTTTATCAGAACTGATCTTCACATTAGTAAATCCTCACAATGATGCAATGAACTTAGTAGAATTATCTCCAATTTGGAGGTAAGGAACAAATTTAAGAGGTCAAGTAGTTAGCATGTTCTAGCCTTGTAACATTGAGCCAAGGATGAAGTCGCATGAATTTTCAACCCCTCTCGCTCTATCTTTTCACACATTATGTGTGTCCTAAATGCATTCCTTTTTTAAAAAATGCCCAGATTTATAGTAGTGGTTGTAGTCAGTTTGCTAGTAACTGTTATTGTTTAGAGAATTGACATTTTTTGAGTATAATCGTAATGTCAACACTCCTGACTCTATTCCCACATACAGAATACTTCCAGAGAGCAGATACCTTTCTAAAGTAATTGCTTACACATGTTAACTCAGGTGATCCTTACACCAAGCATATGAAGTAAGTAAAGGCATTGTTATTAATCCCCAATGTACATATGAGGAAGCTAAGGCACAGAGAAGTCAAATAAAGGTCACACAACAAATAGAGTTGGTATCCAAACTCAAGCCACCTGGCTTCATCCGGCATGTTCTTAATGACTATGCTCATACTCACTCTGAACTATTTGGAGCACAGAATGAACTAAGTTCATCTTCCCTCTTCCTGTTGAATTTGGGACAGGTTGGTTCAAACATGAACATGAGAGTGGAAAGAGCTCCTGCAACCACATGGTCTGGTCTTTGCAAGCCCAAACTGGCCAAATAAATCCAGTGCAGACCTAATAAAGGCTTCCCACAAATGCTTGGTGAGGCTTCCTAAGGGCAGGGCCAGGAGTTTAATTAGTGGAGTGCTGGTTACCAAGAGAAGAGGGGGTCATTACTGAGTTAGCCTCTTACATTTGTTTTTTATTTCTAAAATGAGGATAGTTCTATCCAGCTCACTTCCACATGTTATGAACAGGAATCCCCTAATGAATACAGTGGGCGGCATCAACCAGCTGGGAAGCCACCTGGCTCCAGAGTAGGCAGCCCCTCTAGATCAGCGTTTCCATGTTTGGTTTCAATAATTATAATCCTGTGAAGGCTAAATAAAATAAAGAATGCCTACAGTGACTCTAAGTCATAAAAATATACAAAATTAAAGTACTTTTGGCAGCTTCTCAAAAAGTTAAATATAGAATGGCCCCCTGATCCAGTAATCCCACCTCTAGTTGTATACCTTAAAAAAAATGAAAGCAAGGACTCAGATCCTTGTATACCAATATGGCAGCATATTCACAAGAGTCAAAAGCTGAAACAACACAAAATGTCCATCAAGAGCTGCATAGATAAACAAAATGTGGTCTATCCTTACAGTGGAATATAAATCAGCCATAAAAAGGAATAAAGTTATGTATATGCTTCAACATAGACAGACCCTGAAAATACCAAGCAAAGTGAAATAAGCTGGACAAAACGGACAAATATTGTATGATTCCTCTCATATGAGTTACTGAATTTGCAGACACAGAAAGTAGAACTCACCAGTGTCCCAGAGGATGGAGGAATGAGGAGTTACGATTTAATGGGTATATGGTTATTGTTAGAGATGAGAAAGTTCTGGAAACGGATAGTTGTGATGGTTGTGCATCATTGTGAATGGACTTGGAAATGGTTAAAATGACAGACTTGATGTTATATATATTTTACAACAATAAAAGGTAAAATACAATTTTTTAAAATGTAAGTGCCTGAGCCAGACTGCCAGATGCCTAGCCAATAACTATTGCCCTCTTTTTCTTCAGTAGCAGAACCTTGAGGGGAGCAGCAATGAGCCCAGCAAAATCTGTTTCCTAGGCCTCCTGCCATGTGAATGTAAGCTGTCCGAAGAGATGTGAGGTTTCACTGCCGAGTGTGGCTTCTGGGAGAAGCCATCAAAGGCCAACTCATCTGGCCTGCTTCATTTTGCCTTTGACCCTTTACCTCCTCCTGCCAGCATGAAACATGGGCACAATGGCTAGAACTCCAGCATCAATGCAGAAGCCATGAAGGGATCTTGAGGATGGAAGCCAGCATGAGAGACACAGAGCAGAGAGAGGGAGAGAAGGAGCCACAGACACCAAGGACATTGCGGAGCTGCCGTAGCTTGTGGAGTACTTATGCCTGGACTTCCCATAACGTGAGAGAAGAGAGAACTTACCAGTGACTTAAACCAGTGCTTTGCAGGTCTCTGCTACCTGCTGCTGAACACAACTCCCAAAGATTCGGCATGTTAACCCCTACTGTTACTATTGTTGCTGTTGGTTTTACTTTCAGGAAAGGGGTGCCCCAAGCCAGGGCTAGTTTGATTACATCAGACACAGAGGACCAGGGATGTACAATGAGTGATCCATAGGCACAATTTCCTGGAAGCTGGAAGATCCAAGAAAACAGCCCTGCCTGCCCTGGTGCCCTAGATGCCACCATAAAGATGGAGACGTCACTGCCCATCCCCTGAGGCAGCCATGTGAATGGACATGCTTCCTCCTCAGCCATCTCTTGGGAAGAGTTTTGTGCTCCACAGACTAGAAAGGGCTGGGAGGCATCCCCCTCCTTCTCCGCTGCTAGATACAGAGGGAAGCTCAACGTCTTTCAGAGCATTTCATGAGTTAAGAAGATGACAAGTGCACCGGGATGGACCGGGTGAGTGGTCATCCTGGTGAGTCATCAGCCACCTCCTAGGAGTCCTTTAACTTCCTTTGCTTTGCTGACCTTTGCCTGGTCTCCGCCCCACGCTGACAGCTTCCTGGTACCAGCACGTCCAGAACCTGTCCAGAGCAGGAAACACCCCGCCAGAATCTTATCTGACGGTTCTCTGTCCGGACGCCCCGCCTCGCCCTTCCACCTCCTCCCCCTTCCACTCTTTGGCCTCATTACGTCCAGTCCCCTGGGAGTGTACGTTGGTTCCAGGAAATTCAGTACTGACTTTCACAATTTAAGATGCTCAGCAATTATTTTCCTAGGTATTTATCCTACGATTGATGATGTATTCTCTGTAACACATGTGCAAAAATACTTAGTTCAGGAGGAAAATAAGATTTTAAAAACAACTTAATAAAAGACTCATTAAATCATGGTACATCCCTAAAATTATGCATCCATTAAAAAAAATGAGGCAAATTTGTACACAATAATATGAGAAGTTCCCCCCCAAGATACATTTATAAATGGAAAAGGGACCGAATATGTAATGTTCTAACACGTGTGGGGCAATTATGTAAAAATAGATAAGTTATGTATTGTATACATACCTCTATGCACATGTATTAACTGTAGCTATAATATACATACTTATATAATACCTACACCTATAAATATGGACACAAACATGTAGTAGCTAGTATACTGTCTCTGAAAGGATATACAAAAAACTACAATAAAAGATGGAGGGGAGTGGGAAGAAAAGGAGACTTACTTTTCACTGTGTAGGCTTTAATACGTTTGCCAATATTACCTATTCAAAATAATTTTCAAGCAAAGGTTCATACAGAACTTTACCTTCTAGAGGAAATTTTCCTTATGGCTTCACTGCCTCTCTACCCTAGAAACAAAGCCACAGTTAATCAGTAACAGAAATTCTTGATGCCCCAGCTCTACCCCTTGGTCTTATTTTTCAGTGGCCACTCGTAGACTATCCTCCAACAGCTAGCCTCTCCTTGCTGTGGCTTCCTGTATCTCCCGAGTCCTGGGCACCCTCAGCCCATGACTACCCCTGGAGCAGCTCTAACCAGCAGCTGGTGGGAATCAGTGTCTACTAGTGTACACTGGTCCCCTTCAGGGAGATGACTCTGGCGTGTATTTCCACTGGCTCCCAGAGAGTTCCCGTTGTCCACAGTGCACACCCTTTTATGGCTCTTCCCATTCCCTGTCTCACCCCTCTCTTCTGCCAGCATTTCTCTTGGCATCACCTCCCAGTGAACTCTTGCTGTCAAAAGGGGGGAGAAGACAATATAGACATAGGCCAGAGCACTACGGATGGGTAACCTGGTGCAGTCCTGCTGGGGACATCTCAGCAGAAATGGCAGAAAGCAAACCTCAGCACTCTCCCCTACGAGGGTGAGGAAGCCTGCCGCGTACTCCTCCACCATTTCTCACCTGTCATGACCTTCCCAGCACCTCCAGCTGCCCTGTGCAATGCTGAGTGTGCTAGAGGAGGCCTTGGACAGAAAGTCACAGATGTTTGCAGCGAGAAGCCACTGGTATCTATGGCAACAGAGGCTACGTAAGGGGCACTGGCAGAATCTTCTCCAAGGACAAGCAAGGTTCCTGTTCTATAGAGATTCCAGAGGCAAATAATAAAATGCAATCAAAAAAGGAATAATGTAATTTCAGATGGGGACAAACGCTATGACGGAGATAAAATCATATGCTACTATAGAAGCTGGGTGTGGGTGGTAAAGGCTGAATATTGAAATTCTCACCCCCAAGACCTCAGAGTGTGGCTTTATTTGGAGGTAGGATTCTCATAGAAATAATTAGTTAAAGTCAAATAATTAGGGTGACCCCTAACCAATAGGATTGGTGCCCTGATAGAAAAGGGGAATTTGGACATAGACAAACTTAGAGGAAAGACTGTGTGATGAGATGTAGAAGTCCGCCATCAACAAGTCAAGGAGAGAGGCCTGAAACAGACTCTCCCTCACAGCCCTCAGGAGGAACCAAGCTGCCAACACCTGGATCTCAGACTTCCAGCTGCCAGAACTGCGAGGCAATACGTTTCTGTTGTTGAAGCCGCCCAGCGTGTGATGCTTCATTAGGCAGCCCTTGCAAACTAGCATAGGTTGAATATCCCTTATCCAAAATGCTTAGGACCAAAACTGTTTCCTATTTCATCTTGTTTCAGACTTGGAAATATTTGTAGTACAGTTACCCAAGTTCAGCATCCCTAATGCAGAAGTCAGAATTCTGAAATCTTTTAATGGGCATTTCCTCTGACCATCAAGCCAGGACTCAAAAAGTTTTGTATTTTGGAGTTTCAAATTCTGGAGTGTCACATTTGGGATACTCAACCTGTTTAATGGATATCTGCTAATTCAATGGGTGGTGTGGGAAGGCCTCTCTACGGAGGTAATATTTGAGCTGAGGCCTGACCACAGGAAACAGCCAGGGCTGCATTACACAAGGGCAGACCATTTTAGACAGAAGGAGCAGCAAAGGCGAGTCCCTGGGCTGGGAATGGACTGGGTGTGCTCAGAGAACACAGAGGAGGCCACTGGGCTGGAGTTAGTAAGTAAGGGGCAGAATGGTGCCGAAAGGGGTTGGGGAGGTTGGCAGGGGTCAAACGTGGTCCACTTAGGTCACAGTGAAAAGTTCAGGTTTTATCACAGTGTGGTGGGAAACTACCAGACATTGTAAGCAGGGGAATAGCACTATCTTGTTTGTGCTTTCATAAAAGCTCTCTCTGCTGGGTGGTGAAGATTCTAGTAGCAAGGAGACAAGATCAGAAGCAGGGAGATAAGCGAGAAGCCTGTTGCGTCATGGAGTGAGGTGTTGGCATCTTGGACCAGGGTTGGGGGAAGGGATGCCGATGGAAAAAAAGTGAAGAAATTCAAAAATAAATAGAAGTTGAATTAGTAAGACTTGCTAATGGGGGGAGGTAAGAAAGGGAAAGTAACCAGAGAGAAAGCTGTGTGCTTACGTGAGCTCCTGGGTAGATGGTGAGCGATTTACTGAGATGGGGAAGTCTGGGAGGAGACAGGACTGGGGGTAAGAAATGAGGAGGATCCTTCTCTTCCCTTGCCTTTCAGGGTACTGCCCTCTTTTGCTTTTCTCTTTCCCTCCCTGATTTTCCTTTCTGCATTTCTTCTTGACTCCTCATCCTCTATCCACAGAAATGTTGGCGTTTCATGTTCCCTTTTCTTTGTTCCCCAAACTCTCCCTGGGTGATTTCATTAATTCCCCACGACTCTAGCACCATCTATATGCCAGTCACTACCAAATGCCCATGCTCAGCCCAACCTCTCTCCAGAGTTCCAGAACTATGTTTTCAACTACCTTATAGATTTCACACCTGGAAACTCAAGCCTTGGTGTCTGAGCCTCTCTAAGCCCATCCCTGCTAGGCCCACTTTTAAATCTCCTCTTCTGAGCAGGTTCTGTAGCTCAGCTAATGGCTCAGCCATTCCTATGATTTTCCTCGTTCTCGTCTTCTGCATTTCCACCCCTTATTTTTCCCTAAGCCCCAGGATTGTTAGGTATAGTTATAACAACTGTCACTGCGGAGAATGAAAAAAAAAGAAAGCATTAGGAATCAGGATTTTCAATAGCATTAATGATGTAGCTAAAATAGAAAATTCTATTTTTATGGCATTATCTTAGGTTATGTGAAATATCACGTGTTAGCTGAAATAGCTGATGGCTGTGATATTTGCTTGATAAAAACACTAATTTCCTAGCAGAGAATAGAAAAAAAAAGCCCCTAAGCCAAAAATTGACCATTTATGTATTGACTTTGTTACTTATTTGTCTTTTGTTCTCAGGTAATAAATCATTTATTCTGTGTCTTGGTTCTCTAATCTTTCAAATGGCTATGGAAACTAATACACGCATACCATCCCCACCCAACTCACAGGGATGTTTTACTGTAAAGGAAAGATGATTATCATCAAAAGTATCAGGCAGGAAACAGATAAAATCAAACAGAATATTAAAAGAATAATCCATCATGATCAACCAGTACTTATTCCAGAAGTAAAATAATAGTTAAATATTTGGATGTCTATTAATATTATTCACTAGGCTAACAGATCAAAGAAAATAAGTCATACAATAACCAAGAAAGATGCTCAACAGCCATTTAAAACAAATTAACATTAACTTATAATATGTTTTTTAAAACTCCTACCAAGTTAAACAACTTTTAATCTCTGGCTTACTTGTTAGTTGTATACCTTATGTCTTTTTCATAGACATAGTTGCAGGGTGAAGAGTTTCAAAAGCCCTTGCTTTTAAAAATGCTTTTCAACTTAAAAAAATAGTTATGAAAACTTTCTCAGTGATAGCAAGTATGAAGAAATTGAATTTCATTATTTGAAATTATTTTAAAGCCTTACAATGTTACACTATTTTCTTTTTGCGCATGTGCATGTTATTGGTCATGGCCTTGATTTATTAACGCACAGCCTTAAATCAGAAATGCAATCTCCAGTAATAACTGTGTGAAAGAGTGCCTGGTCTGGAAGTAGGGATAAGGTCAGCAGTAGAGAGGCAGGGGCACAAAATGAATTTTGATATATCTTTTTTTTTTTTTTAAGAAATTGGCCCCAGACATTCCTATCTCTTTCTAACAACTCAAGCTGACTGTATCTAATGGGAACACAAAGACCAGCCATTCAGCTCTCCCACCCCTGGCCTTTCCTGCTGCCACCACACCATGAAATGAATGCTGGCAGCCCTGAATCATTTCCAAGTCGCTGGGAATGCAATGCAGTCAGCAGAGCTTGTGTGTACATCTACTTTCTGCAGCATAAAAGTGATTTGCCTGTGTTTCAAGCTTTAGAATGACAGAGCATTAAAAGGGGTCTGAGTATCTCAGTCTAGACCAGTGAGTTTCAACGTTGTCTGCACATTTGAATAACCAGGAGGCTTTTGAAAGAAGTAGTGATGCCCAGGCTTCACCCTCAAAGAATCTGATTTAGTTGATCTTAAGAGATCCTGGCTTTGCTATTTTTGAAAAGCTCCTCCTTGGTGGTTCTAACATATAACCACAGTTAAACACCATTACTCTTGTTTAGTCTTTTTATTAAAAGAGCACGTTTAGACCCAGAGTGACCAGCTAGGTATTGGCAGATATCACTGATTTATAGGTAATTCTTGTGTTTAAAAAAAGTTTTCTAAAATTCAGAAATAAGTGGGAAAGATGACTTCTGTCCATTTAGTGCCCTATTAAAACACTGTCTTTAACTGGTTTAAGAGTTGTCTGATTCTCTAGGGGAAAGTAACTTTTATTTTACTTACTATTACTATTATTTAGATGTTTTTAAGTCTGTAAAAGTTAGAGGTTAACTTGTGGGAAAAAATTTGATACAAATGAGTTTTCATATAATAAAGAAAAATTATTTCTGTTCAGCCAAGACAGTAACTCCAAAGGTTATGATTTTATTGCCCGGTGGGATATCAACATTAACCAGTTTTATATCTAATTTAGCAATCTTATTCTAGAATATTTTTCCATTCTTTCCCCGCCCCTACACCTCTTCTAATAGGTCATTTGATTTCTCTTTGTCTCACTTTTCAAACTGGCTTTATCATCCTTCTGGTTACCTCATTAATGAGAAATGAAACTTTGATACTCGCTCACTAAGTATTTATATGAAAATTATGAGCACAAAATTATGAGAATTATGTTTTGACACAAAGATGATATAAATTCTATTAGAGTGTCTTAAACTCTTCCCAAAGCTTTAATTGATCATTGAATACATAATTTATTTTGCTCTCTGAATATATTACTCATTAACCACATTTAGAGCTCATAAAGTTAAGAGACTTTCACTTCAGTCAAAGTGGAGTAACAGGGACCCAGTTGATCCACTCTCTCATAAAAAACTAATAAATAAGTGGGGAAAATATATGAAAGTATAATTTTTAATCTATTGGAGACCAGAAAGAAACAGAATAGTGATCCCTGAGAGAGGAAACAAGTAAAATGAGCTCTATGATTGTCCCAGAACACTGCCTAGAAGATTTCTAAGCCACAGTGCAGAGAGCAGACCTCTCTGACTTGAAGAGATGGAGCTGGGAACCTGGAAGGTCAAGGCAGTTAGAGATCTCATAGCAGAATATCTGCTTCACAAAGAGAGGTCCAGACCTCTGAGAGGCTCCTCAAATGGGAACCAATCAATGTATTCACGCAAGGAAACTAAGGCCAGGGAAAGGGTTAGAGGATATAATACTTGTTGCTCACACAGGGCTGAATATAGCTCCTGCTCCTATCAGAGTAGAAAGCCTCGTATTTTGTGACCTATTTGACTGTTAATTGGTGGTGAGGAAAACTCAAACTGTTTTCAAGTAATTTACTTGCATCCTAGAATAATTATTAAAAATATTTGGTGGGGAATATAAAACTAATCAACACCAAACAAGGTAAAATTCACAATGTCCAGCATCCAATCTAAAATAACTAGGCATGCAAAGCAAGAAATACATAATAATAAAAAAAAGAAAAGTTCATGAGTAGAAACAGACCCAGAGATGTTAAAATTAGTAAAAAATAAATAAGACATTAAAACATATAGTTATTTTAATTAAATTCTATATGTTTAAGAAGGTAGAGGAAAGATTGTGTTAAAAGGAGACATGAGGCTCAGCACCCACAGCTCAGTGGTTAGGGTGCCCACCACATACTGGGGCTGGCGGGTTCAAACCCAGCCCAGGCCTGCTAAGCAACTGCAATGACAACTGCAACAAAAAAATAGCCAGGTGTTCTGGCAGGTGCTTATGACTATATCTACTTGGGAGGCTAAGGCAAGAGAATCACTTAGGCCCACAAGTTTGAAGTTGCTGTGAGCTGTGACGCCACACACCTTCTTGAGCGTGACATAGTGAGACTCTGTCTCAAAAAATAAAAAAGGAGACACAAAATATACAAAATGGTCCAAATAGAATTTCTAGAGATGAAAACTACAATGTCTGAAATTAAAACTACACTGAGTAGGATGAACAGTGGATTAGACACTAAATAAAATAGGATCAACGAACTTCAAGGCATGGCAACAGAATCCATCCATAATAAAACCCTAGGGGAAAAAGACTGAAAAAACAAATTAAGAGAGCATAAAAGATATTTAAGTGGTGCAAAATATACGCAATTTGAGCACTGGAGTCACTCATGGAAATTGGGCGGACAGAAAAAAATATTTAAATAAATGATGATTTAAATTTTTTTAAATTTGATGAAAGTTCTAAACCCACAGGTCCAAGAAGCTCAACCGATCATGAACATAAGAAATAAGAAGAAAACTGCATTGAGATATAATGTAAACAAATTTCTTAAACTAAAGAGAAAATCTTCAAAACACCTAGAGGAAAAAAATCATAAGGTGATGCTGTCTCTCCTAAATTGTGAAATGTTTGATTCCACATATCTTATCTTTGGGAAGTCACAGGACTTATAGCCCCAGGACCTCTGGACCTAGAGGATAGTCCTTTACTTCCCAAACAGGGCTCAAGATGCAAAGAGAATGTCTAACATAGACTGTGATTTTTTTTCCTTAAGGTTACTGATGTCTCCCCTTAGCAGGACAAAAATGAGGGTGAGGCAACACATCAGGCACAAATTTTGAGAAGCATCAAAAAAAAATAATGAAGATAAATAGTATTTTCATGTAATATGTGTGAGAATCAAAGTGAATGCAAGAAAATCTATGATTAACAAACTATCAGAAGTTTAAATAAAGACAGGACCTACCCCTAGGCTTGCATGACTGGCTTCCTTTTTCTCAGTCCCAGCCCTACTCCCTAGAAAGAGTGCTAACGTCTGTACAATTCCTTCTTATCACTCTCATTCAGTGCCCACAGTAACTCCAGCCCTCCACCCACCCAGCACTCTTATTTCATTTTGGTGTCAAGACAAGAAACCTCTCAAGCCATCTCCTTCTTTCTTATTCATGTTTTCTTTCTTTTTTTATTTTTATTTTTTGAGACAGAGTCTTCCTCCTTTGCCCTGGGTAGAGTGCTATGGCAATCTCATAGTTCATCGCAACCTCAAACTCTTGGGCTCAAGCAATCCTCTTGCCTCCACCTCCTTAGTAGCTGGGACTACAGGTACACACCACCACACCCAGCTAGTTTTTCTATTTTTAGAAGAGATGAGGTCTTGCTCTTGCTCAGACTGGTCTGGAACTCCTGAACTCAAGCAATCCACCCACCTTAGACTCCCAGAGTGCTAGGATTACAGGTGTGAGCCACTGTGCCCTGCCTTATTCATTTTCTTGATTTTCATCCCTCCTAGATTCATAAGAGAAGTATCTTCTTCGTGGACAGATTGTATTTCCAAAATGTTTGTTTGCCTTTGTACTAGAAAGGGTTATCTAGAAGGAATTGACATCTATTAACAGGGCATTCCAAATCAGATGGATAAAAGGCAAACAAAAATAAACGTAGAGCTTTTTTCAATTAAGTACACTTGACAAAAAGATTTAGTTTTAAATCTAAATCCGATGGTGTTTTAGTAGGGCTATTGTGTTGCTATGGTTGCAAGTTTGCATTGGCATTTTTACTAGAAAAACCGTGTGGTCTGAACATTCCACCCACTTTTCACATCTGCCCACGTGCTCCAGACAGGGATTTGGCAACCTGACTTGTAGCCTTAGCCTCCTCCACCACCTCCAGGGAGAGCACATTTTTCAGTTCCTTCTCAGGAAGACTGAACTCCTCTGAGATATGATGACATTAGGCCCTGGCTCCTGTCCTGAATGCACACTGTCAAACCACAGAATGCTCCTCAGTTTCCATTGTGAGGCCCCAATAACATTTTACCTCTTTGGCATGACATATATCCATGAGATCACCATGAGATAATTCATATTTTTTGAATAATGAGTCCTTCAAATGCATCTAGAAATACATTTAATCACTAAAGAAAATATGCAGCTTGAAAATTCTGGGTGTTTTCCTTGAAGCAATCCCTACGAAATATTTTTGCATTGAATTTTACATGATTATTCTTCTCAAGTTTAAATATTCATGTATGTTTTTTCTTTTCTCTTTCCTCCTTTTTTTCTATCCTTTCCTCTCCTTACCAATTTTTCTTGTGACGTTTACACCCATCATCTAAGCTTGTCTCTCTGAAATTTGATTCTCAAATCTCTTTATAGACATGTCTCTTAGGAAGTAAAAAGGCAGAAAGCAAAATAGTCCCAAGCATTACACCTCCTGAGCACTCATCCAGTGGCAGCAATTGAAATTGGTTGTCCTCACTCTTGAGAAGAACTAATAACTATGACCTTGGTTTGGGCCCTTGACATTTGTAACTGGCCCTGGACCCTACATCCCCTTTCCAACTTCTCTTCACACTCCAACCTGAGTGATCCTTCTAAACTACAATTCCGTATGTGTCATAATTGTGCTTAAAATCCTCCAGTGGTTCCCTATCGTCAATAACGTGATGTCCAGACTCCTTAAAATAGCTTTTGAGACCCTCCGTGATCTGGATCCTGCCTCCCACTCTGACCTCATCACCACCCCATCCCTGACAACCCTAACCCCATACACACACGCTCCTTAACCCAGCCCCACCAAATTCCCCACCCCCAGTTCCCCCAAAGCACTGTTTTCTTATGCCACCAAGTGAGATTTTCTCAGTTTAAAATCTCCTTCTCTCTTGTCCCCAGCCCAGACCTTGATATAAAATCATAATATAGCTTTAAGGATAATCGTTTATCCTTAAAGAGTGTACATAGCACTCTCTCTCATACATTCCACCGTCTCTGTTCTTTGTGGCCAAGTATATTTATAACTATTCTAACTATGAATTGGAATTCTCTGCAATGTGGTTTCATGGTATGAGATGCCAGCAGGAAACTGAACACTTAAGTCAGTGATCCACACATCTGAAAATACTTGAATGCTTAGCACTGTGTAGCTCTGGTCTAGAAAGAAACAAGTAACTTGCGAGTCCTTGGGTTACTGCCCTCCTCAATCTCCAAGTACTTTCAAACCCACACACCCTCACATTCACTGGCCCTCCCACAGTGGCCAAGTGGTATCACTCACATTCTGGTGCTCTGCACAAGATGCTTTTATCGTGCAAAAGTGGCACAAGTTCAGATTGCCTGAGACATAGGCAAGTGTGCAGTGGCTTTAATGCTCCCTGATACGTGTTCCACTGCTTCCGGGGCACCATGAGCAGTGGCCACAGAGCTGTTCTAACCCAAGCATATGAGAAGGGCAGTGAGGTAGTGGAAAGAGAATAAGCCTGCAGGTGACGAGACCTGAATTTAAATTCCAATTCTGTATCACTGCCTCTATCGCATGACCTTAAGTCATTTTCCCATTCTGTGTTTTGATTATGTCACCTAAGTCTAGGGATTTGGCAAGACCAGTGTTTATTACCCATGACAGATTGCCCACATCAGAATCACCAGAGCTGCTTTGGGGTAACAGAGATCCCTGAGCTACTCCCCTGTCCTACTGAATCACACTCTTTGTAGTGGACTGAGGAGGGAGTTTAGAGAGTTGGAGAGATCCAATGTCAACATTTTTAATAACTTCTAAAGTAACTCTAGTGCTTATCAAATCTGAGGTCCACTGAAATAGATGATCTCTAAGCAGTGGCCCTCTACCAGGCTCTCACCACACAGTGCCAGGTTACTACCTGTTGTCAGATGTGTTACCAAAAAAAGTTGTATTAATGATTTTTTAAAGTATTATAGTTTGGGACTATATTCAGAATATAAAATTTAGAATTATAATTAAAAATTAATTCTAGGCCAAGCACAGTGGTTGACTCCCGTAACCCTAGCACTCTAGGAGGCCCGAAGTGGGTGAATTGCTTGAGCTTAGGAGTTTGAGACCAGCATGAGCAAGGGTAAGACCTCATGTCTACTAAAAATAGAAAAAAACTAGCCAAGCATTATGGCAGGTGCCTATAGTCCCAGTTACTTGGGAGGCTAAGGCAAGAGGATTGCTTGAGCCCAAGAGTTTGAGGTTGCTGTGAGCTATGACAGCACAGCACTCTACCCAGAGTGACAGAATGAGACTTTGTCTCAAAAATTAATAATAATAGGGCGGCAACTGCGGCTCAGTGAGTAGGGCACCTGCCTCACATACTGAGGGTGGTGGGTTCAAACCCAGCCCCAGCCAAACTGCAAACAAAAAATAGCCAGGCACTGTGGCGGGTGCCTGTAGTCCCAGCTACTTGAGAGGCTGAGGCAAAAGAATTGCCTAAGCCCAAGAGCTAGAGGTTGTTGCGAGCTGTGACGCCATGACACTCTACTGAGGGCAATAAAGTGAGACTCTGTCTCTAAAAAAGAAAAAAAAAAAAAGGAAAAATAGCCAGGCATTGTGGTGGGTGCTTGTAGTCCCAGCTACTTGGGAGGCTGAAGCAAGAGAATCACTTAAGCCCAAGAGTTTGAGGATGCTGTGAGCTGTGACACCATGGCACTCTACCAAGGGTGACCTAATAAGACTCTGTCTCAAAATAATGATAATAATAATAATAGGCTCAGTGCCCATAGCACACTGGTTACGGCACCAGCCACATACACTGAGACTGGTGGGTTTGAACCCAGCCTGAGCCAGCTAAACAACAATGATAACTGAAACAAAAAATAGCCAGGTGTTGTGGCAGGGGCCTGTAGTCCCAGCTACTTGGGAGGCTGAGGCAAGAGAATCGCTTGAGCCCAGGAGTTTGAGGTTTCTGTGAGCTGTGAGGGCAACATAGTGAGAATGTCTGAAAAATAATAATAATAATAAATTAAAAAATAAAAATTAATTATATAGGATTCTAGGTAATCACTATAAATTGTACCACACTTCCATTCATTCATTTCCCTTTCCTTTTCTTGAGTGGGACAGCAAAGCACAAATTGACCCCGAAACTCCAGAAATAACACATAACCTACAGTTTATTTTAGCTACTCACAGGCTATCATTGATTTCTGTGGTGCCAGACATCACATCATCTGAATTCACCTTTGATTTCAGCCATGGCAAGGCAGTTCCATGGGAACTCAAACTTGTCTTCAAATTGGCAGCGTCCCACCCCAAGCACTCACCAAGTGGTTTGTTTGATTTTTTTAAATAATAGCTTTATTTAGTAAAATTCACATTTCATAAAGTTCACCCTTTTAAAGTGTTCAATGCAGTGGTTTTTGACATATTCTCAATGGGCATCAATCACCACTGTCTAATACCAGAGCGTTTTCGTCACACCCCACCCCCAAAAGAAACCACATACCCATTAGTGGTCAATTTCCATTTCTTCCTCCTCTCACCCCTAACCCACTAATCTACTTCCTGTTTCCATGAATTTGCCTATTCTGGACATTTCCTATAAATGAAACCATAGAATACATGGTAACTCATGACTGGATTCTTTCACTTAGTTTCCAATGTTCGCCCATGGTATAATATAGATCAGAACTTCATTCCTCTTCGTGGCCAAATAATATTCTTTCATATAAACGTACTACATTTGGGGCCTTTGTTTCCACTTTTGGAGAGTTATGAACGATGCCATTATGAGCATCCCTGGGGTGTGACGAGTTGCTTTTCTCTTGCTTCTTTTAATGGTCTCTCTGGCTTCAGCTTTCAAAAGTCTGACTGCCATGGATGTATCTGGGTGCCACTCTTTCTAAGTTTATCCTGCTTGGAGTTTGTTGAGCTTCTTAAATATGCAGATTCATGTTCTTTCTATCAAATTTGGGGAATTTTTAGCCATGATTTCTTCAAATATTCCATCCCTTTCTCTCCTTTGCTCTTTCTTTCCCTTCTTGTTGAATTCTGCTCACCTGATTATGTGTATTTGCATGCTTGGTGGTGTCACACAGGTCTCTGAGGCTGTGTTCGTTTTCCTTATTTCCTTTTCTTTCTGTGCCACAAACTGGATAATCTCAGTTGACCTGCTATCACACTCACTGATTCCCTCTTCTGCCAGTTCAAAGCTGCTGATGATCTCCAGTGAATTTTTCCTGTGAGCTGTTGTACTTTCATCTTAATCTCTACAGACTGCTCTTACAAAGTTCTATAAACTGAGAAGCTTGTAAACCACAGAAATTTATTCCTCACAGTTCTGGAGGCTGGGAATTCAAGACCAGGTTGCCGGGATGGTCGGGTCCAGCTGTGAGCCCTCTTCTGGGTTGCAGACTGCTAATCTCCCATTGTGTCTTCACATCGTGGAAGGAATGAGGGACTAACTTGGTCCTGACAGCTCTGTCCTCATGACCCAATCACCTGCAAATACAATCACACTAGAGGTTGGAAATTAAGTTTAACCATATGTATTTGGGGGACATAAACATTTAATCTGTAGAACATTTCCTAATTTTGAATTTCTACTTGGTTCTTTTTCCATAATTTATGACTTCTTTTCTCTTAGAAAGAGATAGGATCTTGTCTCTGTTACCCACACCAGGGGCAGTGGCACTTTCATAGCTCACTGTAACCTTGAACTCCTGGCCTCAAGCCATCCTCCTGCCTGAGCCTCAAAGAGTGCTGGGATCACAGGCATGAGACGCCCTGCCTAGCCTACTACTCTTTATAGATATTCTGCATTTGGCGAGCCGTCGTTTTTACCCTTTCTTTTAATTCTTTAGATGTAGCTTCCTTTAGATCTTTGAACATATTTATAACTGATTTGAATTCTTCATATGGAGAGATATTAGGCTTTCTGAGGGGAAGTTTCTATGGACTGGCTTTTTATCCCCATGTAGGGCCATACCTTCTGGTTTCTTTGCATTTCTTACAGTTTTTTGTTGAAAACTAGATGTTTTAAATAATGTAGTGTGTCAACTCTCGATATCAGAGTCCCCTCCTTTCCCAGGGTTTGTTGGTGTTTGCAGTGCCAGTGAATGTTTAGCAACTTTCCTGGACTAACTCTGTAAAGTCTATATTCTTTGTCCTATGCCATTGGAGTTTCTGCTTGGTTAACTTAGTGTCCAGCTAATTGGACGATATTTCCTTAAATGTTTTGAACCAATGAATCTCCCAAGCTTTTCCTATGGGATCTGTGTGTGTATCAGGGCACACCTGCAACACTCCAGCAGGCCATTTCAAATTTTTCTTTTTTTCTTTCTTTCTTTCTTTTCTTTTTTTCTTTTCTTTTCTTCTCTCTGTCTTTTTTTTTTTTTTTTTTTTTTGCTGTTTTTGACTGGGGCTGGGTTTGAACCCCCTACCTCCAGCATATGGGGCCATTACCCTAGTCCTTGAGCCACAAGCACCACCCAGCAGTCCATTTCAAACGTTGCCTCTGCCTTCACTTCCTGGGCCTATCGTCAGCCAAAGGTTGAGAGCTTAGGGTTTTCCAGGCCTTTCCTGAGCATGTGCACAGCCCTGTGAATGCATGTGGCCTTCTAGATCTATATGATATAGGAGAGCTTTTGAAACTGTCCTACAGACATCTAATTCTAGGGCAATTTTCCTCTTGAGTTTGTTGGCAGCTTCTTGTTATCCCTGGTGTGCAATGACACCTTATGCAATGCATGCCTGGGTTAAACAATTGCCTCTTTTATTGTTGATAAATTCCCTGTGGGAAGGGCTGTTTGCTCTGGGTCAAGTCAAACAAAGACAAGTCCTGGGAATAAAGATTTTGAGTAAGCTGACAGGTCCAACAGTGGCCCCTCTCTGGGGGTGGGCTTTTGTGGAACTCCAAACCTGTTCTCAGCCTGCAGTGACTGCTATAGACTGTTGTTTTCACAGCCACCATAGTTGCTGATTTACAATTCCTCACCAAGCTGTGAGAGTGGGATGGAGTTAGGGCACTTTGGAACGCCGCAAGTGTTACACTTCTTACAGAGATTTGGCTGTTTTTCTTGGATTGGTGCAAACCTTTAATTGATTTCCATAGTTCTGAAAAAGTTGATTATGACAGCTCTCATCGCTTGTATGGAAGAGCAGACTTTTTGCACCTTTTCAGAACATCCCCACTACACACATTCCTGATTTGCTTGTTTTGTTACCTCACGACCTTTTCTGAATTCCATCTCACAATGTCCAAGCATAAGCCCAGAATTTCAGAGCAGTGAAGCTCTGGGCAGTGTTAGGCATTGTGTGACTGGAGCCACTCTTTCAGACGATGCGTCTCACAGGTCCTGGGAGAATCTACACCCCCCACCCCAACTGCTCCCGCTTAATGGGACAACTTCTGTAATGCACCTGATGTTTCTTATCCCTCCTTTTCCTGCCTCACTCTGGCCATTTCTTCATTCCTGCTTCATAGGATCACCTCCCAAATAAACTGCCTGTACCCAAGTCCTTGCCCTAGTCTGCTTCAGAGAGGACCCACACTGAGACACCATCAGTTCTGGGGAACAATATATAGTTGAGGCACTCATGAATTTCTGTGGCGTGTTTTGCTTCACCACAATTTTCTGGTTTTAATCAAATCTGGATATGTTCCGTGAGAATATGTAGCACTCATGTGTATCCCAGCATAAAAGGGGAATGGGTATTAAAAAGAGGTATTCTAAATGCTGATTTCTAGGACAGAGAAAGAACAGCTAACTTAGGGAATAGGGAAGACAAAACAGGGTATCTCTATGTGCCACAACCCCTGTGTTCCCTAAACCCGATTTTATGGCCAGAAAAGCAGTCTTTTTTGCCCTGAGTTCATCCTGCAATCAACTGGACTTAGGCAAGTTCTTTCTTGGTTGAGACCTCCAGTAATCACCACAGGTCATAATAATGATGATTAGGATGCTGACAACAGAAATAAGAGTTTCCATGTTGACTGCTGACTGTGCTGGGCACTTTCTGCACATTTTCTCCTGGAACCCTCACCTCACCACAGCTGCTGAAAGCTTTGACTTCTCCAGCTAATGCGTTACCACCCGATGGGATGTCCGATGGGATGTGCATTCCAGGTGCCTGCCTTTGTCAGGTGCCAGAAGGCCATGACGTCTGTCTAAATTGAATTTAGATTTACATAAAGTACGTGTGTATCCCCAGACTTCCAAATGTTCTTTTAACTATATAAAATCTCATTTGTAGGAACCTTTCCATCTGGAGATTCTCGTTGCTATTCCAAGTGGCCGTGAGATGCATTAGCCACTGGGTTACATGGTTACTGTTACCAGGTACTCACAGAAAAACTTCCATCTAGCAGTGTCTACCAAGAAGCCTAGCAGCAGCCTCCAGAAGGATTTGAGAGGCCCATGTCATAACATCACACAGAGGTGAGAGTGACTTACCTCCCAGCAAGAAGGCAAGGGGCATGGCTTCCCTCCGGGGCAGCTAGTGGAAGTACAGATTAGGCTACCCTGACTCAGGGATCAGGAGACGTCTTTCAACTAAGGACTTAGCATAGACAATAAAAATTAGCTTAAAATTTGCCAGAAGTACTGAATCTATTTCATGGGATAAAACATACACAGTTTTCTACACTGTTAATTATAAATAACATCTAACACACTACAGTATCAATTCTTCCTCAGAATAATTGTGAAACGCTGCCAAGAATGGTTAGCACTGAGCTGACACCTAATAAAATTGATAATACAGTAACATTTTGTGTGTGTGTGCATCTATTAAGTGCCAGGAACTTCACATTCATTATCCTTTACTTTCAGAAGTACAGCAAGAAAGGTAAGAATATTACCTTACAAATTGTTCCACTTAGCACATGAGAAAACTGCCATTCAGAGGCTGACTCGCCTGACTTAGTGCACGACACGTGAATGAATGAATATTTGGATGAATGAATAAATGAAAATGAATGAATGAAATTAAATGGAAGAGGAAGTTGAATTATTCTAGGTCTGCTCTCGTAATGTTTCTGCTTCTGTCATGTTGTAATGAAAAAGCCTTATCTTTTTTTGTTTTTTCCCCTCCTGTACCTCATGCCGAGCTGGTATGCTCCTGACAGTGGATCCAAAAATGTCACTTTCAAAGCATTCTCATTTTCCTTTCTACAGTGTCTTATATAGTTCTGGTTTTTGAATATAGAGAGATTTTGGCCCAACTAAAGATATTGTGTGTAATTCTACCCTTAATATTTCACATAGCTATGTAATGCCAGAAATGGTGAAAGAACTCTATTAAAAAAAAAATAAACCTCAACAACATGCTTATAAATGATTTTGTCAAAATAAACTTTGGCACTTGAATTTTTTAAGTTTAGCATTTCTTTTTTTAAGTTTCTTTGGAAGTTTATTGGTTTTACTTTTCATTATACAATATTGTAAACTCCTTAAAGAAAGTTTGACAAAGCAGAGAACAATAGAAAGAGCTACTTGTAAATCCCTAAAATATCGCTTTTGGAAAACAACTGTTGTTAATGTCCTAGTGAGTATATTTCCTTTCTGTCTTCTTTCTACACATAGGTCTTTTTACAGGGGGGAGTGGGTAGAGATTTTTTACACCTATCATTCTTTCTTTTTTTAAACCTTATTCTTGAAAAAGGTTTTGGCTACCCTGTCATTTTTTAAACATCATTTTTAAGGACAGCACAAAAAGTACTTATTACGTTATTATTTGGAAAATAATCTGTATGTCTAACAATTGGAGAATACGTAAGTATATCTACTTGAAAGCATTTTGCATGAAGTATTTTCAAAATTTAGATTTATTTCCTTAGGATGTGCAGATAGGCCTATAAAATTCTTCAACCCAAAATTTGTAGCCCTTTGCCCTATTGCTTTGTGCTACCTCTGACAGTTACATACTATGTTGACTTTAACAGGTTTGGTAAAAAGCCAGGCATTTACTTCCTCAACTAAATATTTTGCTATTTAGTTATTTTATGTTTACAACTGCTCAAGCGTGCTGCCTTGAGTATGACAGAAAAGATGGCAGATAATGCAAAAGGTTCTTCCAAGACCTATCAAAGGACTGAACAGCCAGTTTTTTCCATGATTATTGCAACAAGTGAAGCAACACAGTTCAAAAACACATAACAGCAAGGCTAACTACATCCCTTCTGCTCCTCCCACCACCTTCCACCCCCTTAAGAGGACTAATCCTACCAACCCAGTGGATATCCTTCTACCTTTTTTTTCCCCCTGGTTCATAATACCGGCACAAGCATATATAAAAATATATTTTGGAGATTCTTACTAAAACATTTCAGTAAGATGAAGTTGTATGAGGCACTTGGGATTTGCTTTAAAATGATTTATATGTCAGTATATACACATACACATCCTTTTCCATAAATAGGATGATATTTTACCTGTTGGGCCCTTTTATACAGCCTATCTGTGCTTTTACATGCTTCTATCTCCCTCCTCCACCCCCACACCACTCACCTTCACCTTCTCTTCCTTCTAAACACCAACGTGTACCCTTTTGTACTTTTCGTCCACGTATAGCCACATACAAACATATTTATACACATATGCGTGTACACAGATATTCGCAAATTGTCAGATAAATAGTGGGATTTTTGGCATTGCTTGCTCTACAACAATAGTGTCATAGTATACATATCTCTGGATCTTATTCACTTTTCTTCAACAATGCTTTGTGGTAATTCCAGCAAGTCAGTTGATTTCACTCTTCTTAACAATTGTATAATATTCCCTAATGTAAAGTTACTCTAATTTTAATTCATCCATTTTCTTATCTTTATAAATTTGTTTCCAGTTTTTTTATTACTAAAGAAATGCTAAAATAAACATCTTCTATTGTAATCTTAACTGCTGCTCTTATTTCTGGGACATAGGTTCTCTGCAATAGGATTTCTAGTTTAAAAGGCATATGAATTTTTGTTTGTTTTATATGACGTAATCTCACAGAACAGATGCCTATGGGGAAAAAGAAAAGAAACAAAAAGAATATGTCACCAAATTTCTTTCTTCAAAAGCTATAAAAACAAGATCAATTTGCTGCCTCCTAGCCAGATTCATCTGTCCCTTGCCCAAGAAAAGCCAATATCCAGAGACAGCAGGGTTTGCAGCAGAAAAAGAGTTTATTTCACATAACGCTAAGTGGGGAGATGGGAGGAATTCCTCAAAATAGGATTTTTAAGGATAGTTTGACTGGCAGGGAATTAGGTTTGCTAATTGGCTAAATTTGGGGCAAAATTATGGAGGTTTGGAAATCATCTTCCTGTTTTGCTCCAGCTCCTGGGGACATGATTCCAGCTGAGTCAGTTTCTTGGCAAGGGCCGCAGGTTGGACAGCCAAGCCACTGGAATGGGGGTCCTGGAAGATATCTTAGAAACTACCTTTAGAGTTCCAAAAGGTGATGATATCTGTGGAAAAAAGATAAGAATCTTTACAATTACCACCCATGTGAGAAAAGTCTTTATAACCACCAGCTGGAAGCAAACAAAGGCCAGTGACTAATATTATCAAGCAAACAACGGGATAGTGGCCAATGAGGCTGGTTATTATCATTTTAGCTAAGCTTGTTCTGAGAGTTCTGAGGCCCTTACTCTACTTACATCCCTTCATCAATTTGTAAGGGAGGTTTCAAATGTATAAAATAGTGCTTTTCCCTTTATCTCCATCAAGAGTGGGTGTTTTCCTATTCATCACACCAACAATTGTTCAAGAGAGAGATCTCTTACTTCCACTTTAATTTGCAATTTGCATTTTCTGCTAGCTAGTTTGACCATGTTCTCACATTCTATTGACTATTTAGGTTTAGGAGGGATTGTTTTGTTTTGTTGTTTTTGGAGAGTGTCTTGCTCTATCACCCAGGCTAGGGTACAATGGTGTGATTATAACTCACTATAGCCTTGAACTCTTAGACTCAAGCCATCCTCCTGCCTCAGCCTCCTGAGTGCTGGGAGGACTGGCTCACACTTCCTCAGTCTATCTTGTATTTTTATTGTTGTTACCCAGTCTGGTCTTAAACTCCTAGCCTCAAGCAATTCTCCTGCTTGAGGAGATTACAGGTGTGAGCCACTGCACCTGGACAGATTTATTCTTTAAGAACTATTTATTCAAATCACTTTCTCATTTTTTTCTGCATTGCCGATATCAGCTAACTACATCTGAATTGCAAATATTTTTTCCAACTCTTGTCAATTGCCTTTTAAGTTAGTTTATAGTACCTTTTGCCTTACAAAGAGGATTTTTTTATTTTTATACCATCAAATTTTTTTTATAGCTTCCATGTTGCCTGTTTACTTAAGGTTTCCCCCACCTCCCAAATAATACAGGTAAGTCTCCTAGATTTTTTTAAAATTTTTTATTGCCTTTTTTAAGGCTCTTTAAAACATGTTTATCTTTAATTAGTCTGTCATTCATTTTTGTACACAGTGTAAAATAGAGACTTAACCTCACTTTCTTCCAACTAGATAATTAATGGTTTCTGCTCCTTTTTTTAAATCTTCCTTTCCCACTTAATTGAAATATCATTTTTCATATATGCTGTATTATGTTTTCTTGATCTATTTGTCTATTCCTATGCCAAACTCATATTGATTTGACTTCTGGAATTATAGTATGATGTAATATCTGAAAACAAGACCATTGCATAGTGGCTAAACATACAGCTTTGGATTCACACTACCTGGGTTCAAATCCCAGCTCTGCCATTTAGTAGCTGTGTGATGTAACAAGACTAGTAACATCTCTAAGTTCCAGTTGTTTAGTCTGCAAACAGAGAAAAACAAACCCACTTCAAAGGATTATTTAAAAAGTAAATTAATGTATGCAAAGTGCTCAGAATAGTGCTCAATTAATAGCAATTACTGTGTTTTTAATACTTTTCTGAACTCAAACATTCATTCTTCCACATGAATTTTAAGGTATTTCATACAATTGAAAACAAAACTTATGGGCATTATACTTGGAATTTCATTATATTTACAGGTTAGTTTGGGGAAAGTT
>NW_003852408.1:27188615-27198949 GCF_000181295.1 Otolemur garnettii
GCCTTAGCCACTTGAGCCACAGGCACCAGGCCAGGAAAGTTATCTTTATGTTCAAAAATATGATGCCTTTCCATTTATTCAGATCTTGTTTTAAGTGGGTAAGATTTTACAGTTGTTTTCTGAGATCCAGTGCCTCTGTTATTCATTTATTCCTAGGAATTTTACAGATTTTTGTTTCTATAGAAGTGGAATCTTTCTTCTCGATTCCATTTTTAAGTTCTTATTGAAATAAATAGGAAAGCTATATATTTGCTAGATTATATCAATTCTAACAGTTTTCATCTCTTTGCAAAATCTTTTGGGCTTTCTCTGTACACAGTTATCTAATGAGCAAAATATTATGCTTTTTTTTCTTTCCTAATACTGTTTTTTTTTTAATATTCTTGTTTATTCCATTTGCTACTCTGCTAAGGTGATGTCACATAAGAATAATGATAGCTAGCATCCCTGTGTAATTTCTTACTTTAACTGAAAATGTTGGCATATTGCTAATTATATTGCTGTTTACTATTCTGTTTTTAGAAAACAGACTTTCTGATATTCAAATAATCTCATTTTATTTCTATTTTGCATAGAGTTTTTGTTAGGAATGACTACTCGATGTTATCAAACGTCTTTCCAGCATGTATTAACATAATCATGTTTTACTCTTTCAGTTAATGAAATAAATGGTGTTGATAGTCTTGTCTTAAAATTATTCTTATGAACATGAAATAAATTTTATATGAAGAGAGTGTGATACACTGTGAGACATTGCTGGGTTCTCTGTGCTATTTATTACATTGTTCCATGTTTATTTGGCCTGTAATTTTTTGTTTTATACTATATCAAGTTTGGTATTACTATTATGCTAGCATCATAAGAATTATTCTGTCATTTTCTATGGCCTGGATTAGCAATATAATTTTGAAAGTTTCTGTTAGTTAAAGGCTAAATAGAACTCAGCTATAGAACATCAGGCTTTCTAAAGCCTTTTCTCAAATTGCAGGTCTGCAATCACCTAGCCTATAACTTCCATGGCAGCATTTCCTAACTTCACTGATGATAAAAATCAACTGGGGTTCTTGACACAATATGGAAATTTACTAGGTCCCTACCCTGAAGACTCTGATTCACTGGATCTGAGACAGAGTCAATGATAGGAATTTAGTGTCAGTACAAGTGATTCTTATCACCACTCTATGCTAATTAGTTTTTTAATTAATTTTCATGTTAATTTTGGTAATTATATTTTGTTAGACCATTATCCACTTTTTCCAAGTTTTCAAACTTATTGCTATTGAATTAATGGTATTACCTGAAAGTGTTCTCGGAGCCTCTGATCAGAGATGTAGGGAAAAGGAACTGCAGATGAGATGATTAATTTTAAGGGAGATTGAGACTCGCTCAGGTCAGCGACCGGGCCTGACTTTACTGATTATCTTATATACTTTCAAACATTCAGTAAGAATTTAACACAGATAGAAAGAAGTAAAGTAACATTAGGAAGCTACCATTAAGATTACGATTCAGTGTGAAGGCTGAGGAACACATATACAATTGATTTTGTTTAGAGTAAAAACATAAAGGAGACTGACTGTTCTTGCTGGCCCAAACTGAAACTAGAGATTATAATGTTAATGAAGGAAGAAGACAGAGAACAGAACTCAATGCTCGAAGACATGTGATTGAGCTTCCAGCTGCGACCCCGGTCTGATTCTCCATGATCTCTTCTTAAGAGTTCTTCTGCATATTTCTGCATATCTATAGGCAGGTGCAGAAGCTCGATCTTTGAAGAAATCTTTCTCAGAATCAATCTCCTGGGGGGAGCACATTGAAGCAAACTGCCTTGTCTGAGCATGGGGTGCTTATCTCTACAATTACCTTCCAATATTTTTAATCTCTTACATTTCTGTGGTTATGTTTTCTTTCTCATCCCTGATATTATATGCTTTTGCACTATTTCTTTTTTCCTTAATCAAGTGCTCAAAAGACTTATCTATTCTATCAAGTTTTACAAAGAAACAGTTTTCAAATTTATTTAGCCCTTGTTCCATTTTAAAATTTCTATTCCAATAATTTCAGCTGCTGTCTGTATTAGTTTTCTCTTACGTTATATACACTCATGGAGTATAGTATATTATCCACAATGGTGTCACTATCAATATACGGTTAAATAGCTATGGTTATCCATTTCGATTTAATGATAAATATTGCAAGATTCCTTTAATACAGCCATTTTCTCCCCTCAGTATCTTTTCCTTTCTTGCGGTCTTTGGATTTATTTATTGTTTGCCTAAAATCTTTCCTCAAGTAAATGCCTCAGATTTTATTTTATTCACTCTTCCTCTCTATGGCTGCTGGCCTCTGAGATGCAATATATTTTCTTTTATCTGTTCTTAAAGATACATTAGCAGGAGCAATCTCCAGAGTGGTAGAAACCCAGCAGTCTCTAACCCCGTGACCCATCACACTGTTGAAAAGGTTTTCAATCCCCTGCTGAGGAATTGGGAGGACACCTTTCTCCTCAGTGAGCCCCTCATCTCTCAACCTCAGAAGTGGAGAGAACCCAGCCTTCCCCTTCAGCTTCCTAGAGACCAAAAAGATAGCCACACTCATGCTAACTGATGTCAGCCTTCTCCCTGAGTGCTCAGAGACATCCATGGGCCAAGCCCTCCCCAGGAACTGTAGCTTTCAAATCCTTCCCCAGGCTTTGTCTGGGCTTTACTTTCAGGGTAATAGCAGGAAAGGGAAGTTCACCTCCAGGCCCCACCTACCTCCCAGTCCCCGCTCCTAGTTAGTCCAGGAGAGGTTTGGGTTTGGAGATAGTAGTGATTAAAGGGAAGAGAAGGTGATTTGTGGAGCCATCATCTTCTCAGCATGCTCTGTTCCATGTTTAATATATGACTAAGGCTATAACTATTTAAATTCAAATTATTAAAAATTATATGAAATTGAAAGTTTAATTTCTCAATTATACTACCAGTATTTCAGGTACTTAATAGCCACCTGTACCAAATGGTTGCACCAGGCCTGGACAGCTCTGAGTTGATAGTTATCTCAGAAAATGGAGTTTCTATATTGTGTTTCTATAATTAATCTAATGAGGAGTCACTTATTTGTTCTACTTATAAAATAACTTTTTTACAATGGGGATATATTTAGGTGTATGTCTCCAAATGATCTGGAAATTCTTTTATTTTGATGGAGTTAATTTGAAATTAATCAATGAAGTCACAGTCAGCTGGTCAGTTAGCACAAAGTTGGTCCAAAGTAGACTAGGATTTGTTAGGGTTAGGTGTGGCAGTATGCAAACAGTCCCAAAATAATAGTGACTTAAATAAAACATCTGTTTTTTTCAATGATGTCTGGAGATTAGCAGTCTCAGGGATGACACCCCAACCTCTGCTGTAGGGTCAGAAACCCAGGCCCTTCTACCTTTGCTCTGTCACATCACTAGAGTTTTGTCCTCATCTGCAGGATGACTTGCCATTCCATCCACATTCGGGACTCCAAGAAAGAGGAAGGCAAGAAGTAGGGCATGTCCTTTCCCTTTAAGAATATTTTCAAAAGTTTACAAATTACTTCTGCTCACATCCTATTGGCTGCAATTTAATCACATGACTACACCACACTACCTATATTACAGCTAGCTCTATGCCCAGCTAAAAGTTCTGCTGCTGCAGAGGAAGCGGTGAATAATACAGGTACAACAGAAGACAAGCGAAATCTCTTCACAATTGATAAGTAAAATCAACTTCCTATGGAAAATACTGTTTTCTACTTTAGCAGCTTTCCTCACTGAACATTCTACAAATGTAATCTTCTATAATAAACATTCAAAGCCTCAAGATTATAAGTCAGCAGTTTTGAAACTATTAAAAACTATTAGAATTTCACTATTTCAGGAAAAATATTTGCTCTTTTTTAAAATCAAAGAACAGTTGGCACAATGGCAATGTGAGAAAAAGAAAGAGAATAGAGATTAAATTAATCCAAATTTTATGGTAACTGGTATACAAACATTTTCTAACTTACTTTCTTAAATTTCAAAACAAGATATTGAGAAATCAATTAAATGTTTTGGATTCCTAAAATACAAGTATCAGTAGATTCTAACTTTCTTATATTTCAAAAGAAGATGTTAAGAAATCAATTCAATGTCTTGTATTCCCAAAACAAATGTATCAAGTTTCCTATTACTAAATTTTTTTAAGAGATAAGAATCTCACTTTGTCGCCCTCAGTAGAGTGCTATGGGGTCACGGCTCGCAGCAACCTCCAGCTCATGGGCTTAAGTGGTTCTCTTGCCTCAGCCTCCCCAGTAGCTGGGACTACAGGCACCTGCCACATCACCTGGGTGGTTTTTGTTACAGTTTGGCCGGGGCCAAATTTGAACCCACCACCCTCAGAATATGGGGCCAGCGCCCTACTCACTGAGCCATGAGCGCTGCCCTATTACATATTTTTAATCCTGATTTCAGCTTAATTTTAATCAAGTTTGAATTAATGAATTTGGAGCTTATAATTTCTGTTTTGTTTTGTTTTGATTTGTTGTTTTGGAGACAGAGTCTCATTCTGTTGCCCTGGGTGGAGTGTCATGGCATCAACATAGCAACCTCAAAATCCTAGGCTTGAGCAATCCTCTTGCCTCAGGCTCCCAAGAAGCTGGGACTACAGACATCTGCCACAACAGCCCTGCTATTTAGGAGGGGAATATTTTTCTATTTTTAGTAGAGATGGGGACACACTCTTGCTCAGCCTGGTCTTGAACTCCTGAGCTCAAGCAATCTACCTGCCTTGGCCTCCTAGAGTGCGACAATTACCGGCATGAGCCACCACTCCTAGCCTGGAGCTTATAATTTTTAGTTCTATAACCATCCATTCTTCTGCACTAGCATCAACCCCAAATTGTTTTAGAAGCTCTTTCTGCTGACTAGGATCCTCCAACAGCAGCACATGGTTAGAGAATGGGGATGACTGCATATTTAGATGCACATCTGCAGAGGATTTCTTGGGTTCCTCACAGCCTTAAAGGCAATGGCCAATTTAAAATATCTTCACTCATCCAAGGGTTTACCCTAGAATTCAGCACTGGAGAAGAAGTAAGATTTGTGATGGACTTCTTCATTGCATTAGGTACATTTATCCTGGAATTAAATCAGATCATCAGAAACTTGCACAGCGAGTTTCACTCCTTGTAGAATTAATTTTACCAAAGAGAGTTTTGGCACTATGTCATAGTCAGCTGTTAAAGCGTACTGTGAAGAATGGCCCTGTGGTATTTGTTTTGTACTTGGAGTAGCAATACTATCATGGGTGGTGTCAAAGACATTATTCACTGACTTGCCCTCTGATTCATAAACAATTGTTATTGTTACCTCCTAAAGAGTAGCAAGTGGAATCCTGGGGTAGGGGGCTTCAACTACCCTTACACTTAGGCCAAAAGGCAATTGCCAGGATAATGAATTTTAACACTTCCTACAGATGTTTACAAGTCATAAAATTTGTCCTTAAAATAAAACCCAGAATATGACTCCTAAACTTTTGAAGTTATCTTTGTGAAAAGAGCTCTGAGTGTGCTTGAAGATAGAAGAAAGAAGCAGATCAGGACCTAAAGTATGAAGTAACCTCACACACGCACACACACACACACAGGCACACACGTGCAGAGCAGTGAAAGAGAATAGAAAAAGCCTAGAAGAGAAAGACACACATATGCCACAGAACTCCCTTTCTACCAGAAGCCGTCCTTGCCTTGGCAATCAGGGGAAAACACACCTGCCCTCCTGCTTTTGCCAGGCAGCCTAAGGGAAAAAGCTCCTTTTAACAGGAATTGTTAGCCTGGAAAAGTTTTTCCTGGCACTACTTTTTGGCAACTCAGGACATAAATAGGAGCTGGGTTTATTTTTGCTTTTTAGCAACTGCTAAACCTATAGCCAGAAGATCAACCTATATAATGTAGATCAGAGAATCTATGTTCAGGCTGACCTATAAAAGGAGGGAAGGAATGATGAAGATGAAAATAACAGAACCTACCTCCTGAGATCTGAGAGCTAAATGAGGTAAAATATGCGAAGACTGTCTAACACTTGGTAAACCTCATGTGATTATTATTATCAAGTGCAAAGTTCAAGTCTACCTTTAGGATCAGCTGAAAGGAGTTGATGTTACTGTATTATTTAAATATTAAGGCATCCAGCCCGGCAAATGATTAAAAAAAGACGGGAGAAAAACAGGAAGGAATACAAGAAAAGGAGGCAGAAAGAAAATGAAGAAGGAAGTAATAAAATCTGGAGTCTAAATTTAAGATGAAAAGATTATCTTTTAAGTTCTGCCATTTGTCTTGTTATGCTTTAGTCTAATATTGCACTATCCTAGGCCACTAAGTTCAGTCAATAAACTAATATTCTATCTTGGTGTGGGACGCAATGCTAAGAGGGACTTTATCTAACAAATGTAATCCATGTAACCTAATTCTTTGTACCCTCAATGAATCCCAAACAATAAAAAAAAAATAAAAAATTAATATCTTAAATAAGTGCTTCTCAATCAGAGGGCAGAAAATTCTTAAAGAATTCAGGGAATTATGATACAGAGAACAAACTCATAGATGTATGTTGGGATCTACAAAAAAAACACATTTTTAAACAATATTACCAAGTACTTAGAGGTTCCTCTTCATTATCTCCTCAAGCTAAAGATACCCTTATGTGGGAAAAATGATAAGGAAATCAGGGCATATAATGTTCTCAAAAGAGATTCATGCTTCTAATTCAAATTAACAGCAGTCTAGTTTCTTTAGATCAATCCTTCCACTGCAAATAAATAAAGATATGTATTTGTCATTTTTATAGACTTTTTTAAACAGGTTTTTCAGGCATAAGGCATAGTGAATTAATTACGGTCCCCAAGTTCAAAGAGTTCATTAGAAAATACAAAGTTGAAACTATCATACATAATTGTAGAGGTGACACAGAAATATGAAAGTGGGTGAGTTTCACCTGTCAAGGCTTTTTCAAAGACTGAATTTTGAGCGGTGCTTGAAGGATGAGACCTGCCAGAGTGGTGGGGAAGATATTCCAGATGGAAAGGTTAAGCAGCTTTCCAGAGGGAGGGATTGAAGGCCTGGGTATGGGCAGCAGGTGAATTGGCCTGGCTAGAGCAGAAGGACCCTATTGAAGAGAATGTAAAAATCCAGTTTCCTTACTGGAAAAGATCATAGCTTACACTTCCATATGACTCCCCCCACCCCCACTCCACCCTGCCCCATACGCAGCTCAGAACATTTTATGAGTAGGTAATAAATAAATTCTGGTTGATTCATTGTGTCAACATGACTCCAACGTGTATTTTATCAAGCACTTACCCTAATAAGAAATGAAGCTGGAGAAATGAATCATCATGGAGGGAATATCGTTGACCTCCAATTCTGAGAAATGGGGGGAACTGAAACTAAACTAAAGAATCTGAGCAAACTCTTCCTGGTATTCCTGTTTATTCTGGTCTGTCACATAAAGGGCAAGAGATACACAAAGAAATTCCCCCAAGATTCTGAATCAGAAAGGTATGCATTACTTCAGTCCAGACAGAATCCGCTTCAGAATCCATTTTTTCCATTTCTCAGCCTGCTTGAACAATGTGCATATTCCTCCTTTCGACAAGCTACTTTCCTACCTAACAGAGGAGGATGAATCACATCTGTGATTTTTTTTTTTTGAGACACAGTCTCACTGTGTTGCCCTGGATAGAGTGTCGTGACATCATAGCTAACAGCAACTTAAAAATACTCTTGGACTTCAGCAATCCTCTTGCCACAGCCTCCCGAGTAGCTGGGACAGTAGGCATGCACCACTACACCCAGTTTAGTTTTCCTATTTTTAGTAGAGATCCGGGCTCACGCTTGCTCAGGCTGGTGTCAAATTCCTGAGCTCAAGCGATCCACTGGCCTCAGCCCCCAGAGTGTTAGGATTACAGGTGTGAGCCTCCGCGCCCACCCACATCCAGGATTTTAACTAGGCATGAAGAAACTCTTTTTTTTCCTATGTTAAATCTCGGGGTTATTTCTTGTGTGATTAATTAACAGCCATAAAATATCCACCAACATATTTACCACTAATCTTTAGAATAAATGCAAAAATATTTGGATTTTTGTCATCTTCTTTGTTGTTTTGCCCAGGATGTTTTGAAGGAAGCATCAGCCTGGAAGTCAAATAAATGAGAACAATTACTTTGATTTTAGAAGCCTGTATTGATGCTTACTTTTCTGAAAAATTCTTCACTTCTGAGAATCTCAGTTTGAATATTTGAACTATAGTGGTCAATACACATTTGAAATCACAAAGCATAACTAATTTCATGACCTACAGAAAACCTTTTTCTAATTCTTCCCTTTTGACATAAATACAGAACCTCTGTGTTGTAACATAAAATGGAAACACCTCAGAAAAATCATCCTCCTAGTTTATCCAAATTGCTAGTTTTGGCTTTTAAGATTATTTGCTTTCAAGTATACCCCAGGGTACAGTGAGTTGTCTTGGGGGTTTCCATAGTAAGGAAAGTTTCAAAGTTGCAGATTGAAAACCTCCATCGAAACAAATGCATTGTGTCATTTGAAATAAGAGCATCTGTACGTAGTCCACAAAACAGTTTTCTTTGTTCAGCAGAGGAAGGCCAGATGATGCAATATCTAGCCTCCAGCTGCGCTTTCCTCACTGGTAATTCAGCCGCTTTTCGTGCGGTTTGAAAGACTCCTGACCACTTACGGTGCAATTTTGAGGATGTGCTTAATTAAACTCTGCTCTTCATCTCATCACTTACAAGGAAGAGGGAACAGAAAGTGGATGAGAATACATGTGTGTCCACAAAGCAACAGAATGAGGATTATCTTTCTCTGGGGCATTATTTTTTAAACACAAGCCGTGCCAAAGGAAGAGGAAAGTCAGTCAGAGGCCTTGGGGGATTCAAACGAAGGAAATCCTTCCGCAGGATGGAGCTGTACATCCTATAGAAAGTACAGAAACAGCATTGCAAGCTGGATGTTGTTCAGGATTCTCTGAGGTTTTACATTTTCTGACCTTTTTAAACCATTCATCGCTCTATTCTGCCAAACTCCATGAGCTAATAATTTGGCTCCCTGCTTTTAGGAGGTTAAATGATAGGCAAGGGGGGAAAATCCCTTAAATAAAACATAACCAAAATATTTCAGTTGATTTAAACATATTCTTAGCACTTAGAATTGGGACTATCATCAGGGTCAAATGTTACACAATAAATAATCACAACAAAGAATGTTGAGTTGAAACAGCTGTTTAATCAACTGTGTAATGAAGAGAAAAATGTTCAAATCGTTTCATGTTGTGAAGACAAAACAAATGTTTGATAAAATTTCTAAGTTTTCAAATTGGTATGGGGGAAGTATTATGTATAGATTGCCATTGTCCAATCTTTAACTGGTCTGAATTCAGAAGCCTGGTCTTTTTCTTACTTTCTACAACTGTGCCCCAAGATAGATGTCCTCTGCTCCAGTAAAACACAAGTTTCAAAAAATAAATAAACGAGATCCATGACTTGGAAATCTCTTATGTGGCCCTTCAAAGGTTTCATGCTGTACCCCCATTGTTGGGACCTGTCCTTGATTCAGACCCTAAGAAGCAGTCACGGGTTTTGTTTCCATGCCCACCCATGCCCTCTGACCTACACTTATCATGAAAAGTGATGTGCTTCAACAACAGGTCCCAAAAGCTAACCACTCTTTGACTCCCCCCCAAAAAAAAAAAAAATTTTTTGCTTGTTTGTTTTTGTTTCTGTTTTCAAAACTCACACAACCTTTGAGGAAGCAATGAGAAAAGCAGAGGGAGCTCTGATCTTGTCCCCAAGTTTCCTGCCTATCACCTACACGCACAGCCCCCCACCCCAGGCCTGCAGGGTCAGGCCTACAGTGTTAGTTTATGACGACCGCTCACATATTTAGATTTCTCGAATGCTGAAAGAACTTCAAAGCATAGTTTTTTTTCAAGGGGACATAGGCTTTAAACTATTTCATAACTATGAGGATTAGAAAAAAGTAAGCCATTTTAAGGATACACTTAACATTCCTGGGACTCTGGACATACCAAAATGCTCCCATAATTCCATAACTAAAATGATATAGTAGACTTTTACTCTAAGTAACTCATGACAGATACTTTAAATAGACATCTAATCTAATACGTTGTGAAGAGAAATACAGCCTGAGGCTCCTTGTTTCTTTAAATAAGTCAGTATAAGCAAAGCACTTAGCATGGTTCCTGGCCCACTTTAGACCTTGAAAAGTCCACAGAGGCTGTGAAATGCCCCGGGCTAGTTTCCTTCCCA
>NW_003852408.1:27199206-27205368 GCF_000181295.1 Otolemur garnettii
TAAACCCTGGAAAAAGAATGTTTGCACTATGTCAGCAGAACCTGCTGCAAAAACTACTTCATTGTTGCTTAAATCTATGCCCTCTGTCTTTATGGCTGGCTGGTTCAAGAGCCATTTGTGATTTCATTTACCTGGAAGGGGAAAAGATCTATCTGCTGATGGATTTATTTGCTTCCTGTTGTCAGAAAATGAAAAATATGTAACTGTGTTTCTTGTGCGGCTTTAGCAAGTGGAAATCTTCTAGCAATTTTCTTGCCCAATTGCGGCAATCTGTTCAACTCTATGCTCTAAATATACTTACCCTTTCTCCTGCATTTAGGTGAACTCTGTTCTGCTTTACACTTAAAGGACATTGTAACTGTTGTGGTCTGTGGTGACCTCTGAACCACTTTATACAGGGTATAAATTTTTACAAATTAGAGAGTGCACATTTTCTGCAGTGTTGAATTCTTGGCATGCAGCAATTCCCGAACGGCCACTTGAATCAAGATTAAAAACTTGTTTGTTAAGGGATGCAAGGTTAGGAGTACTGTGTTTTCTCCAATGAGTCAGTTAATCGGTTTGGATACTTGGGTCCAGTTGTATCTGTTTTGCACATCTGCTTTTACAAATGCAAGCCAGAGACAGGGAATTACGATGCTCTTCCAATGCTTTCAGAATCCATTCTCCCTTTGTAGGCGATGAATTTCTGAAGCAGCACAGCGTCTCCATGGCTACCTGACAAAATCACTAAGGCTGCCAGCGCCTGCATCTATGTGACGGTGTGAACTAAACAAATGACTGCAGCCAACACCAGTACAGGATGTGCATCTCTAAGCCCTGTAGGAGGAGATGTTGAGCATTCATCTAAAACCCAGCGATATTCTTAGCAATGGCTCCATCAAGCTTTGCTTCGGTAGTAGCCAAACCCTCACACACAGGAAAAAGCACCATGGATCATTTTCGTCCCCCAGACCTCCTAGTTTTTATTTATCACTTAACTGAGCCTCCCAATGTTCCCAGAAGTTTCTTTACACATTCTTGATCATGAAACAGCTTCCATCTCAGTCTAATCCAGACACAGCAAAGGAATCCTTTTTGAAATATTCCTGCTGAACTGTTAATCCACACACATAAGAGAAAGGTCGGTATGGCATAGGGTTTAAGTGTACACAATTGGGGTTCAGGAAGACCCCAGGATTCAAGTCCTGACTCTGCTCCCTACTACCTGTATGTCATTGGGCAAGTTACATAATCTAAGACCTGCTTCCTCATCTGCAAGATATGAGTATTAATAGTACTGCCTCAAGAGTGGTCACTACAACTAAATGATTGAAGGAATTCGCACATGGCGAACACTTTTATTAGTAATCTGTTCTGAGATGAAAAGCTCTATCGATAGCAAGTTCTTTCTTACACTAAACAAATTAAAATTAGGCTCTTAACATCATTCTTTCTTCATAGTTCTGCCTTCAGAAGCTATCCAGAATAAGCATATTCCTTCTTCCACACAATACCACTTTAAATATTTGAGGAAGCTATTGTATGCCTCCTTTCATTGAGGACAGGTGTCAGTTTTCCAGGTTTTATAGTTTCTAGTTCCTTCAGCTGTATCTCACATGACTTGGATCCATCGTCATATGTAGCAGAGGTAGCTGGATACCTCCTGATTCCATTTCGTCTTCTTGGGCTTATATAATACCAATACTTTACCCTAGGCTGGGGTCGTGTAACTAGGCAATAAAATGAAAGTAAAAAGCATGTGTGCTGCTCCACGCCAGGCTGTGTGTCTGTGAGGTCCTCCTTTTATCTTTCACTCACTGGAGTGCTTAATGCCAAGGATTCAGTGGAAAACCCAAGGAGACCCTCAAAGTTTTCATGGAAGCTGTAATATGGAAGAAGCCTGAATCCCTGTGTCACCACATAGAAGACTACCTGTCAAACACCTGTCAGAGTGTGACGTGGTGAGAAGTAAGCCTTTGTTGTAGTATGCCGTTAAGATTTGAGGATTGATCCATTACTACAACATCCTAGCCCAACATAGCTGACATATCTTGATAGTTACCTTCTCTGGACCTACACTAGTTTTTCAATGACCCTCTTCAAAGAGGATATCAAGAACTGAACCCAGTTTTTCAAACGTGACCTAACCCTGATGGAATGACACTGGAAACTGCTTCCCCTCTTGTTATGGCTGCTGTTGTTTCTCTAGGTACTATATTTTTATCAGTGCTTTCCAAAGTTGCCTTCTGCTTAGCAACCTCATTACAAATACACAGGTGGCACAAGCTACATTTGTAGCTAACTAAAAACACAGAGGTATTTTTCAAGCCAACTGCTGAGTGTGGTACCACCAGTGTTTGCCAAATATCCCATTTGCTTCCCTAGGCTTCCCCGCCTCCCTCACAGTGTGGTTGGGACCATGTTTACCTTCCTAGGAGCAGAAATAATGTGTGTCACTTCTGGGCATAGGCAGTTGAGAGCCAGTATGCCTCTTCCATTACCCTCTTCCCCTGTTGCAGAGACCTTGGAGAATACAGTCTAGAAAGTCGGTTTCTCATCAGACGTTGCATAAATGAGAAATGAACATTTATTGTTAAAGTAACACAATATCAGACTTTCTTGTGGCATTTTACATTGATTCACTTGACTCTGCAGTCTAGTGATTGTGCAATTCATTTGTTTACACTTCAATTCAAAACTTTACATATATTCCTATTAACTTTCTAAAATTCCACTCAAATTCTTTACCTACAGTGAATTAATTCAGTAAAATTCCACACACAGAACACACATATGTAATTAACAAAAGAGAGAACGTCTCGGAAGCCCCATCATGCCCTCTTTCAGCCCCCGTCATATTGCCTCTCTACTGCCAATTTTATCTTCCAGCTTTGTTCTTCTACTTCTAAAATGTCTTTACTATTCTTGGTTCTTTGTGTTTCCACATGTATTTTAGAACTATATGGGCAATCTCCACAAGCCCACAGTAAACACTACCCTGACTTCTAACAGCATATATTAATTTTTATGATTTTATGTTTTATATGAATGGAACAATACAGTGTGTACTTTTTGCCCAGTATTGTGAGATTCATTCACAATGTCATATATGACCATCGTTTGATCCTCGTTTTTAGATAATACTCCATTTTGTAAATATACCATCTCTTTAGTGTCTTTCTCTCTCTCTTTCTTTTTTTTTTTTAGACAGAGTCTCACTTTGTTGCCCTCAGAAAAGTGCCCTCTTGCCTCAGCCTCCCAAGTAGCTGAAACTACAGGCACCTGCCACAAGGCCTAGCTAATTTTTAGAGTCTTGCTCTTCCTCAGGCTGACCTCAAACTCCTAAGTTCAGGCAATCCACCAGCCTCAGCCTCCCAGAGTACTGAGATTATAGGCATGAGCCACCATGCCTGGCCCCTTCAGTCTCTTAATGGTATATTTGCTAAAATGGAATTTCTTAATTTTAATATGGAACAATTAACCATTATTTTCTTTATAAGTACCACATTTTGTGTTCTACTTAAAAAATCCTTACCTACTTCAGAATCATGGATTTGTTCTATTACATTCTTTTTCATAATCTTCATTGTTTTACTACTCAAATGTAGATTGGCAACTCATCTAAAGTGAAATTTGGGGATGTAGTATGAGACAGGAATCATAATATAGTTTTTCCATTTGTATATGGAAAAGGATCACCTGTAATCCTCCCACTTTGGGAGGCCCAGGTGAGAGTATTCCTTGAAGTTAAGAGTTTAAGACCAATCTGGGCAGCATAGTGAAACTCCATCTCTGTAAAAAATAGGAAACATAGCCAGGTGTGGTAGCTTGCACCTGTAATCCCAGCTACTTGCAAGGCTGAGGCAAAAGAATCACTTGAACCCAGAAGTTTGAGGTTCCAGTGAGCTATGACGATATCACTGTACTCTAACCCCAGCAACAGAGACTCTGTCTCAAAAATAAACAAACAAATAAATAAAGACCTAACCATTCTGTTTTGCACTGAGTGACTTTTTTGCCATAAGTCAGGTAATATGTATATGCAGATTCTGTTTCTAGACTTTCTATTCTGTTCCTTTGGTCATTTTGCCTCTCTACTGCCAATTTTATATTCCAACTTTGTTCTTCTACTTCTAAAATGTCTTTGCTATTCTTGGTTCATTGTATTTTAGAACTATATGGGCAATCTCCACAAAATAATCTGTGGTGCCTTGACTGGAATTTTGTTGAATCCCTACATTTTGTGTGAAACTGACTTATTTATACTACTCAGTCTTCCAACGCTGGTCTCTTTCCCCACTTGTTTAAGCAATTTCTCTTAACAATGTTTTGCAGTGTGGATGGTAAAAGTCTGCGTGTCTTTTGTTAAAATTATTCCTAGATACTTAATGGGTTTTGACACTATTATAAATGGTATGTTTTAAATTTTTATTCTCTATTTGTTGCTCATATATAAAAATATAGTGATTATTGCATACATGCCTTACATCCAGAGACCTTCCTAAATTCACATACCAATATAGTTTGTCTGTAGATTCTTTTGGACTTTTTACATTTGCTATCATGTTATCTGTGAACATAACACTTTGTTTTTTCCCTTCCAACCCTTATCTTTATTTTTATTGCATTTTAGCTTTCATTTTGATTCTAAAATTCCAACTGGTTGAGGACATTTTAATTTATAATCTTATAACCCAGAATATTATCTTCCCTAGCAATTTATCAGATTTGTGGATGATAAATATGCATGCTATGCACTCATTCAAATCAGTGTCCAACAAAAATTTTTACCCAAGAAAAGGCTAAAAACCAAACCATGGTGAATACCTTAAGAGACTTTCTTCAAAGTTGAAACTAGTTATTAATTAGTACTCTTTGGATGCAAGTACTCAAACTATCACTTGATCCATCTACATATATCGCAGCCAGCATCCTATTTCTTCCCTAAAATATCACAAGATATTTCATCAAATTTTACTTGAAATTCATGTATTTTGCAGACCAACAATTCCCTTTGTTCTCTCCAGTCTAAACTCTTTCTTACGTAAGATATAAAAAGTTTTACTCCTTTCTCTTAATGAATAACTATGCTGGCTTCTTGGTGATGACTACTTCTCTTTCCAAGCAATCATGAAATGTAAGAATTTATTTTACCAAAAAAGAAAGAATTTATTCCTGCTAAAAGCCTATGTTTTCACAGCTATGGATTTTCTAGATGCCATTTTTCTCTCTGTTTTTGGAACTTCAAAGGCCACACTCTTCACATCTAGCGTCCTATCATGCCTCTTAGCCTCTACAATTTTTAAGAACTTATTGGCAATAATTCTAGAGTGCTAATACAAGTAACTTCAGTTCCATGAGTTACAATCTGTCCGTGGCTGAGAATGTAAAGTCCATTAATACAGTAAATAAATGTTCAACTATATCCTCACTTCGTGTATCAGTCAGCATCCTGGCAGGGCACAGAATCCCCTCCTTACCCCAGAAGGACAGCATGAAGACACTTCAATAGAAGGACTCCTTACAGGGACATGGGCAGAGTTTAGGAAAGGGACAGGGATGGTGAAGCATCCAGAGACAATGGGAAGATGCTAATCTTCTTTATCAGTCAGCAAGAAATAGATGACACACTTAAACTTTGTAACTGACCTCAAGGGAGAGGTCACTTACAAAGCTATGGACAGTGTTTAGGATAAAAAAGAAATAATGGCTCAGCATCCCAGGGTTAGTAAGAACAGGAGGAGTGGATATTCCCTGAGCCTGAATGAGTAAGTAGAAAAAAGTATTACTAGAACCCAGAGAGACTGTAGTATGGGCTGGCCCCTGACACCAGCTACGTGTGGCCTTTGATAGAGGCCCATAGACCACAATCAACTCAGTATAATTCCTCACCCTCTGAAATCCCCCTGATGCCTCTCATTGCCTGAACCCACTTGGAAGCCAGAGAAAAGGAAGCCCTTCAGTGAAGTACATACATAGTAGACTCTTGTGCACATAGCAAGGTGAAGGATGGGACTGAGTGGGTCCAGAAGGGCAAAGAATAGCCAGGACAGTCCCTTATGTCTGAAGGGAAAGAGGAGGAAATGTTGTAGAACCTTCTGCAACCTGGAACTAGAGCAGGAGGCGAGGCCATCCATCTGTGTATGTGGAAGGGAAGGAATAAGGCACCAAATAAGGGGG
>NW_003852408.1:27205734-27207328 GCF_000181295.1 Otolemur garnettii
CTCTCCCAAAGTTATTTCTGTTATCCTCAGAATTCCTCATAAGTTATTGCATTCTAGGTTTCAGACTCCCACACATGTAACAAATATTTATAAGCTTTTGCCTAGTAGCGAGCTCTGTACTAAAGAATCATGGGCGTTACCATTCAATAATAAAAAAAAAAAAGAATCATGGGCTATGGCTTTGAACAAATACAACCAGAGCACAAGGCCTCTACAGACCAACCTTCCTCCTACCATGCTGAGGACAATCTCTTTCTAATCTCCTAAACTCTCTTGGAACTCTGCCAATACCCAAGAAAGCTATCCTTATTTTTGCTTAAGGATTCCTAAGGGCTCAAGTTCTTAAAACAAAAGCTAGAAAGTTCTTTATATATTCCACCATAACCACAAATATCTCTAAGACAATGAAGCTTAAAGTAACTTTCTTTTTTTCTTTTTCTTTTGAGACAGAGCCTAAAGCTATCGCCCTGGGTAGAGTACTGTGGTGTTGCAGCTCACAGCAACCTCAAACTCCTGGGCTTAAGCCATTCTCTTGCCTCAGCCTCCCAAGTAGCTGGGACTACAGCACCCTCCACCCCACAACACCAGGCTATTTTTTGGTTGTAGTTGTCATTATTGTTTGGCAGGCCCGGGCCAAATTCAAACCTGCCAGCTCTGGTGTATGTGGCTGTTGCCTTAGCCACTTGAGCTACAGGTGCCACCATAACTTTCTTATTTGAATAGAAATATTTAAAAAAAAAAAAAAAGAGGGAGAAAAAGAAACCTAAGACTTGATAGCTCAAAATATAGCCAAGTGACATTTGCTCATCTTCAATCACATGGATGTGTCCTTTTAAACTCTGATCTCACCAACCCTCTCCAACTTCATTATCTCTGTTGTTTCCACTTCTTCCTTGCTGTAATCATTTTCAACACATTCTCAAGATGTCATTTTAAGACATGCCCATCCGCTTTGCTTTATCTACACTTTTGGTCATGAGAAAACCCTCAACATTTTAAATCAGCTTTCACTTTTCCTCCTCTTTCCCTTCAGACATAAGGGACTGTCCTGGCTATTCTTTGCCCTTCTGGACCCACTCAGTCCCATCCTTCACGTTGCTATGTGCACAAGGGTCTACCATGTATGTACTTCACTGAAGGACTTCCTTTTCTCTGGCTTCCAAGTGGGTTCAGGCAATGAGAGGCATCAGGGGGATTTCAGAGGGTGAGGAATGAGCCCAACATTGTCTTCATTGACTATTTTATGACCTTTACAGTGGGAGAGAGTCACTTCTGCCCCAAAGTTGTCTTAACATTCGCAGCAATCTTTTTTTTATTACTAATCAGTTATTTCAGAATTATGGTTCTCCTTGCTTTATCTTCTATGCTGAAAGATTAAATAACCAGTAAAAACACATTTAAAATAAGAAAGCAAATTGTTTTTTTAGAAGATTGAGACTTCCAACAAAAGTCTAGTGGTACTATTCTATGCATAAAAATAAACAAACTTAAATATATACTAACATGGTAAACATGTTAGTGATAAAGATGTTAGTATAGAGTTCTTGAGCCAAAGAACTCTCTTAGGGAGTCCATGTCATGTGGAAATAGTCCT
>NW_003852408.1:27208344-27210001 GCF_000181295.1 Otolemur garnettii
ATGACAAACAAAAGAGACAGCTAGACAACTGAAACGAAACAGAGAGCCCTAGTAGATAGATCCACACCCGTATGTGGGTGGCAATAAGTAACAGTGAAATGGTAGAACAAATGAAGATCAATATGGAAAAAATAAAACTGTATCCCAACCTCTTATTACATTCAAAAATCAATTTCAAACAGATGGTGAACTTAGGTGTGAAAGACAAACTTAAAAACCATTAGAAGAAAATATATTTATGATCTCAAGTAAGAAAAGGATTTTAAAAATGGAACAGAAACACATAAACCCCAAATGGAAATACTTATGAGCAGAAATTACCAATTTTATCTTAGCCAATTTATGAGAAGACACCAATAATGTAAAGATGAGTCACAAAATGGAAATACATGTGCATGTTTGTAACACACATAGATAACAAAGAACTAGAATTCAGAAATATTTTTTAAAACACCTTAAAGCAAATGAGATATAGAGAGAAAAAAATACAGAAAAAGGGCAAAAGGCTTATACAGGCATTTCACTATTCACTAAAGAGAAAACACATATTGCCAAAAAAAAAAAGAAGAAGAAGAAAATATACCCAATTTCCTTTGTAATCTAAAAAATATAAAGTAAAATACATTGCAATACTAATTTAACTAATTTACATTCATTAGACTAGTGAAAATGGTGTTGGCAATAATCTGGAGAAAAATAAATCTTCTATAACAGCTTTATTGAAGTAAAATTGATAAACAAAGAACCACACATATTTAAAGCAGACAATTTGATAAGTTTGGACATACATAAACATCTGTGATACTGTCACCACAATCAAGGTAACAGTCATATCCAATACCTTCCAAAATTTTCCGTGTCTTTTTGTTTTTGTTTGTTACTTTTGTTTTGTTTTGTTTTTTGCAGTAAGAACACATAAGGTAAGATCTGCCCTCTTAACCAGCTCTGAAGTGTGTTGAGACTGTATTGTTAAACAACAGGCACAGTGTCCTTCAGCTGATCTCTAGAACTTATTTATCTAGAGAAACTTAAAGTTTATACTCTGACAACAATTCCTTATTTTTCCCACGACCCAGCCCATGACAACCACTTTTGTGTTCTCTGCTTCTGCGTGTGGCTATTATAGTTACCTTATAAGTGGAATCATCCAGAATTTGTTCTTCTGTAACCAGTGATTTCAGTTAGCGTACTGTCCTCCAGATTTATCTGTGTTTTTGCAAATGGCAGGATTTCCTTCTTTTTTAAGCGCAAATGATACTGTATGTATATACCACATTTCCTTTATCCATTCATCTGGACAGTGCACACTTGGGTTGTTTCCATATCTTGCCTATTATAAATAGCGCTTCAATGAACCTGGGTATTATTCCCTCAAGATACTGATTTCAATTCTTTTGGCTATATACCCAGAAGTGATAATGCTGGATCATATTGTACTTTTACAGTTTTTTACTGTTTTCCATTGTGGCTGCACCATTTTACATTCCCAACAACGTGTACAAGGTTTACCAACACTTACCTTTTTTCTGTAATAGTCATTCTACAGGTATGAGATAATATTTCACTATAGTTTTGATTTGCATTTTTATGATAATTCATGATGTTGAGTGTCTTTTCATATACCTGTTGGCAATTTCTTTTTTTTTTTTTTTTTTTT
>NW_003852408.1:27210127-27219378 GCF_000181295.1 Otolemur garnettii
GCTGGATTCAAACCCCCCACCTTAGGTGTATGTGGCTGGTGCCTTAGCCACTTGAGCCACAGGTGCCAAGCCCCTGTTGGTAATTTTTATGTCTTCTTTGGAGAAACGTCTGTTTAAGTCCTTTGCCTATTTTTTTAATTGTAATATTTGGACTTTGTATCTTTACTACTAAGTTTTAGCAGTTCCTTATGTATTTTAAAAATTAATTCCTTATCAGATATATAGTCTACAAATATTTTCTTTCATTCTGTTGCTTGCCTTTTCATTCTATTGATCGTTTGCTTTGTGAAAACTTTTTAGTTTGCTATAGTCCCACTTGTCTATTTTTGCTTTTGTTGGCTGTGCTTTTGGTGTTTCATCCAAGAAATCATAGCCAAGACCAATGTCAAGAAGCTTTTCTTTTATGTTTTCTTCCAGGAGTTTCACAGTTTTAGGAAATCATAAACATTGCCAGAGATAAGAAGATCAATAAAATAACTAGAAAATAATTTGCTATTATCTAAAAAAGTTGACAATTAACATAACCTACAATGCAGCAATTCCACTCCTATATATATAACCTAAGAATAAAATCTTCTACACATGCACTTGGAGATATATAGGGCGGAAATAAAATTTGTGTGCAATTTATTATGCTAAACTATTTTAAATTGCACACGAACTTCATGTCCACTTTACGTCCATGTTTAGTAGCCTCATTCCTTAAAATGGGGGGGGGGAACAGAAAACAACTCAAATTGGAGACTAGAGTGATATATATTCAAACAGTGAAAAAACTGTAAATCAAGGCAAATGAATAGCATGGACATGGATAAATATCTCAAATCTCACATTCAGCATAAAAGCAAGTTGCAAAAGAAAACACAGGATACGACTCTTTACATAAAAATAAATCTTTGATAAAGATTGGTTAAAAGCATGCAAAACTAAAAACTATATTGCTTAATGAGGCACACATATTTGATAAAAAAGTGTTTAAAGCAAGAAAATGATAAAAAACATAAATCAAGATATCTCTCTGGTAAGGAGAGAGGAAGAATGAAAAAGGGATTTAAGGAAACTTTCAGGTTACTAGGTACGTTCTGTTTCTTATTCTAGGGCAGGTGTACAAAGGTTTTCATTACATTATCTTACTTTGAACCACATATATGTGTACACACACATATGAAACGTATATTACTCAGACTTTTTATGTATGACATATTTTACAATAAAAAAAATACTTTTGAGGAAAAAAGAGGATACATTCATAAAGGCTTTTTATCTTTCCACTTTTTCCTAAAGTCTTATATAGATATGATGCCCAGAATGAAGCAGAGAGCGTGCAAGCTTGAGGCTAACAGCCACATGCCAAAAGTGATGGCATGGAAGACAGAAGCAGCCTTGGTTTTCATCATGTGGTTGAACACCTGTACCAGCCCTGGGAAGCCTACCAAGCATCTTGTGATGTAACCAATGCGTTCCTAAAGTAGGGCTATCTTTTACTTTCATCTGAATGAAATCTTTAAAGATAGAATGTTAGTGAAACTCTTGAATTCTACACCCAGATATAGTCTTCTCTAATGATCTTCTGATCACATTCATATCGTCACGACATGTTGAAATCCTGAGTCAGACCCAAGAGCAACAGACCAACAATGAAGCATTCAAATTTCTCTAATCCTAGAGGTTCCATTTAAACTGCACTTTCTAATCCAGCCACATGCTTCAGTAATTATGTGTCCATTGGTGTAGCTCCTTATGCTCTAATATATTACTACACAGAGCCACACAAATGCTGAAAATTTAGGAAATGCTCCTATAGGGAAATGTGCTCTGAAATGCTATCTTCACATGTCTCCTACAAAAGACCAATATAAAAAAATGTTTTCTGTATGTTTACCTGTGAAGAGACTATTTTAAGAGATCTCCTTACTTCAGAGAGGAAAAAGGTATGGCTTCCAGGCAAAGTGTGACCAGAATGTCTCCCCTTAATTATTCGTAAGTCTTTTCTTTTTTTGTGATTGCTTTTTCCTTTTTGTTTTTATTCACACTGTGAAGATATCTCCTTGAATTCAAAAGCTTGGCCTAAAAATTATGTTTCTTTTTTTAGGACAGAGTCTTAGTTTGTCACCCTTGGTAAAGTACCATGGTGTCATTGTTCACAGCATCTTCAAGCCCTTGGGCTCAAGGGTTTCTACTGCCTTAGCCTCCCAAGTAGCTGGGACTACAGACACTCACCACAATGCCCAGCTAGTTTTAGAGACAAGATCTCACTCTGCTCAGGCTGATTTCAAACCCCTGACCTCAGGCAATCCACCTGCCTCAGCCTCCTAGAGTGCTAGGATTATAGGCATGAGCCACTGTACCCGGCCCAAAATTATGTTTCTTGATTCATTCAAGTCCTGTGGTCTAACTATATCATACTTCATGTAGCTGTACAAACGCACACACACATTAACATTAGAGATTAAACCTTTTATTCTTGAGAACATGGTTGGGGAATTTTAAATTTCACATGCCAGAGCCATTAAGAATTCTTGTTTAAAACTTTTGGCTACAATTAGAAATCCTTCTGGGAACTAACAAATTTTATTGCCCTTGTTATATCTGTGGTCCATTTAGCAAATACCAAGATAAAATACTGCACTACTGCCCCAGGAGTGATGCTTTTTGTGTTCTTTCCTGCCAAAGAGTGAAGTGTTTAAATTCAAAGGAAAACTTTTAGCTAAATAGTTTAAATAGTGATAAACATGGAGTCATTGTGAAATCCAAGTTAATAAACTTTTTTTCTAATGCCCATTAAAAATACTGAAAATGATTGGGTTCTGCACACTGCAGTCTAAGCTTCCAGAGAGGCAGTCCACTCCATGCTTCTATGCTTAAATTACTTTGGTCTTCTTCAGGGCAATTCCTAAAGAAGGAATATGTTGAATCACGGTATGTTGAATCCATATCGGGTGTAGATACTGCTATAAGGAGAGCAGGAAGACTCTCCACATCACCACATCTTTTTCTCCCCAACACATACCTGTTGTATATATTTAATCAAGTGTATAGAGTTACACAAAAACACTTTGAGAAGCATGATCAACATGGGCTTGCCATTTAGATGAAGTTCAGCTCCTTTCTCTTCTCTACGTGTTGTCATAATAACCACATAGACTCTCTGCGCCTCAGTTTCCTTATCTGTAAAATTGGAATGATAGTGTCTACCATAGAGCATAACCATGGAAATGAACAGAGAAACTATATGTGATAGCATTTCATAAACTGAAAAGTGCTATACTATTTTGTTATTATTTTAATTCTCAGCTTCAAATTGGATAAGACAGGCATTAACGAGCTTCGCTAAAAGCCAAGTGTTGAACCAGGAGGAGCCCTGGACTAATTTCCCAAGAAGTGGCATAGAACACTAGTTCCATAAGTTATTAGTAGATATTATGGATTAAAACTTTAAAAGTAAGAGGATTAAAATGAGTTGGAAAACACAGGTTTAATTAAGTTAAATCCTTTCTTTTATTACAGGACTTGTAAGAATCTTTAACATGCTATTGTAACAGAGTTGAAGATCTGAGAAGAATATCATATGTAGTGTTTCTCCAAATTTTTGACCACTTCCTTCCTTCCACTCTCTCCTCTCTTTCTCTGTAAAATACTATTTCTAGCAAGTACAACTTTATGTTTTACCCCTTCCCCTTTCATTTCTGCATTCCTACTTCTTGTTACCTTATTTCTAGAATATCCTCTCTAATTTTTGTTATTTGGGATTTCTGTTAACAGGGAGGGAATAACAAATTTTCCAAAGCAATGTTTTATTTGAGCAAAAACTACCCAACCAACCAATATACTACATTACTGCATGTATAACGCAATATGCAGGAATTCAAGGAAACAAAATACTAATAAGAATCCAAAGCAACAAAAATACGGATTAGACTATAGCAACACATTCTCCCTTTCCAGACTATAGAGCAGATTTTCCTAAAGGTAATTAATTAATCATTTATGAAATAATAGTATAATATGAAGTCTTAATCACAAGTCTCTTTACTATAGTTTTTTTGTTTGTTTGTTTGTTTTTCAAGGCAGGTCTCACCCTGTTACCCAGGCTAGAGTGCAGTGGCATCATCATAGCTCACTGCAGACTCACACTTTTGGGCTCAAGCAATCCTCGTGCCACAGTTTCCTGAGTAGCTGGGACTACAGACATGTGGCACCATGCCCACCTAATGCTTTACTACAGATTTTTCAAGCCTAATGTCTCAAGTTCCATAGTAGTTTTCAAGTTTCAAGTTCCATAGTAGTTTTAGATGTCTATAGTCTGTATAATATGAGTGCTATGTTCATAGGTTTGCATGTGAGTACAAAAACAGAGCACAGGCCAGACATTGTGGCTCATGCCTGTACTCCCAGCACTTCCAGAAGCCAAGATGGGATAATTGCTTGAGGCTAAGAGTCTGAGACCAGCCAGGAAAACATCAAAACATTCTGTCTCTATAAAAAAAATTTAAAAATTAGCCAAGATTGATGCACATGCTTGTGGTCTCCGCTACTCAAGAGGCTGAGGTGGAAGATTCTCTTGAGCCCCTGTGTTTGAGACTACAGTGAGCCATCATCTTGTCACTGCACTCCAGCCTGGGCAACAGATGAGATGCCATCTTGAAAAAAAATAAACAAATAACAAAAAGACAGCACATAGTTTTTTTTCATTTAGCACAATTTGGGCCTTAGAATAGCCTAAGTGGCCCTGCCTTGGTTGGGTCATGAAAGGTCCCAGCGCACTTGCAAACTCACAAGTTTACTACCTTGCCTATGTGCACTGATATCCTCCTGATGCATCCACCTTCCTCCCCTTCTGTCAAGTATTTTCATGTCTCCATGAGTCAGATACTAAGTTCTTGGGTCAAACCCACCTCCTTTGCCCCTCTTTTTTCCTTTTGTATCATATTTAGTGCTTTTATCCTTCCCAAACACCCAGAGGCGAGCCAGGAGGAACACATCTCTGGCTGTGGTGGCTGTCATTCTAAACTCACCTACACCTCCTCAGTGTGACCCCTGTACTCCCACAGACCTCTATGGCTCATTTTCTCCACTCCACCTATAGTAGTCAAGCACAGCCTTCACCTAAGTTACAAATGACTACATTCTGCAAAGGCCCATCCAGAGTCAGAAAACAATCTTGGGTTAGATTTGAGTATGAAAACCACTGTACCCACTTGTTTGTTAAAAGAGTTATGAAGTGTTATTCTTCTCAATTTCTAGACCCTACCCCCCAAAGAATACATTTTAAAAGGTGGAAAAACCTCACACAGTACTAATTCATCCCCTTTTGCTACCATGCTATGATGCAAAAGTTAGTAGACTTATAGGATCTCTGAATTAGAAGGGATATTAAAATCAAGTTAGTTTAAATACCTAGCCATATAATTAAATTGGTATAAGTACTCATGAAAAGAGAATGGGATGGGTTGGCTGTGTCACTTCCTAGTCACATGACCTTAAATGAGTTACTTAACCTCCCAGAGTCTCAAATCCCTGAACTGAAAAATGGGGATAATAGTGTGTAGAATTACGAAGATTCAAGGTGTTGGGGGTGTCTAACCTAGCCACACACAAACCCTTTCCCCTTCTCCTCCTCCTCCTCTACTTCCAAGACAAAGACACACAAAAATCTAGCTAGCCCCACTCCAGAAGTTTGTGCCAAAAGACCCTAACTTTCCAAGCAAGCTGTGGAATTTGCCCACCCTCTGTGGCACCATATAAAAGGGGTCTCTAACTGCTCCAAAAGAGTCACCCTCCTCTTTCAATAAACCTGGCCTGAACATCTCTTTTGCAGCCTCATCTCTGAGTGCCATTGTTTACACCTTTCATAAGGTAATGTACTTAATGCGCTTAACATTGTGCCTAGCACCAGATAAGTGGTAGCTATGATCTTATTTATCCACTTAGTCAACTCCTACATCATTGACAAATGATCACTCAGCTGTCTTAACTCCCCTTCAGTGATGAGAAATTCAATTGCTTCTCTAGTTAATCCATTCCATTTTTGGAAGACTCTCCAAAAGTTACAATGTGCATCCTTAACGTTGGGATTGCCAACTGTCCAAGGAGAAGGGTTCAGAGGATGGGTGATAAGCCTGGGCTATATTAAGGACTGACAGAGGAGGCTGTAGATTCAGATAGACAAGAAGAGAAAATAAAATTTCAGGCTCAGTCAGGTCAACATCTTCTCATTAGCCATCTTATACTTGCACACACTACCCTTAAGCTCCCTAAGCTTGAACAAAAAAATCTGAAAATTTTTGACTGTCTAATTGATGGCAAAAGTGTTCAAGGTTGAATTCAAAGTGTTGAGGGAACACTTTGGACTTTCAACATTTAAACAATGCATATAAACCAACCTGTAATCAATGAAAATAAGAAGTAAATGCAGAATGTCTTAATTTGGGTTCCTCAGAAAACTAAGTATGAAACAAAGTATTCTATGTGAATACTCTAAAGAGAGGGATCCAGAAAGCACAAGTGGAAGCAAAGTGACACCAACCCAGACAGGAGACAGCCAACTGACGGATGAGTTATTAAATTGGCCATCTTTATGTGGGACTGATTGCTCAATCCTGCAGGACTATATGGGACCTTGTATAAAATCTGGGAGTAGAAATGGGGAAGTCATCATCTCCCAAATGCCACTAGTTCAAAGTTTATCCCCCAGAACATTGACATCCCATGCCTCCAGATTACACACATGTATCTGTGAACTATTGCTGCAACAATACTTCATAGCCCACAACTCCAAAATTTTGAAGTGGCATACAAAACAGATACTAATTTTTCTCCCTCCTGGATCTGTGGGTTAGCTGTCCATACTCTGCTTCAGACTGTGTATGGATTGGGTTCAAGTCTATTCCATATGCCTGTCTTTTTTGGAAAAGAAATTTCCTGGCATTCCTCCTACTAAATGGCAGAAACAGAGGCCAAGTCAAACTACACAAACACATTTAAAGCCTCTGCATGCATCCCACGCTCTTACAGTCCATTGGACAATGCAAGTCACATAGCCAAACCCAAAGTCAACAAGACAAAGATAAAATCTCCATCTCTTCTACTGGGAGGCACTAAAAATAAAACCACTCAACAATTAGTTTCAATTACAGGGAAGGAGTGAAGATTGAGAGCCATCATCTAATCTAATCCAATCCACCAAGCACATGCAGGCACCAAGTGCATTTTTGAGAAATTTACACTAAGGTATCAACACAGAAGCTCCAGAGATGCAGTACTTTCAGGCTGAAACTGCATAAAGCTGTTTGCCTCAACAGTGGGAAGAAAAGGAAACAGTGAGGTTGAGAATATTTAGAGTGATCCAAAAAGATGTCTGAGGCATAGAGTCATCTGTGATATTTCTTAGTTTTATAACATGACCAGGATAATTATTGCATTGTGGTGTGTAAGAAGGAAGCTCTACTGGGAGTTCACTCTCCACTTTTTCCTATGTAGGTGGAAGGGGAATGGCCATCATGAATTAAAGCAAGAAATCATCATTTCCTCACAATGCTCTCTTAGGAAGTTTGGAAGTAGAGTTAAGGAGACGTTTGTGTCCCTCTTACAAGAAATGAGTTGTTAACCAAGGCTCTGATGTCAACTAGGGGACTACCTTTTCGGAACCATATGCCCATTAGTAGACCAGTTCTCTCTCCCTAACACCTTGACTTGGAATAAGAAATTTTAAGACAATATACCCTGGTTGCATATTTTAAACAAATCATATTTTAAACTCCTCTGGGGCCCAATCAAAGCATTTCATTTTTACCTTAAACATACCTCTTTTGCCATTTTGGAATGAAAGAGAGAATGGTTTCAACAATCTTAAATTGGTTTTTCTGGGATTTCAAGTCCTAGGTCCTCATTATAAGTCTCTGGGCATCATAAAATAAAACTAATCAATCTCTTTTCTACCCAGAAAGTTTTCAAGACTTAAAGCAAATTCATAGTCAATCACAATTTCCAAGTACTTGTCTATAAGATGCCAAACACATAATATCTGGAAATATTATACATAAGCACTTGATTTGTTTGGACACAAATAAATTTAATATTGTGTATCTTCCTATGAATTGATTCTATATGAGGATGGATTCAAACATGCATATTCCTAAAACAAGCAAAAGTAGAACCCGTGACATTTGTTAAGATGTTGAAATTCACTATAATGCCATACTATTCTCCTCCTTAAAATATGGCCTTTCCATTGACTTGTTCAAGAGAATTTCATCACAAATCTAAGTACTTTAATAAATACTATGAAACAATAGAAAAAATTCTGTTTGTGTTTCCTTTTCTGGGAAGAAATTTCATGACTTTTAAAAGACTACCAAAAGAGCCTAAGTTCCATTAAAAGATTACAAACACTTGAATTTGGTGGTAGCTCAGTTATATAATCTGAAGAAGGCCACAATGTGCCCTATATGGGACAAAAATGGAACAGGATTCATGAAAATTTGTCACTGAATTAAACAACGTGACATCTCTAAAACGTCTATTGTCTTATGAAAAACCAGACATTTTTTAGACCTGTATGAGACACAAACATGGTGGCAGCTCAAAGAACAATGGTTTCTCCAGAAATCCTGTCTGTGCTCTTCTCCAACAAAAGACTCCTTCTCTTTGGCACTTGATCCAAGCCAAGCAAGTCAAAATCATTCCCTGAGATTTTTCAGGCTGAAACCAAGAGAACAATACTCCTTTTATTCTTTGGTTACTCTTTTGATATGATGTGAGCCCAACAGGCAGGTCAACTTATACCCAGCATGTCTAATCTCACAGAGAAGGAGGAGGGAATGGAGCTAACATCCAGAAGGAAGCAAAAGCAAGAGGTTGAAAGAATCTTACTTCTGTTGAGGCACTACTTGCTTTGTCCCCTCCCTATCCCAGACACATGAGCTACTAAATCCTCTTTGTCTACTTCATGTTTTTGTCACTTGCAACCTAAAGAGTTCTGACCTCTGCTCAGCATTAGCTCAAGCAGTTATATTTATTTTCAAGCCACTTCTCAATAAGGAACGAAGATTTTTATCTCATCACAATAATTACTGTAGAAGTTGTTACCATATAAAAAACAGACAACCGCCCTGGCATGTTGTTAGCACAGCTCACCCTCTAAGTGACTTGCCTCCATAGACAAACCTCCTAGGAAGAAAAATTTCACATTCATGTCTAAAAACAATGGCAAATTATCACAAATCATAGGCCTTGGCAGCTCTCAACAGGTT
>NW_003852408.1:27219755-27226397 GCF_000181295.1 Otolemur garnettii
ATATATATATAACACACACATAGAGGAGGATCTGGAAATAAATTCCCTGGGTTTGAACTTTGGTCCACTGAAAGAGTCACTTAAATTCTCTAAGTCTGAATTTCAGTTTTCTCGCCTATAAAATGGGAAAGATAAATTCAGTTACATAGAAGAGCTGTAAGGATTGAGTAAATCTACATGTATAACATACATGCCATAGTGCTTTACACACAAGCATTCTCTAAGTTGGCCATGATTTTATTACTAATTATATTAACAAATGTTAGCTCCTTAAACGCCAATACATAAAAGCTATACTATGTGCAAGGCATTTAAAGGAACATAGAGGTAATACAGGCCATAGAGATGCTGAATGCAAATAAAGGGAGACCCTACTCCAGGCTTATAAGGATGTAGAAAGCACTAACGTCTTACAAAGCATATTAGCTCCCGAGTAAAGTCTCCTGACTCTCAGTCCTATACCTTTTCCACTTAGCCATGCTTTGTTTCATTACATTGTTGTTGATTTGGGATGTAGCTTTACCAATCTTGAGGTAGAGTCTAATTCTCCTCCCCTTGAATATGGGCTATTCTTTGGGACTCACTTCTAACTTCCAAAGCAACCATTTTCTGCCTTGCTCCATTAAGAGACCCTTGCCCTTGGTACCCCAGCTGCCATACAAACAGGAAGCCCAGATTGTTTGAAAAGGTTCTGTTCAGGTCACCAGCTTCCAGCTAATAGCCTCCCCTGAAATCCCGGCATTCAGTTTGGAATGCTGAATTCAGTGCCAGAAGTTTTCAAGATGGCTCCAGAGACCCTGTTAGGATCACCAAGTTGTGCCCTGTCAAACTTAAACTGTAAGAGATCATAATAAAACTATGTTGTTGTTGCTATATGCCATTAAGTTCAGGATTGTCTGTTACAGATTAATAGATGATGGGATGGGAACAGGACTTTACTTTTCGGTGTAGACCACAAACCCTACAGAACCAATTGATCCTTCTTTTGAGCAGGGAGGCATATAGGGAAGAGTCGGCACCTCTTCCCACATATAAAAGGAATATAGCTCAAGCTCTGATGATTTGTTTTTGCACCTCTGTGAATTTTGCATCAGGTGAGGAATAGAAGGTCTTGCTTGGCAGGAATCAAATCCCCCATAGTGCATTCCTTTCCATCCAATGTACACTGCAGCTAACAGGTCAGGAGTAGCTGGTCAAAATTATCTTCTCCCAAACTCAGAAAAGAATGGGTGCTCAGTGTGTTGTATGTGTGTGTGTGTGTACAAGACCAGGACTCTTCAAGATGAGATTTGCTGCTCCACCCAACCCCACCCCACTCACCCACCTTCCCCAACACCATCACCCACCTCATTCCTCAAGGATCTTTCATAATCTGTTATGTTCTATTATTTTTTCAAGTTTCATTTCACTCTTTCCTAAACACATAAACAGCTTAAATCTTTGCCTTCTAACTACAACAAAACTCCTTTACCTTATCCTTTTTTTTCTTACTGTCCAGTCAACAAACATTTGAGAGCCAACCACATGCCAGTTACTATGTAATCTGCTGGACTTTGGAGATAGCCTCATGAAGCTCCCAGACCAATGGAGGGAACTCAGGTACCAGGAAGTCTCTCTTCACAAGGAAACTTCTAGCTGCAAGTTCTACTCTCTTGGCCTCTTACTCGTCACTGTCTGAATGAAATTAACATAAGACCTCACTTCCAGCCCCCAAATCCCAGTGCAACTAATCATGCCAGGGCCTCTAATTCCAAAATCTGACACTGAATCGTACCTTCAGACTTAGAATTTTTTTCTCTTTTTAAGTAGATGCAATCCTTTCCCTTCTTTACCTTGAACTTTATAAAGTCACAGATTTTGTAAAATCATAAATGGTACAAACTGAAAACATACATACAAAAAAAAAGAAAGGCAAGAAATTTTTTTAAATCGTCAATAGCCAAGATTTTGGGCAGAGGGAGGGGTGAACAGGAGCACAGGGAATTTTTAGGGCAGTGAAACTTTTCTGTAAGATACTATCATAATATAATGATGGATGCATGTCATTATACATTTGTCAAAACCCATGGAATCTACCACACTTAAGTTGACCTCAATGTGAGGTATCAGCTTTGGTTAATAACGATGCGGTGGTGGTCCACTGATTGTAACAAAGGTGAACACCATTCTGGTGTGGGTGTTGATAGTGGGGGAGGCTGTTGGAGGTGGAGGGAATATTTGGGAACTAATACGTTCTGCTTAATTTTATGGTGAACCTAAAACTGCTCTAAAATTAAATCTAATTGCGGTTCAATTCATAATTGCCAAGTTGTGGAAACAACCTCAGTGCCCATCAACCCATGAATGGATCAACAAACTGTGGCATATGTATATCATGAAATATTATGCAGCCGTTTAAAAAGATGGAGACTTTATATCTTTTACATTTACCTGGATGGAGTTGAAATATATTCTTCTTTAATAAAGTATCGCAAGAATGGAAAGATGATATCCAATGTATTCCATACTTATATGAAATCAATATATAAACAATTACATGTTCCGAAGAACAATAAACCACTATGATAGTCCAGTTTAGGGGTAGAGGGAAGTAGGAAGGGAAAAAGAGGAGGATGTATAGCAGAGGGAGGGAGAGCATGAGGCGGGAGCTCAGCTAATGTGCCCAGTGAGAGGACATATAACATGCTCCCTGGGTGAAGGGCTTTTCTACAAATGAAACTTTGCCCTCAAAGTGAGAACAATGTAACCTAAATATTGTACCCTCATATTAATGTGAATAAAGTTTTAAAAAATTAAATTAAACCTATCAATTTTTTTAAAAGACCAACTATCAGCAGTTCCATATGGTTTGATGTAACAGTTCTGCTCCCCTCCTGTCCAACAGCTCCTTCTACGTCTCATCAGGTTTACCTCCCTCAGTCCTTTCTTTAGCTTAGCATTCTCCTGTGTTCTCCAGGATCCTGTGTTTTCTTCTTACTGTAAATACTTCCTGCAAGAAAAGGCTTATTTCCTTAGGATTCTGCTGACAAGGCTCCTGAAAGTGCAATTCCATATATCTTGTCCTATGACTTCAAAATAATGGGTAACTGCCTCCAAATGCCATGAAAATCATAAATTTTATCTGTATCAATTTCAGACATAGATACTGCTTCCATTGGGGAGGATTGGGTGGCTGAAACTTTTCAAGAGGAGAAAAGGAAAACTAATTAAAATTAGAGTTTAAATTTTAAATACTTCCTCTCAAATAGCATGAATGCAATAGCTTCTTGTATAAGTACCTCCCACTACTGCTAAACATTCTTTTTCTGGCTTCCCTTTGAGTTCCAATTTGTGGTTCCAATTTGAGGTGTTCACAAATTAGCAGAATATTTGCAACAGTTCCACATAATATTTTGGAATATTTTGCAACATAACATAATTTAAATGACTCCAAAATTTGTATACATATAAGCATAGAAACAACATATGATGCTGTGAAAATTGATGCTGATTCTTTACTACTGTTGGTTAGATTCCCTGGAAACAGACTCTGAGGCTCTGAAATTTATTAAAGTTTTCACAGAAAAAAAAACAAAAACCCTCTGTGGGGCAGTGAGGGAGTAAAACAGGAGTGAGTAGAGGGAGAAATTGCGCCATGACACATTTGCAGCTAAAACAGAAGCCATTGTCTACAGGAAGCTCTGGAGAAGATATGGATGGCCCTTCAGAATGGTGCCACTGGGGTCGCCTCCAAATTGACCAGACACTGGTCAAAGGCTGTTACCAGGGAAAAGGCATAATTTAGGGTTAGGCAGCTCCCATCAGCAACCAGGGCAATCCCTGGAGAGGGATTCACTTGTGAGCCATCAGAAGTACACACTCCAGCAGCTACAGGAATCTAAACATCTTAGCATCTATCATATTTTCGTGGGCAACTAAATTGATATTAAGTGGGAGAATTAAAAATAGTTTTGTCTTTATATAGTAGTAATACAATTTATTTAAATCTTTAAAAAATTAAAACAATTTTTGTTTTATTTTAATGATTTTTTTTTTAATCATCAGTGGAATGAGAACGGCACTAACATGGTTGGAAATAAAGATGTGCATGAATTAAAACAAAGCCACGTATGATTCATTGTTTGTATTTGGCATTAGGAGACATGACTGAAAATATACTGATAATGATGACAGTCTTTGGAAAAATTAGAAGATTATACACAATATTTTATGGCTGGATCTGCCAAAAGATATAAATATTGATGAAAGACATCAGATTTGGCCTTACAATTGCTTTTGCGCACATGATACTGTTATGGACCATATGTTTGTGGTCCAAGCAAAATTTATATGTTGAAATCCTAACCTCCAATGGGATGGAAATTGGACGTAGGGCCTTTAGGAAGTAATTAGGTCCATGAGGATGAGGCTCTCATGATGAGAGTAGTGCCCTTGTAAGAAGAAATTCAAGAGAACTTGTTTCTTCTCTCTGTTCTCTACCATGTGAGGGCACAGCAAGAAGATGACCATCTGCAAACCAGGGCACTGGCCCTCACCAAAACACTAGATCTTGGACTTCCCAACCTCCAGAACTGTGAGAAATAAATGTCTATTGTTTAAGCCTCCAGGGTATGATTTTTTTTTTTTTTTCAGACAGAGTCTCGCTTTGTCACCCTCGGTAGAGAATGACATAGCTCACAGTACTCTCAAATTTCAAATTTTGGGGCTCAAATGATTATCTTATCTCAGCCTTCCGAGTAGCTGGGACTACAGGTGCTTGCCACATCCCCTAGCTATTTTTAGAGATGGGGTCTCGCTCTTGCTCTGGCTAGTCTCCAATTCCTGAGCTCAAGCAATCCACCCACGTCAGCCTTCCAAAGTACTAGGATTACAGGCATGAGCTACCACACCTGGCCTGGTAATTTTTTATGGTAGCCTGAAATGGCTAAGACAGAAAAGAATACCAACTAAATACTATTAAAGCAATTAGATTTAACTCAGACAAGATATAAAATATGTTAGAAGAGGTAAGTGAAACAAAAGAAAATGCAAATTGTGGTCTTTGTCAGAAAATTAAATTGCTTCTATATTAGCTCTAGCTACAGTAATTGGATATGAATGGTTACATGCTATTTATTACAAAAAGAAACAAAGCTAAATGTGAATATTTTATTTTTAAAAGAGATTTAAAGTATTTTGTACTTTAGAGTAAATGAGTTTTCTGCATCAAAGGAAACTACCTGTTAAAAAAATGAAGTTGGAGTGTCATTTCAACAAAGCATAAAAAAAAAAAAATTAGAACAAAACACTGAACTATTCACATGGATATAAATAAATTGTTTTACCCATGAATAGTCCTGAAATTAACTTATCTCAAGACTGTTTTTTGGCCATTTGAGATAGAGTCACAGATTCAGTTGACACTAAGAAGTACAGAGACAAGTTCTCCAATTTAACATTACAATTAATAATGCACAAAGTATTTTGAAAATCTTGATTAAAATACATTATGCTGAAATAAAGGCAAGCAAAATAAATTTTATGGCACAAGTATTGATAAATATTTTAAGCTTTTGCTTAGGTATAGCAGTACAGAAAATTACACTAATCATACTTAATAAAGCTCAGTGGATTTTCACAAGAGTGAACAGTAAAGTTCAAGGACCCAGTTCAGGAGACAGAATATAATACCTGTCTTCATTCTATTGCTCATTCAGGTATCTCAGCCAATTAACAGAAGACCCAGACACATGTAATAAGAACTAAATTCAGTTGCCATTGATATTTCGACAACTTTCAGTTTTACTTTGCATGTGTTTTTCTATTTTGTCATTATGAAGATATATTTGTCAAGGTGGGAGATAGAGCATAGCTGATCTCACTTTGTCATCTTGATTGGTGATATTTAGATATTGAGTGTGTCTCACGTTGATTATACTTTATCCTAAGCTCCACAAGGATCAGAGTTGGGCCTGACCGTGACCTCCACTTCAAAATTTCAACTGCCAAAAGCCTTTTTAACTCTTTAGCGCTCAGTGGGTCTAGGGGTAAAGAAGGTTGGCCTGCCCATCTGTTTCCACCCACACCCTCCCCCACAGTCTAAATTTGATTGATATTCTCACTGTCACATATGCCTCTATTTTTCTCTTGTGGCACCTATCACAATTTGTAATTACATACATATTTCAGAGCTTATATGTTAATGTCTCTCTACCCTACCGACTTAAAAGCTCTGTGAGGTGAGGAAACTGATTTGTTTTCTCACCTTTTTATACCCAGCAGGTAGCTCATAGAAGACATTCAATAAAAATGAAGGAATAAGAAATGAAAAAGCTATATGTTGATGGCTAACTCACAGATTTATTTTCCTAGCCACTGCTCACTTCTGAGTGCTACAATTCTGTGTCCAGCTGCTTCATAAAGCATCTCTACCTGGATCCCCAAAAGCATATCCAATTCAACATATCCTAAGTGATATTTGCCATCTTCCCCCCCCCCTTTAAAATTAATTTCTCCTCTTATAGCCACATCTCAGTGTAGTACCACCTGCCAAAGTACCAGTCAGCACCCAGGAGTAACCCTCTCCTTAACTTCTAGTCAGCCACCAGTCCTCACCTTTCTGCCCACTAACCCATCCCTCCAACCTGCATTCTTGCTTGACTT
>NW_003852408.1:27227161-27232896 GCF_000181295.1 Otolemur garnettii
TGAGGATAGGATCTACCTCTAATCCCTGTGCTAAGTTCAGTGCCTGGCATGGAATAAGTACTTAATAAATGCTGATGAAGGAACAATGAAACAATAAGCTTACATCTACTCACCTCTAAAATGAAAGAGTTACAAACAAAGGAATAGTTTGCTTGAAGTAGTCCTACTCAAAAGACAATAAGACAACTGAAAGAAAAATGGGCCAAGTGTACAAGCAGATAGTTCACAGAAAAAGAAATGACTCCGTGAACAAATGACTCTCATAAGAAATGAAAAGATGATGAATCCAATTCATAAAAACAAAATGCAAATTCACCCAATCATGAGATGCCATTTAAAACTATCAATCGGCAAAGATCAAAAGTGTTGAAAATAACTAATTGCTAATGAGAATAGTTAGGGTAAAAAGCTCTCTCGTATGTAACTGATGGAAGTATTTACCTCTATGCAAAGCAAACTAGCAATGTTTCTAAAAATTAAAAATGCAAGTACTCCTTCTCAAAGTGATTCTACTCACCACAAGTGGAAAACCTGTATATATAATAATATTCATTCCTGTTCAGGACTGAATTTAGAATTCCAGTCCAGAATAATCTTTCACTTCCGAATATGAATTGTATATCACTTAACTGGAGTTTAGTATACACTGCCTTTATCACCAGTTGTTTCCCCAGCTAGATAGAAATTTCTGAGGTCAGGACTATGCCAAGCTGCTTTCTATCTTTTTCAGTGTCCCTCATTAAACTGTATATATGTGTAGTCAGTTTGTGTCCTTTTCACAGGATACAATCAGGAAATTCTCAGACCATTCTAGAAGTTAATGTGTCATCCCAGGACACCTATGAAAAATCAGTGTGGCCTGAGGCACCACTGCCAGAAGCAAAGGTTGTCTAAAAGGATGTTGGTCCAGGTCCAGGACATTTACTTTGGTCTTCTGATAAGAGTTCATTAGAAGATAATTTTGAATCTGAGTATATTTTGAATTTTTAAATGCAGCATATTTAAAAATACATTTTACAAGCATAAAAACCTATAGGACCCTGGAGTTTAGAGCAACATTGAGGAACACAGGGTAGGAAGAGCTCCCTCGGCTAGAAGAATCTCAGAAGTTTTTACTGGTGTGTAATATCATATACTGCCAAAAAGTAAGTGCCACTGTTCCCATTTTTTACATAAATATTTTAAGTCAAAATACAACTATAATTCCCCAGGCTTTTTCCAGCAGGTGTTCCTTCTCATCAATTCATATGACAAAAGGAAGAGAAACAGAAAGTCTCAATCATCTCTTGCATTCATCCTTGTATCTTCTACTATTCTGTGACTTAGAACACCCCAGATAGATAATGTGTTCAAAGAAGCAAACTGCCCAAAATTTCATGTGTCAGCAGACATGGATATTATCCTGAATGTGATAATAACATTTAGTTTTTCAAGATTACTAGAGCCTGATAATTGAGCATGGCAATAGGATAAGATACAATTGAGTCAAGTTCTTTATATCCCCAAATAATATAATCTATGAGATTTATACACATCAGAAAACATGAAGAATACTAGAATGTTTTAAGCTTTATGTAATAGAAAAATACAACCCAATATGGCTTCAATAATAAAGTTATTTCATCTCACATGGCATGAAGAGAAAGGAAGGATAGTTTTGAGGTTGGTTCAATCTGGAGCTCTACAGTGTGTGTTATCAAGAGCCAAATTCTTCTTCCTGCTCTGCCTGCCTCACTCCTTGGACCTACTACAGTGGTTGTTTTAGACACTGCTTACAGGCACAACCTTCTACAACAGAAGGAGAATGTTTATTTCCAAATATCTCTTTTTAAGAGCAAGGATAAACTTTCCCAGAGTCTTCTCAGAACACACCATGAAGCTATTGGTCAGAATTTTGTCAAAAATTATCTAAACCTATCACAGATGAGAAGGCTGAGACTAATAGTCTGGATTAAACCAATCATTATTGACTACCAAAAACTCCCCAGAAGCACATGGAGGGTAAATACCTGTACACATTAGATATCCGTTTGTAGCCAAGGAAAGGTATAGTTCAATAAAGTCTTAAAGTGCATATTAGTGGATACATTAATACAATTTAAGAACTTGTACATTTCTCAAGTTTTTTTTATCTCTTTTTTGTTTATTTGAAGGTACAGGAAACCAGGTTACAATGATTGCATTTGTTAGGTAAAGTCCCTCTACAATTGTGTCTTGCCCCTAAAAGGTGTGTCACACACCAAGACCCCACCTCCCCTTCCCTCTCTCTGTTCTTCCTTTCCCCTACCCCACCCTCCTTCTTCTCTCTGCTCTCTCCTTCCCCCACCCCCACCATGTCATTAATTGTCATTAATTGTCCTCATATCAAAACTGAGTACATAGGATTCATGCTTCTCCTTTCTTGTGATTCTTTACTAAGAATAATGTGTTCTGGGAGGCAGAGGCAAGATGGTCAACTAGAGCCAGCTTTCCACAGAGGCTCCCATCCAGAAGGAGAGTTAAAGGACAGAAGTTTAGCAAGTAAGCTGATGGTTTGGAACTGAGCCAAGAGAGAAGGTTGAAGAATGCCCATCAACCCTGCTGAGGCAAGCTGCGATCCCAAGGATACAAACAGTAGGTACAAAATCCATCGCTAAGTGGATGAGAGTTGCCTTCCCCAAGAGAACAGCTCACAGTATACTTTCTACAAACAAGTGAGCAGAGTTCAAACATCCTCCCATTTTATCCCACAGGAGAGACCCTCTAAAAATCAGACCTCCTTCCCCTACTAGGGTACATGACACTCTCCTGCCAGGCATAAAACTATATAAAACTGTACATATTCTCTACCTGCATTCTGAACTCCCAGCACTCCCCTCCACTCTCACCCCAAGGTCTAGAGGCCTGTCCTCCATGGGATCCAGATTCTTGGGCATTTTCTTGAGAGATGTGGACAGGCATGGGCTATTGCAGGTCTGTGCTGATTCTGCTGCATGGAGGTAAGGAGAAGACGGTGGACTGAAGTAATAGTACTGGAGAGGGAGAGGTGGCGCCCCATGGCACAGACCCTGGGGATATTTTGGAGAGATACTCCCTATCTCTCTGGGCAACCAGAGAAAGCTAGGTATCTTCTCCAGTGGCAGACACTGGCGGAACAGATCTGGGACAGTAATGCAGGCTCCATAACTAATGGGTACACCTGAGGTGGTACCTGCCTGGGCCAGGGCAGCCAGGACAGAGAATAGAAGACGAGTGCACAGAGATGGCATACTCCTAGGGCAGGGTTGAGCCAGGACTGCTTTACTGAGCCTAAGATGCACCCGGCCCTTAGGGGATCATAGTTGAGACAGAAGCAGGTAGGGAGAGGCTGGAACTGAGAGCTCAGTGTGAGCTCTAACCACAGCCACCCCAACACAGACTGCAGCAGAGACAGACACACCAGCTCCGGGCAGCGGCACAGATCAGGGCTGAGTCACAGTTTCTGTGAACTCAAATAGCATCCACAGGGGACTACAGCCAGGACAGAATCACAAATTCTGGAAAATATAAGTGTTAGCAACATCAATCGGAGCGGGGCTGGAACTGAGTGAACTGCCCCAGCTTCCATTAACCACCCAAGGTTGTCAGACCTCAGCTACCCCTGCCAGATGGTGGCAGAGTGTGGAGGCCTGGCCAAGGAGACATAGATCTCCCTGTGACTCAGGTAGGCCCAAACCCCTGGAGAAGCAGCTGCTCATTGGAGGGAAATGGGTCACAGCCCTGCAGGGTTACTAGTGACTGGATGTGACAGAGGTATAAGGTGGGGAAGGAGGCATTAACCTTCCCAGACTAATTCAATTGCTGGGGGGGGGGTCCTTCTGACTCCAGAGAGTACCAAAAAGAGTCATACTCAGGCTGCCAATAGACCCCTGCTACCTAGTTACTGGAGACCTTTGAACTCTCCCACTTGAAACTGGGTGCTGATCGGGACAATTGATTTGGATCTCTTGTACTGGACCAACCACCCAAGTACTATCCAAAGTGGTACCCTGGGTGTATTGTAGTGGGAAGGTTTGATTTTCCTTTTCCAGTTGTTGCCATGGGGGGGAGGGGGTGACTTAATTGCTGGCATTTCTCCACAGCTAAGACTTCAACCCAGAGTAACTAATTCACTAGGGTAGGACAGAGACCAGCTGAAAATAAGACAGAGCCAGTTAGCCTTACCACACCAAGTAAGTCCCCAGTGTCTAAGGCCATAGCTCTGTATGGGTCCTTTGCAAAGCTCTAGGGGAACAGATACAGACACCAGTCAAAGCTCTTGGGCAAAAGGCTGGTTAATCACTATTCCAGGGTGATTGGAATAGTGTCTATTCCCCCCACCAACACAACTTCACCTTATCTGTTCATCAAGCCAACCAGTGTAAAAATAATCATGGGGCAGAATCAGCAGAAAAACTCTGGTAACATAAATAACCAGAGTAGATCAATTCCCCCAAGGAACAATATGGTGGACACAACTGAAGATCCCATTTATAAACAAATGGCTGAGATGTCAGGAATCGAATTCAGAATTTGGATTGCAAATAAAATTAATAGAATGGAGGTAAAGTTGGAATTAGAAATTCAAGGAACATTTCAAAAATTGTACCAATAATTCAATGAATTCAAAGACAAAATCACCAAACATTTTGACACATTGAAATAAGTATTTGCAGCCCTCAAAGGTCTGAGAGATACAGAAGAATCCCTCAGTAACAGAATGGAGCAAGCAGAAGACAGGATTTCTGACATTTAAGACAAAGATTTTGAATGTTCCCGAACACTCAAGGAGGAAGAGAAATGGAGAACAAAAAGGGACCATTCTCACAGAGAGCTCTGGGATAATTTGAAGAAAACTAATATTTGCCTTATAGGAATCCCTCAAGGCAACAAAGTTACTTTGCAAGGCACAGAGGCTCTTCTTCATGAGATGATGAAAAAGAACTTTTCAGACATGCCAAGAGATTCTGCATTTCAGATAGCAGACAGTTTCAGAAACCCAGCATGACTCAACCCAACTAAGACATTCCCCAGGCACATCATAATTAACTTCACTAAAGTCAATATGAAGGAGAAATTTCTGAAAGCAGCCAGATGCAAGAAAACCCAAACCTACATGGGGAAGAATAGTACAATGACTGCAGAATAGTACAATGACTGCTGAAACCTTTCAAGCTAGAAGAGAATGGCCATTGACTTTTAATCTCCTAAAACAAAATAACTTTCAAACCAGGATCCTGTATCCAGCTAAACTGAGTTTCATTTATGATGGAGAAATTAAATACTTTAATGACATTCACATGTTCAAGAAATTTGCCATAACTAAACTAGCTCTCCAGGATATTCTCAGATCTATCCTCCATAATGACCAGCTCAATCCTCCACCACAAAAGTAAACTCACTTAGAAACTTTTGATCAAATTCCAGCTTTCACAGTGGCAAAAGGATTAAAAATGTCCACTGCACTTTCAAAAAACTCAATACCCAAAATTCTACCAGGCTTATCGATATTTACAATTAATATGAATGGCTTAAATTGTCCTCTAAAGAGGCACAGGTTGGCTGACTGGATACAAAAACTCAGGCAGATATCTGTTGCATGCAAGAATCTCATCTTACCTTAAAAGATAAATATAGATTCAGGGTGAAGGGATGGTCATCTATATTTCAGGCAAATGGAAATCAGAAAAAAACAGGTGTTGCAATTTTATTCACAGATACAATAGGCTTTAAACCAA
>NW_003852408.1:27237305-27239044 GCF_000181295.1 Otolemur garnettii
CCTCTATAGTTCCTAATTATCAAGCTGTTTTGTTTGATTAAAAATATGCAAATATACTTTCCCATTGTGTAGGTTGTCTATTTGCTTTGGTTGTTGTCTCCTTAGCTGTACAGAAGCTTTTCAGTTTGATTAAGTCCCATTTGTTTATTTTTATTGTTGTTGAAATTGCCAGGGCAGTCTTCTTCCTGAAATCTTTCCCCAGGGTGATAACTTCCAGGGTTTTTCCTATGCTTTCTTTGAGGATTTTTATTGTTTTGTGCCTTAAATTTAAGTCCTTTATCCATCTTGAATCAATTTTTGTGAGTGGAGAAGTTGTGGGTCCAGTTTCAGTCTTTTACATGTGCATATCCAGTTCTCCCAGCACCATTTATTGAATAGGGAATCTTTCCCCCAGGGTATGTTCTTGTTTGGTTTATTGAAGATTAGGTGGTTATAAGATGTTAGTTTCATTTCCTGGTTTTTTATTTGATTCCAAATGTCTATGCCTCTATTTTTGTGCCAGTACCATGCTGTCTTGACCACTATGGCTTTGTAGTACAGCCTAAAATCTTGTATGCTGATGTCCCAGCTTTGTTTTTATTACTAAGAACTGCCTTAGCTATATTTTCCCCAAGGCTTGAAAGCACAATGTTGGTATTTTAATAGGAATGGCATTAAATCAGTAGATTGCTTTGGGAAGTACAGACATTTTAACAATGTTGATTCTTCCCAGCCATGAGAGCAGTATGTTCTTTCATTTGTTAATATCCTCTGCTATTTCCTTTCTTAGGATTTCATCATTTTCTTTATAGAGATCCTTCATACCTTTTGTGAGGTATATTCCTAGGTATTTCATTTTCTTTGAAGCTATAGTGAAGGGAGTTGTGTCCTTAATTAGCCTCTCATCTTGGCTGTTATTGTCCTATACAAAGGCTATTGACTTGTGGACGTTGATTTTATATCCTGAGACATTACTGTATTTTTTTATGACTTCTAGAAGTCTTGTGGTTGAGTCTTTGGGGTTCTCTAAGTATAAGATTGTATCATCAGCAACGAGGGAGAATTTCACCTCCTCTGTTCCCACTAGATGCCCTTTATTTCCTTGTCTTGACTATGTATTGGCTACAACTTTGAGCACTATGTTGACTAGTAATGGTGCAGAGAGCAACCTTGTCTGGTTACAGTTCTAAGAGGAAAAGCTTTAAGTTTTACTCCATTCAGTAAGATATTAGCTGTGGATTTGTCATAGATAGCTTCGATCAGTTTAAGAAATGTGCCACCTATGCCTACACTCTTCAGTGTTCTAATCAGAAAAGGATGCTGGATTTTATTGAATACTTTTTCTGCATCTGTTCAGAGGATCATATGGTCTTTGGTTTTGCTTCCGTTGATGTGGTGAATAACATTTATGGACTTGTGTATGTTAAACCAGCCTTGCATTCCTGGGATGAAACCTACTTCATCATGATGTATGACTTCTTTGATGATAAGCTGTAATCTGTTGGCTAGGATTTTGTTGAGAATTTTTGTATCTGTATTCATTAATGAAATTGGTCTGAAATTCTCCTTTTTAGTTGGGTCTTTTCCTAGTTTTGGTATCAGGGTGATGTTTGCTTCATAGAACATGTTGGAGAAGATTCCTTCCTCCTCAATTTTTTGAATAATTTCTGCAGTACAGGAATAAGTTCTTCTTTGAAGGTTGATACAATTCTGTTGTGAAGCCATCTGGACCAGGGTATTTTTTTGTTGGAAGATTTTTT
>NW_003852408.1:27240743-27248847 GCF_000181295.1 Otolemur garnettii
TTGTGAGAGTCCATTGCTTAGTTTTATCTTTTGCATCATTGTGGAAGTTAGGTTCTGTCCTTTAATTTTTGAGTTCTTACTTTGCTGTTGATCCATTGCGATGGTCAGTGGTAGAACAGATTGAAGTATTTCCTGTAGAGCTGGTCTTGTTGTGGCAAATTTCCTCAATGTTTGTATGTCAGTAAATGATTTGATTTCTCTGTCAATTTTAAAGCTTAGCTTAGCAGGATACAGAATTCTGGGCTGGAAATTGTTCTGTTTAAGTAGATTAAAGGTAGATGACCATTGTCTTCTGGCTTGGAAAGTTTCATTAGAGAAGGCTGCAGTCACCCTGATGGATTTGCCCCTATAGGTCAACTGGTGTTTATTCCTGGCAGCTTAAAGAATCTTTTCTTTTGTCGTGACTTTGGATAGGTTCATCACAATGCGTCTTGGAGAAGCGCTATTTGAGTTGAGGTGACCTGGGGTCCAATGTCCCTCTGAAAGGAGTATGTCAGAATCTTTGGTGATATTTGGGAAATTTTCATTTATAACATTCTCTAGTATGGCTTCCATTCCCCTGGGGCATTCTTCTTCCCCTTCTAGTATACCTATAACTTGTATGTTCAAATGCTTCATAAAGTCCCATAATTCTGTCAGTGAATGTTCTGCTTTCTCTCTCTTCTTTTCTGCCAGTTTAATTATCTGAGGTATCTCAAGAGCTTTGTTTTCTACCACTGAGATTCTTTCTTCTGCATGGTCTAATCTGTTGTTGATACTTTCTACTGCATCTTTAAGTTCCCTAGTTAACTGCTTCAGTTCCTTTAGCTCTGCTATCTCCTTTCCATATTCTTCATATCGCTCATCTCTTATTTGATTCTGGTTTTGGATTTCCTTTTGGTTATTTTCCATATTATCAGTAGTTTCCTTCATTGTTTCCATCATTCCTTCATTGTTTTCATCATCTGTATTCTAAATTCCCTTTCTGTGATTTCTAACATTTCTTTATAGGTGGAATTCTCTGCAGTAGCTACTTCACAGTCCCTTGGGGAGTTGCTCTGGACTGGTTTTTCATGTTGCCAGGATTTTTCTGCTGATTCTGCCTCATGAGTGTTTTCTTTTGCCTGTTTCCTTGTCCTAATTTTCCTTTCACTTCCTCTTGCTCTTTAAGTTACTGTGCCTCTGACCTAGGGTTTCAATGAGTCCTTTTGGTACAGGACCAGAAGGATGAGAAGATTGAAGATCAAGAAGGGTAAAAAGAAAAAAAAAAAAGGACAGGGGGTGAGCAAAAGGGAATATTGACAAAAAGAAGAGAGGCACAGAAAGCAAGAGACAGGAACAATTTAGGTGTATAATAGGGTACTTTGATACAATCTTAAAAAGCCCCAACTTCTGTGGGTGTCAAGTTGGGTGCTTCCCTTGAGGTCAACAGCTCTTTGCCAGCCTGTTCAGACACAGTACCCCACCTCCACCAAGTAAAGAGGAAAGACAAAAATGCTACAAATCAAAACAAGCAAGCAGAAAACTTTACAGGATAAAATTGGGATAAAACCCAAATAATAGGGGTAGAAACACTAGCAAAAATGAAGTTCTAATTGTTAAAGAAGGCAATCAATGAAAAATTATATTTAAAGTAGAAAATAAAGAAATAAAAGAAAGAAAAAAAGAAAAATCTAGAGGGAAAATGTTGAAATTTTTAAAAAAGCAGTATATATCTTGCTGAATATTGTCTGGGCAACAGGTGACCTTCTGGGCTATGAGAAATTAATCACAATGCTAATAGAGCTATACAAGATAGAGACTAGAGGCCTCTGCTGATTTCTCAAGCCCCACAGTGTGGAGAGCCTAAACCTCTCCTCAGCATGTTAAAAGGCACTTAAAACTGTTAACCTCCGCTAAGCAAAACTTTCCCAGGAAAGCACTTGTCACTGGGATCACTCCTGAAGTGGTTGTCCATTTACCCAGTGTGCCAAAACTGGTCTCACTCTATGCCCCTGATGGCCAAGGCTGTAAGGCATCTCAGTCCCCACCTTTAGGCTGCTCAGTCACTAGATTACTTACCCAAGGTCTCCTGCTCCATCCTGCCTCTGCAACCCTGAGGGCAGAGCTTGCCTAGGCAGTTCTCACACAATGGCTCCACGTGGACCAAAGCCAAACACTATTAGCCCCATGCAGCTCAGCAGCACAGCCCAGGACCCTAGACAATGCTTAAAGTTCTCTGCACTCTCACCCAAGTTCTCCCAAGTTAGTTCAACTGAGTGCCAAGTCCTAAAAATGAAAACAGCTCACAGGTAAGGCCTTTCCAGTTTGCAATATCACTGCTGCTGTACCTACAGCTGCCAGCAGGATTAGACCAAATGAACACATACAACCACTTGCCAGTTATCCATTGCTTTTTGTCCACCTCATGGGGTCCAGAAGTCTCCCACTGACTCTCTGTGTCCCCAAAGGGATGTTTCTGGGCAGATCCCACCAGCCAGAGATGCCTGGAGTCTTCTCTCCCCAGTCTCACTGTGCCCAGTTGCAAGGAAGCTGTTATTCGGCCTCGATCTTTGATCACCTCCCATTTTCCAAGTCTTTTTATACTACCTAGTTCATCTAGTTTGTCAAACATCAAAATAGCTTGGAGACATCAAATGAAAAATAGTCACTCATTTACCTATCCATTTATTCATTCAGTCAAGATATTCTGAGTTTCTATCATATTCAAGATATGGTTTTCCATGAACAATTTAATAAAGTATGACATTTTTTCATCCAAAAGTTTATTATTTGTAAAATGCCAAACTTTTAAAAATAATGTAATAATTCCTCATGCTACAATATAAAAGTGCACTTCAACTTAAGTCTACCCCCAAATCCACAAATCTTAACAAATTTGCAAGATTTCTAGCCTAAACTTATGAACAGAAGTCATTGTTTTTGTAAAAGAAAGTGATGCAAACAATTTTGGTAAATTAATGAATGTAATAGTTAAATCCTGATTGACAAATATCAAATAAAACAAATATCTGTTAAGACTTAAAAATGTGATAATGGGGGACAACCCAAAACAATGGTATTTAGACAATTCTAGAAGAGTTATAATATGGAGTGTGAAAACTATAATAGGAATCATCCCCGAGATTATTTAGTCTAATGTACTAATAAATGGAAAATAAGAGTAGACTCAGCATTACCTGAAAGTTTTCAGGGACATCCCAAGTACTAATCCCAAACCCAGTATTCTCCAGATCACAAAAACATATTTGTTTTTCCTCTTAGATCTGAACAAGGAAGTTTCTTTTCACATTAATCCTCAAAGACAGCCCCACCAGATATATGTCAAGAAACAAACCTAATTAAAATGTGCAGAGACAAGGGGAAGGAAAGACTTTAGGGACCTAGAAGAGAAATTTTTATAGTATTATGAATCATTCCATTTTTTGTGTGTTTGTTTTATTTTGTTTAAATAGTTGTTCATCTTAATTCCTGTTTTGAGAATGGGGATATAACTTATTCTATAAAGCTCAGTAACCAACTGGCAGAAAAGCAATGTATTCTCTCAGGGCCATAATAGCCCATTATGAGGACAAGGGAGAAGGTACCCTTTCCTTTATGAAGCTAGTATGGAGTTTAATAAGGGGATTCTGACTGAATTTCAGGTCTCTCTTTCACCTTCACTAGGGGCCTTTATACAGGGCACACAATGAATCAATGTGCACAATACCCCTACATTTTGGAGAAGAAAAATCTTGGAGTTCCAGAGGCTGTTCACCCAGACTCATAATTTGAATGCCATGTACAAAGTCAGGATAAATCCATTCTGCCAGAAGCTTTCTTCATTACTGACATCCTAGAGTGTTGGCATAATAATCTTAATCATCTGACCTTTTAGAGGCAATTTCCTGATCTTGGCTAGCCAGACCAGGCTAAATGCAATATTTGGCTCTATTTTTAAATGACCCAGATGGTGTGAATGGGTGTGTGGCTCAGGGAGCCCCCACACACTGGGCTGCTTCCAGGAACAATTTGTACCTTGGGTGTAACCAGCAGCTATAGACAGGAGTGGGGAATGGGGAGGAGAGATGGTCAAGGTCAAGTTAGTGCCTTTCTGATTGGGTTAAACTAATTTCACCTGTTACCTGTGAAATACTGAGCCTTACAGACTACTCTTGGTCACCCATAAAATGGCAGCCAAGTCCAAAAAAAACAAGATGAATAGTAAACAGGAGGCCAGTTCTGAGACAGATGCTTCTGACCTCTTCTTCACCCATGCAGGTTGGATTGGGTGTGCTATGTGGGTAAGAATTAGCAGAAAAGTCAATCCTGTTCCCCTGCCTTCTGTAAATAGAAGAGATTCTATTGTTTCCTTGGAGATCATAAGGCATGGATGCTTAGAAAAGAAGAGAAAGAGCAAAGGGATTTGAAGAAAAAATAACCACAATTCCCAAGATCTTTAGGTGTTTAACAATAATATACAGAGGATTCTGTCATCCTTAAAAACATCCTCATTCCTTTTACTTATAACTTCCCATTTCTTCCACATCAAATGGCTTTTCCTTAGATGAAGCTTCTTCCATCTTCTTAATTGACCAATGCCCTTCTTTCAAAACAGATACTTGACACTAATCACTTCCAACAAGCCTTTACACACACCCAAACTGATTCCTTCCAGCCTTAAAAATATAGATGTTGGCTGGAAATCAAATACAAGCTAACTAAAATCAAGGCTTAGATCTACAACAAGTATCTACAAACTGCAATTCACAATTCTGGACCCCATGAGAAGGACAGATGCAGGCTACCACCTACCTGCCTTTATACAGCCCAAGAGCTAAAAATGGATTTTGCATGAGTAAATTGTTGGAGGAAAAATAGTAATAGAATAGTAACATTGCATGACATAAAAACTATATGAAATTTAAATATCAATATCTGTAGATAAAGGTTTGCTGAAATGCAGACATGCCCATTTGTTTCTGTACTGTCTGTGGTGCCATCTTACTACCTGACAAAATCAGGTAGTTTTAGTAAGTAGTAATTTAGTAAACCTAAAACATTTACTACCTTTCCCTTTCAGAAAAAAATGTCCAATTCCTTTTAAGACATTAAAAGTGTTAGAGATGACTGAAGCAAGAGAATCACTTCAGCGCAGTAGTTTGAGGTTGCTGTGAGTTATGATATCACAGCACTCTCCTAAGGGTGACAAATGAGACTTTGTCTCAAAAATAAATAAATAAATGAGAATATCTCAAAGAAATAAGTTGCAGGCAAACCAATAAGACTGAGGCTATCAAGTAGCCTCATTAAGGCCTAAGACCCACAGACAAGACCAAATGGTTACCCTGAGGAGCAGGGTATGGTGAGAAGAAAAAAAAAAAATCATTGGAGGGCCATACAATGTATACACTCTACACTGATAAGTGCTGGCATGGAGGTAATAATGACTGTGGTGCTCACTGCCACATCCCCAAACTTAGCTGATTTCTTAGAGCCGGGTAGGTGCTCATCAACTGGTTACCAGATGAGTAAAGAGGAAGAGAGGAAGGAGAAAAAAAGCAAATAAAACAAGAGTTGCACAGGGTGGGAAGTTAAAAAAGGGTCCCAAAACCCACCTCAGATTTGTCTACCTTTGGTAATGTCATGAGTTCCCAAAAATTAGCAAAAATCCCGACTTTGGAAGCTAAGCGTGTGCCCAAGAGACTGAAGAAATAACTAAAAAGCTGTGATAACTTCCCTGATGGTCACTGAAGCTCACTTTCCCATCCCCTTCCCCAGTTACCAGCCATGGAGATTAGCAAGGCAAAGGAAAGCAAATATAAAGCTCATGAAATAAACAGCACCCCTTGTCACTGTTGATCTTTGATTAACTGGCTCTTCTTTCCAAAACAGGGCCTCTCTCTCTCTTTCTCTCTCTCCTTGCAGGTGACACCCACACATATCCTTCAGTGTTGGCACAGATGCTTACTCAGATAACAACTGGAGTTCATGCTGCACATTTTCAGCTTCATGTGTCATCATCACCATGCAAAACCACAACTATAGGAAAACAAAGCTGTTTGCTGCTCTTCTGTCTCAACTGACATTTCCATCGAGCTCACGATTTGTTCTTTGGAGTCAAAGCAGTGTTTAAAACTGTCACTAAGATTGCTCTGCCTGATGAAGTGCAAGTAAAATACAATCCACTCCTACCCTGAAATCAATTCACCCTTCTTCAACATTTTGACCTATTGAATTCCCAGCACTGAAGAACCCTTCCACCAAATTTAAACAGGCAAATAGGGTAAGTGAATTGGGAAAAATGCATTCTGGCCCTTAGAGTTGCACCAACAATGAGGTCAGCTTGGGAAAGCTAGGGTATTCTTCCGTCACCTAAATTTCATCCCAATCCTTTTTCATAGATAATGTCCGCTCCCTGAAATGAACATAAGACATGCTGAGAAAATTGTGCCACCTTCTGTTCTGGACAGTGGCCTGGGCTTCTAAATACTGGGAGCCTGTGAATCTTCAAATAGAAAGCACACCGTTCTGCTTGGATGCCACATCTGAGAAAACTGAGCGATCCAGCCACCCAGATGCGTTCCTGAAGAACCAAACCACTGCAGAAAAGTCAAGAGTTAGGCCTCAGCTTAGGAAACACAAATAGATGTTAGGAGAAGCAAAAGTTAGCAAGCAAGGTTTTGGTCTGGTTCTCAGACCACTCCACTTGCTGCAGCTCAGTGTGGTAGTCAGGCTCCATTACACTGGATCCAGAAGTATCTTTAATTTTTCTTATCCATCCGTCCACTATCTCTATTCCAAACGAGATGAGAGAGGAGAAAGGGTGCTGCTTTAAAAGGAATCAATCTTATTCATCAGACTGTTGGGGAAAAAGTGAATTCAGAGCTGTTCGCAATTACAATATTCACACAGTTGTGTAGCTAGAACATGGTGGGAGGTCTATTAAGTCTTGAAATTTGGGGCAGCCCCTGTGGCTCAGTGGGTAGGGCACTGGCCCCATATACTGAGGGTGGTGGGTTGAAACGTGGCCCTGGCCAAACTGCAACTAAAAGTATCTGGGCGTTGTGGCTGTAGTCCCAGCTACTTCGGAGGCTGAGGCAAGAGAATTGCCTAAACCCAGGAATTGGAGTTTGCTGTGAGCTGTGTGACGCCACAGCACTCTACCGAGGGTGATAAAGTGAGACTCTGTCTCTACCAAAAAAAAAAAGAATTAAAAAAAAGAAAGTCTTGAAATTTGCATTTTAATTTGGTTTGAGTTTGAGTTTCGAGGTACTAGATCATTTCTGAATAATTAGCATACACTACTTTTATTAGCACAGTAAAGGAGGGCTTATTGAGAGATTCACGTATCGACTGTTTTTTTTTTTTTAAACCAATCTTGTTTCTTTCCAATTGATTCGATTTGTCTTATCAGACCATCCATGAGCAACTAGCTGAGCTCAGTCTTTCCTGGAGTAATAAAAGACATGTAAGCTCATATTTTTCAAGTTTTAGTTACCTTTAGAAGTTTTAAAACCTCCATTTTAACAAAGAAAAGAGTCAGTTTAGAGATCACAACTATTCCACTCCAGGTTACCCTCAAAATAAAATAGACAATGAAGGAAACAGAAGCTGCTACACACACGAATCATCAGACCAGCTCTTGTGACTTTTGTTCAAGGGCCTTCCCCTACCAGCAAGATGAGTGTGTGTGTGTTTAATATAAATATGATTCAAATTTTCTTTTATTTTTTTAAATAAGCCCCAACTTTATTAACATAATAGCAATGGACAGTGTTTCAAATTCTTAGAAGGAAAGTAACATGAAAGCAGTACAAGCCTAAATGCCCACTTGTACCATTCTGGTAGCTCCCACCACACACTGAAGGCCCCCCAAGTACAGTTGCCATCAGAGCTGCTGTAGGAACTTGTTTTCCCCTGTGTGTGCTTTACGGCAAAGTCCTCAAAGAGTAGACGGAAATATTATTCCTTTCTAGAAGGTCTTGGTGTAGAGAGAACATATCCATGTGGAGAATAGAGCCTTGCTTCCCAAATTCAAGAAAAAACAATCTATTTTTCCCTTACATAGTCTGCCAGGGCGCTCTTTGGAGAATCCTTTTCCATTCCTAACAAGTCTGGATGAGGGGAAAAGAAGGGATGTCAA
>NW_003852408.1:27248990-27262310 GCF_000181295.1 Otolemur garnettii
GCTCCCCAAGTTGACAATTTTGGGGCAGCCATCTCTATCCTTCTCCTGGATGGTGCATTCCTTACAATAATAAGCATCAGAGACTCCAGGGCCCCCACAGATCACACAAGGCCCCTGGTAAAAGCCATAGTTACACTCATCACATATGCACACCAGGGTGCAGGGACGCACGTAGGAGTCACAGATTACACACTTGCCATCACGTTTTTCACATAGTCTTCCAATGGCAACACCAGCCTGCTTGCGGCAAAAGATCAAATCTGGATGATGTTTAGCCATAGCTCCAAGCTCGCCAGACCACCAGAAGCTTCAGGAAAATTTTCAACTTATTCCAAATGCTACAAGTTTTGTTTGTTGTTGCTATTTTATTTCCAAACTATTTCAAGCTATCAGAGTGTTCAGCTATGAAATGAGCATGATAGGTGAAGAAGCTGAAACTTTTGGTCCCCAGCATTCTTGGGTTTTTTATTTTTTTCATTTTTATTTTTTTTTTAGTTCTTTTTGATTCAGAGCCAGATAAGGCATGTATAGAATTTACTGGGGTAAAATCACCCCATAGAAAAGAGTGGCAGGTCAGTAGTAGGATACAATTTTAACTACAAAAGCAAAATTTTCAGAAATCTTAGGCTAACAATATGTTTAAAACCTAGTCAGCACTCCATTAAAAGGGAATTTGAAGATTTCAGTGGAAAATCAATATACTCCTAACTGTCTTTTTTAACATGACTTTTTAGGATAATTATTTCTAATAGTGTTGGTTTTCCTCACTGTACAAAGATTTCTAAAACATAAATGAACTTAAATCCATTAGATTTTATCTTGCCAGATTTAGCCATGTATACTTCTTTTTCAGATAGAATGCATTTCTGAACTTTGTTAACAGGAAAGTAGAAAATAGATCTGACATATCTCCTCTGAAAGTGTGATTAGAACATTTAGACTGGCCATTAATTCATAAGGCCATAAAAAAGTCATTCACTCAGTCAATAAATATTCACTGTATGCCAGGCACTGTTCTAGGCACTGGGGATACAGTAATAAACATAATAGATGAAGTCCTTTCCCTCAGGGAGCTTATATTCTAGTTTGGGAAACAAATAACAATAAACAAATAAGTAAAACATCTATTATAAGAGATAGTAAAATGCTATGGAGAAAAATAAGTAAGAAAAGCAGACAGGGTATGGAGGAATTTAACTAGGGGAAAAGGGGTCACTTGAGCAGGGACCTGAAGGAGGCGAGGCAGCAATGCAGGTAAATATCTAGGGAAGAACAATCCCAACAGAAGAAACAGTAAGTGTAAAGGCCCTGAAATGGGAACACACCTGTGATGCTGGAGGAAGACTGTGTCAGAAAACATGTATTTCCCTAGAATAGAGAGAGAGTGCCTGAGACTCAAATGACCTTGCAGATAACACAGACTCATTCACTGTGGGTCTTGAGAGAGTCCATGCCACTATCTTAGACCTGGGTCTAGGGCAGTCATGATCCTTATTCTGCCACCATCTTCGATCCTCAGTATGTAGGAATTTAACACTTGAGGATCAGTCCCCAGGCTTGGGATAGTTAGCATCTAGCAGTGCTAAAGACTGTGAAGGATGAGATGTCCATTCGGCTGCAAGCATCCCTGTTTAAACAGCCATGAGGACTGATAGCTCAGTTAGTTACCCTGAGGGACTGATGGAGTCAAGGCTGAAATTTCAGAGTATTCACACCACACAGAATGCACAGGTAAGTCCAGCCTGACACCTCAGAGAGGTAAACCATTGGCCTACTGAGAAATTGTGACTAAAGCTAGCAAACAAACCAGACATGTATCTTGCTTGAAGTAAAATTAGTATTTGAAAGTCTAGCTCAAAAAAAAAAAAAAAGCTAAACTGGACATGTATAAAGGGATTTCTCTCACACCTCTTTTAAATAGCAAGTTTGCCAGAGTGAAGCATATCTACTCTGAAAGTATATCTTTCTTAATACTGAAAGACAATATGAAAGTATAAACTTAAAACAGGCATATGGTAGTTTAGTAATTTTATCACTAAATACACAGATCATAATTTACACTTGGTCTCTTTAAATTGGCGTGCTTAACCCAAAATAGTAAGCTCACAATCAAAAATTACAGGAATATCATTAATTATAAGACTCTTACAGTAATAGCAGCAAATGACATTGTTTGCTTCATAATTACCATATCTGAAACTATAAAAGCTCTGCTCCAACCTCTGTTTTTAAGCCATTTCTTGGTTCACACTAATAGTGAAAATGTCCTTCCCTACATAACATTTCTACTTTGGTTCTGTTCAGAGTGAGTAAGAAAAATCTCAGGTATGATTCATCTTTAGTAAACCTACTTTTCCAGTTAGAAAATAAAACCATTTACTACCTTAGATCAAATCTTTCCATTTTTTAAAATTTTTTTTATTTGCTACTATCCTCTCTAAAATTTCTCTAGGTCTGTCATTTTCAAATATAATCTGTTACCTTGAATTGAAGAAATTTGTGTATCAAAAGGCCAACAAGTGGCAGAAATGCCAGGGTGAATTCAATAGTCCTTCATTACCTAAGTACTGCTGGGTTTGATCTTCTTTGGATTAATTAAATTCATTGGAATGGAAGCCCATTTAAAAATCAACCAGAGTACAAAAAATTTTCTGTCTGGAATCATGAGATTCCTACCCCTCTCCTCTGCTCTCCCCTCACCCCATAAAAAGAAAAGACAAAACAGTTAAAAGACCTCTTTATATACATAAAAATGGGGAAGGAAAAATGCTTTATATTTCATTATAAGACAAAATATTCTAATAAACAGAAACATGGTGGGAATTGAGAGGTTCTCACATATCATAGCACCTCTTCCCTGTATAGTGGGTTTAAATTTGTGTTACAATATTGCCTCCCTTCTTCTGTCATTACCCAGTTTGATTTTTATACATGGCAATCATAATAATAGCTAACATTATATGTCAGGCATGGTATTAAATGCCAGGAACAAGCAGAGACAAAGATTTGAGTCATGCCCTCATGGAGATTTTAGAATAGGAACAGACATTTGTGATCATTTTCTCCATAGTCTCAGTTGTGTGGTGACTTGCCTAAGGCCATTCAGCTAAGGGGACTTGACCCAAGTCTGTTTGCCTCTCAAACCTAAGCTCCTCCAACACCTGAATTAACTGAAGTCGTTCTTCAAGATCTCCAGGCATATTCCAGTTGATCCAAACTGGAGGCAGAAAAATATCCATGGTCATTCCAGGGTGAGGCCTTGCAGAGTCTCTTGAGAATTTTGATGCTGTCTCAAAAGACTCCCTCCAAAATACTTTCCCATGTCAATGGACCTAGAGGACACAGGGGCAGCTGAGCCCAGAGTTTTGGAGCCCTGATTTCAAGTTCCTGTAAAGGAGCCCACACCAGGCCTTATTCTGCCTGAACCTTCTGGAACGCTTCCACCTGATGCCTCTACTTCCTTAGCACATGGCAAAAATTTTGTTCTTCCTTTCTATTCTCCCTCCTTCAGAAGATGCTTCTTGGGACTTATCCCTCATATCCTCATGAATGTTAATGTCTCCTTTTCACCGTCTCCTCACTTCCCCTCTGGCTGCTCTTTCAGCAAGCCACTTCAGATCTAAACACACACAGTAACAAGACCAACTGTTCAAACCTGAAACATATGGGACACAAAAGCCACTGCGTGGTTTGTTGTTTTTTTCTTTTAACATGTTAAAGAAATGCTTTATTAATACAAACACACGCCAGCTATAAAGCACTAAGAAATTTAAGTACCTATGTCATAACAAACAGGTGGCAACTCAACCTCCAGGGTCGACAGAATGATTGAAGGAGACTGCAACAGACCATTTTCCCATGGTGGAGAGGGCATCTTCACAGGTGAAGGGGGACCCATCTGTAATAGCTTTTCAAGTTTTCTCTCCTCATCAAGGATCATGAGAGGCACTCAATTCAAGGGGAGGTCTGCAATCTGGTGCTCTTCAGGCAGGTCAAAACTCTCAAAATCTGGAGGATTGAAGGGAAAGAATTTTTCTACTTCTAGATAGGTGTCATCTGAGGCAGGAACGGAGTTTTTTGCTCCAGTAGTCTTCTCAGTCACCTTTTTTGCAGGGTAGTTTGGCTTTGTTTTAGAGGTCCGTTAGTCTTTACTGACTTTCCTGTGGTTCTGTTGACAGTTCCCAAAGCATTTCTGGCAGCTTTAGGTAAGGCTGGTGGAGCATCAAACGTTCTGCCAACATGTGTTGAAATCTGAGATCTGCCATCTAAACCTTAGACTGAAGGTCTAGGCTTCAACTTCAGCCCATCTTTAGAAGCCACATGAGTGGCTGGTTCTCTGCTTTCCTTATGGACAAAGATCAGAGTAGCAGCCCCACTGCATGGTTTGACTAGAATGAGCTGCTGCTGAACAAATAATCCTTCGTAGTATTCAAATAATTTTGACTTCACGTGACCTTATTTTCTGACACATTCTTCCTTTTGGGAGAACTATTTTGTTCTTTTGAAGTCATACTGTGAATATTAATACTTAATTCCCATCCCAAAGAGTGAGAAAAGCAAGTTGATTTGCCTAGTATTGCTTTGAGGAGATCTCATTGCTCCAAATAACTAAATAGGGTCAGAATTTCTCAAAGAGAATGTCTACATCTTTCTAAACTAAAAGGAAAACAACATTAAATAGGAACTAAATGGCTCATTTCATGAGTAGGAGACAGTGTTTTAATGGTTTTAAAATAGTCAAGTCTCCCTCCTCCTCCCCCTCCCCCTACGCTAAGTTGTTCCCACCTTAAACACCCATTTAACCAAAAGGAATGGTTCTAGCCTTTCTTCTCCATTTAAAACATCCATTGACATCACACTTTCTTTGACTGAGATGTGCAGATGAGTGGAAAATCAAACAGGCTCTGCCAGCAGCTTGGAAGCAGATTTCAAGGCTAACAGAATCCACTCACTTTGTATTTTCTACCCTAACTTCTCAGTCAAGTCAATAAATACATGGTAAGTTTGAATTGGGGTCATGGCACTACAAGATTTGGCCTGCCACAGTAATTTCTTTACTTCATTTCAGAGTTTCAAAATGATCTTGACATTTAGAAGTTGTTCAAGAGAGCTTGGTATTGGTGGCCTAATAGGGGCCCGAGGTGACCGGCTGACAATGAGGCAGTCCTTTCCTATCCAGAGCAGTGGTGTTGAGCAGGTGGGGAGTGCCAGCCGGCTGGCTTCTGGATAGGCATCCGTGTCAGGAGCGGTAGGCCGCAAAGTCGCGTGCTGGGGCGTAGGGCTGGTAGTGTTTGCGGGTGGGCCCGGGCCGCCGTGGGGTCATGTTCATGTAGTCACTCTGCAGGAGTCTGCTCCTCTTATTCTTCATCTGCAGCAGAGACAAGTGTCAAGGTGGAGGGACATGGAAGGAGTTCTAACTTTACAGAACATTGACTGACACATGACACTGACCACCAGCATTCCTTGAGCACCTCAGACTTGGGTAATGACTAGTCAAACTTAACCACTAACTCTTCTAAATAAACTTGAAAAATCTCAGTTAAAGAAAATATTTTAGAGAAATCCATCCACGTTGTTCTCAATGCTGCTATTTGACCTGAAGTCCAAAATCATATCAATTAACATATCTACTATTGATACTTAAATACACTTGAAGGCCCTCACCCCTTTGAGAAGGTTAAGCCTGTCCCCATTGAAATCTTCTTACATTAGTGTTTGCTTAAAAAGCCATTTTTCTGTAATTAACCATAGAGGACCTACACTCCTCCAGAGTCTGGTATAGTCATAAATTTGTAAAAGCTGAGTCCAATAAATGGGGATTTACAGTTCCACACAAATACATTCCTACTCCTTTCTGACTCTAGGGACAATAGTGTCACTCATCTCTATTCTGCAGGCTCAGCTCCCTCAGGATGAATTTCTACTAGGACTGAAAATAAGGGCTATGTTGAACCTGTAGCAAAATTTACACTCACCATAAATCTTAGAGTTTTCGACTAAGGGTTAGGAGTGTCGTTCCTGGGTCAAAGTAAGGTAAGTTTTACATTTTTAACAAATGACCCATAAAACTTCTAAAAATATAAAGCCATCTGGATTTCTGGATTCAGAATTCTCTATTAAGGAAAAAAAATGCCTATTTCCTGGCACATAGGCCTGATGTATAAGTAGACGTGCTGCACATGAATGAGATGATACCTGAATGAATAAATAAGTGAACAGCTTCAGCTTTCACCTTAGTTCCATGGGAGAGAAAGTGATAAAGAAAAGTTTGATAAACACTGGCCTTCATGTTACTAAACACAACTATCATGTTTTCAGCCCTCATCTTCTGGAACTCTCAGCAATATTCTATATATTGATTACTCTCTCCTTTTTGCAACACTCTTCCTCTTTGTCTTCTGTGACATCCAGTTTTCACCCCACCTCCTTGGCCACTCCTCCCCTGCCCCCTTTGCAAGCTCATCCTTTTCTAGCCATTCAGTGCTATAATTCCTAGGCCAGTTTCTCTATTCATTCTGTCCTCTTTCTCTAGGCAGTCTCATCCACCTTCATAGATTCAATTACCACCTATTCATCCAAATTTCTGGACTAAACACAACCTGTCCTACATAAGACTCAAGTTCTTCCCTAAAAATAAATCCCTTTCTAAGTGTTTCTCATCACAGTGAATGACACTACCATATATATGGTTACCCAAGGCAGGCCTCACAAACCTCATCCTTGACACCTTGAGCTTTCTTAGCCCCTGTCCCAGAAGACATCTGGAAAATTGTGAAGACGTTTTTGGGTACCACAATAGGAAGGGATGCTTCTGGCATCTAGTGAGGAAAGCCAGAGATGCTTCTAGGACATTGTACAATATATAAGGAGCTCCCTGAAACAAAGAATTATCTTGGTACTACATCCTTTCTATAAATGAAAGACTAGGGCTCTTTTGGGCATAGTGTTACAGCAAGGCATAGGTGAGACTAAGAAAATGTGTGTCCCCAAATAAGTGTAGAAGACTGCTAGTGATGACCTGGGGAGCAGTTTAGTACTTACTCCAACCCAAATGATTTGCTTTGCTAAACCTCCAAGTGACAATCTTTGCTCCAGACACCCAAACAAAATGATAGCTGGTAGAGAGGCCTCAGTAATAAAGATGTGTTGACTCTGAGGTTCTCCAGGTTACACATAAAGATAATGAAAGATCTACTACAGTTAGCTCCATGCTTACCCTTATGCTATCAGCAAATAATGAACTTATTTTTATCTTAACCATAAACACAGCAGTGGGATGAAAATGACACAGTCATGGCTGGGAACACCATTGAGAACCCACAGTGCCCATGTGCATGTAGCACATGTATGAATGTGTGCAGGGAGTACCCACCCTATGTGTCTATGTGACTAGCATCTATTCCACCCCTTCACCAGTGCTGAGTAACAATATGTGGTCAGGACCACTCTTCCTGTGCCATGAACCCCACACCAGCCTTATCCACTGTTTCCTGGGAGCAGCAGAAATGCATAGGGTAATCCACTTAAAGACATGGTCTTCAAGTATCTACTGGAATAAAAGGCAGATACTACTATCTGTACACACAATCCACATTCCCCTCCTGGTGGGAACACCATGTTTTTTAAAGGTTCCTTTGGACTAGAAAAAGGAATAGGTTTACCAGCTCAGCTAAGTGAACGGAGAATTGAATGAGAGTAACAGGTGCTGGTCTGTGGCAGACTGACCAAGGGGAGCTCTTCATCTACTCAATGTCAACATGAGGTCAAGAACTGAGATAGAATCTGCAGCTGCTCGCAGAAACCCACTCAGTCCAGAGCTGCCTCCAGTAGCACATCACAGGCATACAGGAAGTTCCGGAAAACGGCAACTTATACCAAGGCATGCTGCACAGCAGCCAAAAATAGGATCCCAGAAAGCTACCTACGAAATGGCTAAACTCTAGGGATCCCTAATGGCCTAAATGCCCAGCTCAGCAGGTTCCTTGTTTCTTAAATAGTAATAACAGGAAAAGATGAGCTCAGGGTAAAAATGCCATTATGTTCTATAAAATAATAGATATCTTTTTATTTATACCCTTTTGGTAAGAGAGTACAAAGGTTTGTGATGCAAATAAAGAGTGGTTCTTACTGGATACCATAAGAGACTACAAGAGGCCACAGAAGATAAACGATGCCATGCACTGAAACTACCTAACTCACAGGGAGTCTGTGAGACAAAGTAAAACCACAATAAGTTCTCTCAAGACAAAGCAAGATCTGACTGATGAATGGTCAGTTAAAAAAAAAAAGGCAAAACAAGATGAGCCTTGCTAGAAATTAGTAGTGCTGCCAAGAAAAACCCCAGAAAGTCTATGGTATGTCTGAGTTGAAAGTGAACTGTTCAAACTCATTGAAAGTGAGAAGCTGCTTTTGGCCTTATGGGTGGTTCAAGTCACTCAAATTAGTGCCTCACTGTGGTAACTGACATTCTAATGCACATTTACAATAAACCTTAAATGATGAGGAGTACTCTTCTGGCCACTGAAAGTTAAGAGTTCCCAAAACTGCGTCCTGCAAAACTAGTAAATTACTAGTAATTTACTAGGTCAGCATATCATAGGGAAGCAGCTTTCCTAGAGGGGTACCCAAAGGCCCACTGCACCTGATCTTTAAGTTAGGAATTTGAGATGTAAGAGGATTGAAAAGCTATATAGCAGGCATAAAACCAATGGCAGGGATTAGGATAAAAATAAGAACTAAGAATTCTAAAAATAACACCACAGTGGATCAAAACTAGAAGATTCCAAGGATGAAAACACCAAAGTCCAGAAAGATGAAAGTATTCAACCAACATCAGGGGCAGAACATAGACAATACTTAACTATAATGAAGCCCTCTGTCAGGGTTGAGCAACTTGCAGAAGGCAAACCAGGCATTCTGAAGATGAACTGGGTATAAAGAATTTCCAGGAAAAAATTCCAGACAAGCTCATTTAAGTCCTTAATTTGACCTCATGGGTTTTATCAGCTCATCAATCCAATAAGCATTCATTAAATACTCAATGTAGTTAATACAAATTGATGGGGAATATTAGAAAGATAATCCTTTATCCTTAAAGAGAAAACATTACTCATTGAGGATATGACTCGCACATGCATCTAACTTCTAGAAAAAAATTCAAAGACAACATGGAGGCAACAGAGGAGGTATTCTGTGCCGCACTGGGTATACAAGAAGGAAGTTTCTGAGTAGGGAACAGATCCTTCATCACAAGGGTCTTTCTTTATGTATGTTCATCAAAATGTGTTCAAAATCGAGGAAAGTAAAGAAAAATACACAAAGTTTATTGCACAAACATTTGCGAAAGTTAGTAAACTTAAGTTTGGTGGCAAGAGCTCAGAAAAGTCTAACTCCTGTTATAGTTTCATAATGACAGCACCATAGTTGGCCTCACACAATTTAACTGCTTCAGAGGAGACAAAAATATGACTCAGATCAATAGGTCTAGTTTCTTTGCTAGGTTTGAATACACAATTTCAATTGCCAGTTTTCTCATGACTTTTGACCAAACCGAAGTTCTTAGTTGGCTTCAGTTGCCTTAGCTTCCCAAGTTACCTAGATTTTGATACATATGTATGTATTACAACTGTTTTATGTGTCATAATTATATTGCAAAATGAGGAGAAGGAAAATAACTATTCCTAATCCCCACACCCTAAGTTGCCCATTTAGTTTATTATTCTGCCATGCCACCTATTCAGTGTCTTCTGGAAAAAAGAAGATTTTTTTATCTCAGATAAAGTTAAACAGGATAAAAGATCACCTACTCTAGCATGGGATAAAGAAAATAATAATCATACATTACACAGAAGATAAATCACAGAGGCAAAATTCTTGAATACGTTCAGATTTCACGTACAATAGAAAAGTTATGTAAAAGCAGTGCCACTTCTCTTACCCAGCAAGCAAAAAGGGCCACTGTGACCAGCAAGCTATAGAAAGCCAGGGCTCCATTAACTGCCACCAGGGTCCAAAAGGGCTTGGAAGACTCAGGAGATGGGCGATCTGGACAAAAATAATTCTCTGAAAAATAGAATACAGTAGATTAAAGAATACAGGAATGGCAGTTGAGTGCATTAAAATATCACAGAAAAATGTGAAAGAAATAAAAAATACAAAAACTATCACTAGCTTAGAGTATATAGACTTGCTCCTTGGGACTTATCCAACCCCACTCCCAATCCCGACAGCCTTCAAGACTACAGTTGAACACTATTACTTCAGGGTGGTACACTGGTAAAGCTTCATTCACTTCACTTTGTGGAATCTATAGTGGGATTCAAAATGGTGACTTCCCATGGCCTCAACCCAAGATCTCTCCCCTTCCCACATCAGAAGACAGTTCACCTAAACCCTAAACTATATCCTTAAGATCAGTTAAATGATATACATATTTTTGAACCTGAAGAAAATCATCAGCCTATTAATGGCAGTCAGAACACTGGACAAGTAACCAGAAGATAAATTTTCAGCTCCAACAGTGTCTAATAGAGTACATGATGAGAGACAAGTCACATTAAATCTTTGAGAATCAGAAAGGTTGGGTGGGGGGACTTCTACTCAAAATCGGAGAAAATTAAAACTAGAAAGAATACCAAAAATCTTAGTTCATTGATTTTCAATCCCAACTACACATTAAAATTATCTGAGGAATTGCCCAGGAAAGGGGGAGGATATATGATCTCAATCTGAGGAAGTCTGAAAATATAGCAAGATCCAGCACCTTTTCTCAACCCATGTCAATTGCATCAAAATCTCAGTGTTGGACTCAGGCATCGGTGTCTTTTTAAAACCTGCCCAGATTTATAGTATGTAGATATGATTGAAAATTACTGAGTAGAAAATTGTTAGTGTCTTTTCCAGTTCTAATATAAATTATATATGGTGATATATATATATGTATTATATATTTTATAAGTTATTATATATAATATATAACTAATATATAATATTAATATAATTATATATAATTATGTTTATATATAGATTATAAAATTAATATATATAATTATATACATAACTATATATAAATTATATTATATAGTGTGTGTATATATATACATATATATAATACTATCCTAAAGTAGTGTATCATTCATATAGAAAAAAATATTCTACTCTTAACTTCCAAAATACCATTTTTTTAACCTTTGACTTGATTCCATTAAAATATTCTGCTTGGACATAAGACACATTAGAAATCTGAAAGGGACTCAGCAAGCAAAATGGTCACACTTTAATTGCTTCTATTCTGCCAGAACACAAAAGCTACTCTGTCGCATTCAGTTAATGGTTCTTTGCTTATTTAATATCCTATTTTTCACCACAGCACAGCTCTATTCCAGCATAGGAGGAAAAAACATTTATTGGAATTATGCTAGTATTAAATATAAAACTGAGCATCCATTTTCTTATCATTCTACAGAAAAAAAAAAAAAAAGAGGAGGTTTAGTGTGTCCACAAAGTGTACAAAAAAAGTGATGTGAACTCTCTCAGTTTTACTTGTTGCTACCAACAAACTATATTCTGAGTTTGGGAATGGTATGATTTTCCCCCTAACCTTTAGAGAGAACATAAAACCAACATAAGCTCAGTAGATTTATTTTCACTAATTTATGATTACTGCTTCATGGTATCGAGTTTAGAGCCATGAAAAGGTTGGGTGACTTATCCAAGATCATAGAATTGGTTAATAGCAAATATCACATTTCCTGGTTTTTAGTCCAGTATTCTTTGCATGTTTTAGAAAAAGAAAAAGATACTTTTACAGAAGAAGACCATGGAGCACAAAAAGAGAATTAATTAGAAAGAAACCTCATTCTTCTTGAGTCTTGATCTGTTAGACTGAGTTGCTTCTTGAGGATACCTGGGCGTACATTTTAATGGCATTCTTTTATCTGCCATGGTCCACTCTAATGGAGAGTGATGTTATGAGTGATCTATTCCATGGGCTCTAATTTCACCCCTTCCCCTCCCACTCAGTGTCAGTGAGGGAAAGTAAAGATACCCAAGACATAACCTCAAATCTCCTCTAAAGTGAAACCAAAAACATTTTTTGAAAACATTAACTTTATTAGTATCAGATCAGTTGGGATTTATTCAACCCTGCCACTGACCCTGGCCTAGTTTTCGGGAATGCAGTTGAAAACCATTACTGTAGGGTGCTATATTGGTAGAGTTGCACGGTACCTTTCACGTGGATAATGGTCCCATTGCTCTTCTCGTTGTCCAGGTAAGGGGGAGGATACATGATCTCGATTTTGCAGAAGTAAATATCTGTTTGGTTAACATACAGATCCCAGAGGTAGAATGTCACTGATTCATTGCCCAGTTTCCCATCGCAGTTGAACCCTGTATTTGAGGAAAACTGAAGCGGATGGGAGTAATTTGCGTACAACATGCAGACTTCCATGGCACTATCGACTCCTTTATACAGAGATGCCCGGAACTCCTTTGAGAAGAGGTTGTAGGTATACTTGCAGCTAAGGTTGACTGAATTGTTATACACCACAAGCAAGGGCGACTGCTTCACCAAAATCTTGTTTTCTGGGGGATAAAAATCATTTTCTTAGAACAACAGCATAAGGATAATCTTTTTTTCCTGAAATCAAGGTATATTAATTAACCAAATCGAGACTTCTCTAGCAAAGGCTTTCTCTTGGCAGATAAAGATTTAGGAGCTCTTGGGGGAGATAATTATACAAAGAGTTTAAAAGTTTACACTTTGATATCATTTTCACCCTCCTCTGAATGGGACAAAGGAGCATATGTTCATCTGAAAGGCAGAATACAGCCTTCTAATGGAACTGAGCTCCTCTGCTGTGCGCTTGGAGTTGTTTAATCTGTATTGAGATTCCTGAGAAGTTAAACATGAATTAAGCTTAAGTGGTTAGAACACCTGACACAGGCACAGAGAGTTTTTAAGCTGTAATATAGACTTTTGTGAAGGAATTAAAATACTTTGAAACTTTTTCTCACATTAGGCTTAGGTTAATGATAGGGTTAGGTTTGGGGGTTAGGGTTGGGGATAGTGTTATGGTAAGGATTACGGTGTTAGTGTTAAGGTCAGGGAAATGGGTTATGGGTAAGGGTAAAAGGTGGAAACTAAGGGTAAAACTAAGGGTGGGGGGGGATTAGGGTTCAGGTTAGGGTTATGTGTTTGGAATTAGGACTTAGTAGGAGGGTTAGGCTTAGACTTACATGTCCCAGCTCAGGGTTAGATTTAGAATTAGATTTAGGGAGTTAGCATTAGGTTTACAGTTAAGGTTAATATTAGGGTAA
>NW_003852408.1:27263441-27299436 GCF_000181295.1 Otolemur garnettii
AATTCTGGCTCTGTATCAAGAACTTTAGAAAAAAATACGAGGGCTCAGGTACTCTCACTCCCAGAAATTCTGATTTAATTTGTCTATGCTGGGGATAGTTGTGGGGAAGGATTGATAAATTTTTAATAACCACTTTATTAGGATATAATTTACATACCACAAAATTTGTCCTTTTAAAATGGTTCAGTGGATTTGGTGTATATTCAAAGAGTTGTGAATAGATCACAGCTATCTGATTCCAGAATATTTTCCTTACCCCCAAAAGAAACACCAATTTGTAGCCATGCTCCATTCCTCCATTCCTTCAAGGCCCAGACACCACTAATCTACTTTTTGACTATATAGTTTTGCCTATTCTGGACCTTTATATGAATAGAATCATACAATATGTGGGCTTTTGTGTCTGGTTTCTTTCACTTAGCACAATGTTTTCAAAGTTCATCCATGTTATCAATGTATCAGAACTCCATTGCTTTTTATGGCCAAATAATATTTCACTGTATGGATATACCACCTTTTGTTTTTCCATTCATTACTTTTTAGCTATTATAAATAACGCTACTATAAACGTTTGTGTACAGGTTTTTATGTGAACATATGTTTGCAGTCCTCTTGGGTATGCACCAAGAGTGGAATTGCTGGGTCATATAATAACTCTGTTTAACTTTTTGAGGAACTGCCAGACTGTTTCCAAAACAACTGCACCATCGTACATTCCCACCAGCAGTATATGGATTCCTATTTCTCCACTTCTTTGTCAACATTTATCATTGTCTGTCTTTTCTATTATGGCCACCCTAGTGAGTATGAAGTGGTGTCTCATCATGGTTTGATTTGCATTTCTCTAATGACATAAGCATCTTCTCATGTACTTGTTAGCCATTTGTATATTCTTTTTACAGAAAGGTCTATTCAGATTATTTTCCCATTTGTTAACTGGCTATTTGCCTTTTTATTATTGGATTATAGAGTTATTTATATATTTTTTCTTTATATATTTTTATCAGATATGTGATCTTTAAATATTTTCTCCCATTCCATGAGTTGTCCTTTGTACTATCTTAAAAGTCCCCCACTTGATTTTAATATTCATCAGGGATTGAAAACCAGTATGGACTAACTGATTTCTCCAGCTGACAACATATTAGACTAGTCATCTGGAGAATTCTAAAAACCTGTGATTCCTAGGCCAATTAAATCACAATCTTAAGGGGTATAAGATCCAGGCATTCCATTCAGATTTTTTTAAGTTTCTCTGGTAATTGTAAATTGCAATCAAGTCTGAGAACAAATAGACTAACAAATGAAACACAACTTCTTATCCTCAAATTCATAGGCCTCCATAGACTTCCCAACCTCATCTCCTCTAACCCAAACCTCCTAATTAATCAGGCCATTTAAGTTAACACCCCAAGAACATAATGAGCATTCCTACCTCCACTTTGTCTACTGACTTCATGGCCCAGCATACCACTCTTCTCAGATCTCAAAATGATTATTGTCTGTGTCACTCCATTACTATTTGGTCAGATTCTACCTTTTGAATGCCTCTTTCTTCACATAGTCCATTTTGTTTAGCTTTTGATTTGTATATAATTCCCCTAGCCCCCTGGTTTCCAAGTCTCTTCACAACAAGGGCTACATGTTACATTTCTTTATATAATACTGAGGGACTAACAGGATCTCATTGAATAATTGCTGAGTGAAAAATGGTGATCTGATTGTGTCTGTCTTAAGGAGACCATATCATTTTTCAAGATTTAAGAACATGGTTGTCAAATCTAGCTGCCAATTTGACTACCATCTCCTTAAATCCCTGTTCAGAACTGTGTCTCAACAAGTTGGGTTTCATTTATTATTCAATCAACAAATATTCTGTAGAAGCATTGCGAAGTAAACATGAAAGAATTGAACAGTTCAACCTGTCTTACTGTGAAAATCCAACTTGTTTGTTGTTTCTATTTTGTTTGGCTTTTGTCTTTGTTTAGTTAGAAGGAGTCATGAGGCCAATTTTGATTGGAAGGGTAACCAACCCCAGCAACAAATGCCAGCATCTCCCCTCCTTTTCAGGGAGTAGAGGTTAGACATCTGTATTTCTGTTTATGGAGCCCTCTGGGATCTGTGTTTCTGTTGCTAATTGTCTGGATTTTGTTTTATTGGGCATTCAAATTCTTCCTGATCTGCCTTTAATATAAAGAAAAAGATGAGAATAGAACTTTTTTGTGGGGATAAAAAGGACTGTGGGTGGGGGAAAGTGAGTGAAGCTAGAGAGAAAGCCCAGATTGTTACCCAGTTTGGCTCCCTCCACCAGGTACACACAGTGAGGTGGAGCCAGGAAAGGGAGGGAGAAAGGAAGGTCTTGCATCTCTACCCCAGCTATATGCTGAGCATAACTTGCATAACTCAGGGTGTGACATGTTCCTAAGATGCATATGGAAGGGAAGAATTGATTTCCTAAAAATGAATTGCACTCAGTTTCTTCCACACACTCTACTAGAAAAGAAAGACTATAAACTGAACAGACACTGCTTTACAAATAGTGGAACAGTGATCTGGGTAGAGCTTCTGGGGATACTTGGGGAACCAGCTAAGGATTTCTGGCGGCTATGACTGCTCTCCTGAGTCATGAGGGGTCATGCATACATTGATTTGACAAACTTGTACTATGTAAAAGTTAGCCTGGCTAAGATGTGTCTCTCACCTGGGTTAAGGTGGGAGAATGTGCATTGTGGTTGGGGGTGAGTTAGGGGACTGTATGAGGAAAAGACAAAGAGAGAAAAAGAGCAGTCTAGGCAAAGGAGAGAAAGAGGTGAGAAAGAGTATGACAGATTTAGGTAAATTATAGCTACCTCAATTTTCTGGATCATGAGTTATGAAAGATAAGATTGGCAAAGCAAGCATAGTTCACCTCACTGGGGAACTTGAGCTCTATCTTACAGGCAACAGAGATTTTGAAGACAGGGATTTTTATATAGGGCACTTTGGCAAAAACATGGAAGGTAAATTTGAAGGGCACAAGAGTGAAAACAAAAAGAACACATAAGATATATCCAGAGGATTCTAGGCAAGAGGGGATAAGGGACAGGAATGTGGTGTGAAAGAGGCAGATAAACACAAGAAATATTTACAGGATGCACTTTGCCAAACTTGATATTTGCTTAGGTGTGCTGAATGAGAAAGGAGGAACTGCAAATGCCTGTCCTGAGGCCACATAGACCAGTAAGAAAGTCACTATCTTCCTTTTCTTCTACCTCTCCTTCATTCATCTCTTCTTCCTCACATTACCAGAATAGGCAGCTTAGACACTGAAGTGAAGTTTGGACATCTGAGCTATAAGGAAAATATCTTCTCAGCCCGAGGCATCATTGTGAAGAAAATACAGATCACCTCCAAGTTTGCTGGGAACACAGCCGACTCCCTGCAGCTTATTTCAGAGTTTGCTGTTTTTCAGAGGGGAGAAGCAGGGATCTTTCTCTCCTGAAGCTATCTTTCCTTCACAAGGCATCATGTAGTGAGATAACTGGAAGATGGATTTTTCTTCTTCCACAGTGGGGCCTCCAAATTCAAACAGCAGCACTGCTGAGACTGATTGGATTTCTCCAGAGCCCACTCTACCTCAGCACTACAGAAGGAGGACCAATCTGAGTCCAGTGTCTAGGCTGGCTACATATTCAGCATTCTCCTGGCTGATGGCATATCCAGCAACCAGACAGGGGAAGGAAAACTATTTTGTTACTCTCTGTGCTAAGATTTTGTTGAGAAAGAGATTGAAAACTATTGATTTTCGATATGGCCATTTTACGAAAAAAAAAAAAAAACAGACACCCAATTTACCTGCCAATGTTTCCTTTCTCTTCTTATGTCAACACAGATAATTTTTTTTTTGTCCGGGACTGGGTTTGAACCCACCACCTCCAGCATATGGAGCCGGCATCCTACCCTTTTGAGACACAGGTGCCACCCAACATAGATAACTTTTAAATTAGCTGATCCTTAAACACATGCTTGAAATACCTTTCTTACTATGTGTTCATATATAGCTAACAGGCTGCTAGTGCAGGGTTCAAGCTGAGTTTAAAGTCAGCTGACAAAATCCCTTATCTTTCAATATTTATACCCTTATATCACTTAGTCCTATCTTGATTCATATCAATAATTCAGAGAAACATAAATGAGAAACGATCTCATAGGACCTCAAAATCTACGTCTGCTTTAGAGAGTTGCTAAATGAAAGAAATTTACTTTCAGTGGGTAGAAAACGATAACCAGTTACTCTGAGTGATATTGAATATATGTGATCACATGATTTAACAGTAGGCACCATTCTGACTCCTCTTATTTTCTCTTAAAATGGAGCATGTGTAAAAATGTACACTCTTTACTCAATGAGAGCAAAGCAAAAGCTTGGATAAATCAAAACAGCTGATAATCAGAGCATCTGACAACATTTAGTTTCGATAATACTTTGGTTCTCTGAGTTTCTGGGAATCCATAGTACTTCAAATAATTTAAGGACATACTGTAAAACTTAAGGACAAATCTAGACTCAGAAAAAAATATGAGGAATATTTAGCTTCCCCATACTAACTTCTATTTGGTTGCTTTCCAGTGGATGCTAAGAATGGGAAGCACCCTTTTTAGGCTAATTTGGTACTGATATTAGCGGACCTAGCCCTTTGCTTGTGAATATTTGATTTTCCTTCTTGTGAATGTTAGTCAAGGTCTGCCTAGATCAAACCTATAGGTTAAAAGAGAAACATTGTCAACCCATCAGCTATATTTGCTTATGGTATCAAAAGATTAGCTTGACTGACATTTCTCTAACTGAATTGACAAGTTGTTTTGATGATGAATCTACTGCTTTGCTTTGCAAAGCCTTTCCTAACAGCTAAACCAGCTAAAGGTGTGGAGACAGGAAACAGTAACCTCAAACCTCTTTCCCTCACAACTCTTGCCTGACAATAGGCAACATGAAGAGTAAGATCGGAGGTGAGAAGCTACTTATCTGCTGCTTGTGAGCAAGGCAGTGAGAACGAAGAGATTTCCCACAGATAATCTTGTGATATAGCTGACTTAAGGAAAATCGAAAGTTGCTTGGACTTCCATGAGAATGGGGGCCAGGGTTGGCGGGGGCAGGTTGGTTACCAAAAAAACTAAAAACCTTTCTCTTTTTACCTATTATAAATGGGTCAATTCCTATATTCAGTAACCAGGTCAACCCTCTGCACAGGTGGAATGAATAAGTACCCTTAAAGTGTGGCTCTCTGACCTTGAAAGACCCTCAATTAATACTCAGATTCCCAAAGAAAATGAAGCCCAAAATATAATGTGGGGAACACAATGGCTTACATTTGTAAGGCTACAAAATGCTTTCTCTTACTTTATCTCTTCTGAACTCCATATTAATCTGTGAAGAAAATAGGACCATCATCCTCACACCTATTTTACAGATGGGAAAACCAAGGTCAAAGAGCTAAGTGAGTTGTCTGAGGTTATAGGAAAAGCAAGTGACCCTGGAGACTTGAGGCCATGCCTCATCACTTCTAAGCTCTTGTTCTTTTCCCTTTGCCATTTTACATCAAAATTTCAAAACTATTTTATGATTGATTCTAGATCCTCTCAAAGTTGGACTTGATAGAGAAGGTGGTACTAGGTATCTGAAGTGAGAGTTAGGGAGGAGACTGTCATTAAGAAAGGGAGTAAAGGGAATGTGAAAAGAACCAGAACAAGATACATTTCATTTTCTCCACCATTTTGCTGGAGTCCCATCCTGCAAAAACTGCTGAGCTGGATGGAAACTTGGAGATGATCTAAGCCAATCCCTCATTTTACAGAAGAGGCAACTGAAAACAAAAGAAGTAAATGACTTTTTGAATAAGGTCACACAAATAATGAAAGAGCTGAGATGTAACTTATTTATTTGGACATCTAGGAGTAAATCATAAATTTATTTAAACATCTAGGTTTTAAATCATGAATGAGTAGAAAAACAAGTTTGTTCATTCAGCAAGATTGAATTGATTTCATGCTCATATTTACAGAAAGTATATTTGCAAACTTTTTTTTTATCTAAGGCATATGTACAAAACATTTTGCTTACAATTTGAAAGACTATCTCAAGGTCATAGATGGGTGCCAGATAAGGTCTACAGACTATCTACTGACATAGGACCCCTCGTATCAATTTTTTTTAATGCAAAAACAGTGATAATGCCATTGTAGGACTTCTATTCTAGCTTGCCCAAGTGTACAAATTGATTGAACAGGAACATTAGTCAGTACATAAAGTCACATTTACCTAACTGGGCAAATCTTTGTCTGTAGGGATTTTGTGAATTACTTTTGTTTGTTCCTTTATCATAGCGCTACCAAGAAATAAGAAGGCACATAGAAGCTGGTGAACCAGAGAGTGTGGTAAGCAGCACTCAAGACTAAAGTCTGCATCGACAAGTAGAAGAAGCAGTTGGAAAGTGAGAACACGTGTTTAATAAGCTATGTGATTTTCCTCCAGAAACTTTGAGACCTTTATCGGGTCCCATTTATGCACATCACAGCTGGAGTTTCTTTTGCAGTTGAAAAAACAGTTTATAAGATCCTAATCATGCTGTTTCCTTTTTTAAATTCTGACTGAACACAATTTAATGGGTTAGGTAAGAACCAAAGAAAATGAAAGCTTCTCTTTTCAGCCATCTTGCCCTATGATGTTTGTGAGCATATCGTGAAGATGACGCCAGTTTCCCTGGCACAGAAGAACACCTCCCTCCTGACCACAGAGCTAGTTAAGTTACTGTAACTTTCCTCTGAGTACATTTCCTGTTTGGGCCCAGGATATCCTTCAACACGTGGCCCTCTGACCACTGGCTCCTTTTGTCCAGAAGGGGCAGACTCCCCTACAGGCAATCCAGTGGTTGCTCAGGAACCTCTAAGACAAATTGTTTCTCCTGTGGTAAAGAGAGATTCACAACTCTGAGGGCTGATAACTTTAGCAGGTGATTTGGTTTCACACTGATTTGAGAGGAAGAGCAGTACAGAACATTCAGAAGACTATCTTTTTTGAGCTACTAGGAAGATTAAAAACAGAGCTATCAATGACTTATCATGCCTTGAATGGCTCCAGACTCTCTCTCTCCCAGAAATTCATGTTAAAATGAAAAAATAATAATAATCCAGGTGACAGTTTCAAAATAACTTTGTGGTCATTTCATCCAATTTTCTGTTGTCTATTATCTTGAAACTCTCCCTGTTTTCATAAGGAATGGAGATTTAAAGAAAGTATCTCCATTTTTTAAAAAGGCTTTAGATAAGCTTTATCTATGTGCATCAGTCACCCCTCAGTATCTGTGGGGGACTGGCTCCAGGACTCCCACAGATGCCAAAATTGTAGATTCTCAAGACCCACAGTTGAGCCCCCAGAACCTGTGGATACAAACAGCTGGTCCTCTGTATCCACAAATTCTGCATCTCACAAATTCTATATCTTTGGTCAATGATTGTTTGCGTTTATAGATATGGAACTCACAGAGGGCTGACTGTGTTATCTGCTTCATGGTCCCAACAGCAAACAAATGGCACATACAACAATGGGCAATAGTAGGAGGGTTTATTTATGAAAGGGCTATAGCTTGCCCCAGCAGAGTTATGACCACACTTAGGTTTGAAAAGGTAAAGGGACAGGGAATTTACCAGAACCAGAGGAAAGTGAATTGTATAGAGGAAACCACTTTGACAGACTATTAAGAGAAGCAGGCCAGGCAAACTGCCCTGTCCCTATGCAAGGACGCTATCTGTTACAACTATAAGTTATACCAAGCACATTAACACTTATTGACAGAAAGTATAACAATGATTATAGGTAACAACAGAAATAGAAACACAAGCCTTTTTATAAATTTGCTAAACAAGATGCTTTTGACCAGCACTAGTCTAAGCCCCACATTTAACCCTTATTTTTATTCCTGCACAGCTAGACACTGTAGTATGGGGGACACTTGCTTTTGTCCTTTAAAAAAAAAAATTGTGCTACAAGCAACTGTCAGAAAGTAATGCAAAGGTCAAATAGTTCAGGAGTAAAAAGTCCCATCTGGGTAACAAGACCTAAGACATTATTTTTTTTTTTTTTTTTTTTTTTTTTGCTGGGGCTGGGTTTGAACCTGCCACCTCTGGTATGTGGGGCTGGCACCCTACTCCTTTGAGTCACAGTCACCACCCAGACATTAATTTTTGAGAGAGAAAAATTAAAAATGATCAATGAGTACTTTCTGAAAAGGAATATTGGTGGATCAGAGAATTGTTCTTTGGTACTCTAACTTCTGCCAAAACAAGTTTATTCATTCCTTTAGCAAATAAATAATGGGACTTGATGGACTTGGTTCTTAGGAGATAGAAAGATGTAAAAGACAGAACTGCTTCCTCTGAGGAGAACTCCTGAGGCAGGTGCACAACTAGTTCCACACCAAAGCCATGTGCGTAGCATGGCCTCTATAGAAGGTCATTGAGAGTCACATAAGCAAGGCCTTGTTTCCAGCAGGATGATTCTGAATGCTCTTGTACAGACTGGCCTTTAGCTGAGCCATGAGTTCTGGGGCAAATTTGGGAAGCCTAAAATCAAAGAATTAACCTTAGTGTAAGGGTTTATTAGGAAATAGCAGAGTATTCCATTGATGTACTGAGGAAATGGATGAAGATGGCTGATATGATGCGCAGAGAGCCTTTAGTCCTTTTCCTTTAATGTCAGGAAAAGGTGATGGATTTTACTAGGAAGGTTACAGCAGACCCTGAAGACATCCAAGTTGAGAATGGTGTGGACATGCTACTTCAGGAAGGTTGGCACAGTGGTGAGTGATCATTCTGGGGGCCAAAGAAATACATTGACATGAGTTTACAAGGCCTGAGCTGTGGAGGTGGCAGCTGAGGTCAAAGGGGGTAGACTTGGTCCTGGAGCTGGTCTGAGCAGACTCACAGCAAGCAGGAATAGACACTGACATGGAGTTCATAGGCTGTGTGAGGGCAAGAGTGGAGGCACTGCTAACAAAATTAGTTAAATTAAGAGAGGAAATTTGTTGGGAAAAAAGCTATTAGGTTCATATTTAGATAAGTTGGGTTTGAGAGGCAAGTAAGGCATCCCAGAGAAAACATCCTAAGGAGTCAGAAGTGTAAGAGTAGAGGTTGAGGAAGCCAGTGTGGAGCAGAAATGTTCATAGAGAAATCAACTGTACTAGAAAGACATTTAATATTTTGAAACTTCTAAAAACGATTGCCTGTGCTGTCAACACTGCCCAGAAACACAAGAGTTGAGCACTCCAACCCCCAAATTTCCTAAACACAAAGCAAACTTGAGTACAATGCAACCCAGTTCCTCCCTGCTCTTAATACTAGAAGGGCAATCTCAGAGGACAATATGGCTACATATGGGTACCACTTATATGAAAGTGGTACCACATACAAAAAGCTGCCAAACCACTCCCCCAAATCAAATTTTATTATCCTAAAAGGCTGCCTGTAGTCCAAATAGCATGTAACCAGGGCCTCATAGCTTTCTGTATAAATATTATGATGGTAATTCAGTTAATAGATCATTAGAAAACCCATGGGTATAGAGGGACCTCCTCCATTAATATGTTTTTTTCTAAATAGACATATTTTTTAATCTAGTGACCAAATTTGAGAACCATCAAGCCGCCATCATTCTTAGCCCTCATTCAAGCCAACCCCATAAAAAAGACAACAGTCTATTTTTCCTGTCTGATCCATTCTACCTAAATCCTAAACCTATGAAGAGCCAACTCAGAGGTTTGGCACATACAGAATTTCTAAGGTAAGTGTCATGGCCTGGATAGCCATAGACTTTTATTTGGGCAATTATTTGGAATAATTACTGTGTTGGACTTGATCTTTATATAGGACAATAAGAGACAACAAAGGTAAAATTGCACACACACACCCCCAAAGTCCCACAATCATTTCTAAGCACATTAGCATTTAAGATCCTGGTGAGCAATCCCTCCAAGAGCATTCAGGGATGACCTGGTTTGCAATTCCTTTCATTTGTTCTGTCAGATCAGATGAGCATTCACAAAGGGGTGAGGTGAATTGCCTTGATAAAGCTGATAAAAACTGGCATTTTTTTTATTTCACTGTAGAAGGATTTTTAAGCCAGAAAATAGACCTGAGATATCCTCTAGTCTAACCTCTTCATATATCAGATGAAGAAACTGTGGACTAGAAAAATTATGTCATAGTGCAAAAGTGTAAAAGTCCTAATCGCACCCCTCAACCTTGAGAAATCCTTGGCTTTAGGTCAAGCAACCACATCCTTCTTCTGAAATATACAGGGAGATACTAAGATTAACATCCTTGACTGTAAACAGGAGCCCTGCAGACAATGTTGGGCAGGGTTGGTTTGAACCTAGTGACCCTGTTATCGCTGCCATGAGCTGAGGTCAAGTCCAATCATTGTGAATTCTTGAGGATTCAGGCAAAAATATAAAAGACACATGACTCAGTCTTTGAAGTGGCCTTTGCTGATACAGGTTTAGCACTGTGATCTATTTTGAGAAAATTATTTTTATTGACTTATTTAACAAGGCAGTTTTTAACCTCTGGTTTACCAGAATGGAATTACTCCTCTACCTTGGCCTCATCCCAAAATAACTCTGTCCCTATAAAGCTCTTCTCTTTCTGACCATCTTCTTAGAGATTTGTCCTCCTCTCTCTAGTACTCCCTCTCCTGGGCTTCAGACCTCCCTCCCGATTTCCTTGTACAAATGGCCCCACCCTCCTTTTTTCCCTCTCCCTCCTGCTTTCTTTCCTAACAGCCTTCTCTCCCTACCAGCCCTGCAATGCAACACATCACACACATCATGCGCACACACATACAAACACGTCCAGCATTTGGCTCCTTCCATGTGGTAAGTAAATTGTTCAGATTGTAAACATTTATTTCATACCTACCATGAACAAAATACCATGTGAGACATTCTGAGTGATATAATTGTCTTTACCTTATCTATTTCTTCTCCTTTTTCCCTGCTGTTTTGTCTCCCTCCACTTTTTCTTAACCCTGTGAAGTCTTATTGTCTTTCCCCATGACTCTGCCTAAACTCTAAAATCCCAACTGGCCTCCTTTCAGCCAAATCCCAAGCCATTATTCACTTCTCCTTCCCTCCTACACATATTGCCATTAACCACTGTCTCTTTTCAAAACTCCTTCCCCCTTTGGCCCTGGTGACGTTCCATTAGACATTCCCCTCTGGTCTCGCTAACCACATCTGTCTCCTTCACTAACTTGTCATCCTTTTTAGCTTACTCCTAACCAGAGCTATTTTCCAGATTCAGCTCGAGTCTGCTTTTCTGTAATTATACCTTCTCCTTTCAACTAGCCAATCATTCCCATGACTTCAGCTTCACTCCAAAAATAAGAATTCCTACATATTTTCTTTTTATCCAGTTCAGCTACTTCAAAGCACCTGAAAAATAAAGCTTGAACTTCTGTTATCGGTGTTCAATCCTTTGTTTAACCTGACTCTGCCCTACTTCTTCATGCCTCTACACATTCAGACTTGCCATCTGTTTCAAGAACATGAAGTGACAATATTCCTGGTTTGATTTCTTTATTAATATGGCTTCTCCCTTCTGCAGCAACATAGCATTGGTAAGAACATGAATCCTGAAGCAAGACTATCTGGATTTCCATACTCAGTCATTGTGTGACCGCAGGGAAGTTGCTCTATATACTCTGTGCTTCAGGTTCCCCACCTATGAAATAGCATGATCATAGTGATCACAGTAACTACTTCATCTGACTTGGGGGGAGATTAAATGGTTCTTTATTTGCATACATTTATGAGGTACAAGTGTATTTGCTACATTGATAGATTTCATAGTGGTGAAACAAGGCTTTCAGCTTTTAGTTTATCCATCACTGGAATAACACACATTGTAGAACAGTGCCTGGCACATTATAAGTGCCAAATAAATGCTAGATAGCAATTACTTTGATAATAATATCATTCATCTAAATCCTATCTACCTTTAACATGTAGCTCAGTTCCCAACTCTTCATAAAGACTTACCTCTCTACATTAATCTTACTGGAGTATTCCTCTTGTGTGTCCTTCTTTTTATACTAAAAGTACAGTCATTTCCTTCTTCAACAAATATTTATTGACTACCTACATGCTTCAAGCATTGTGCCTAACACAGCTTATAAGGATGAATAAGATATGATCCTGCCCTTACACAAGTAGTTCTTGTGTGCTAAGTATTTTTATTTCTTTTCCTCTTTTTACATTCCCTCAGACACCAATAGAGATTAAAATGTAAGAGAACTTTAATACATATTTGTCAAATTAAGCTACCCTTCCAGAACTCCCCTTACAAGTCCACAGTATAGTGGGAAAAGTAGATGTGTCAACACACAATAGAACTTTAAAAATGAAAGGAGGAAAGAAGTCTCTCAATTTGCCACATTGAGTCTCAGAGAAGGCTTTTTCAGGTGTAAGGTGTAGGGGACTTTCCAGACTATAACTATAATATATGCAAATTCACTAAGGCACCAAATAGCATGGTGAGGTAGGGGAGTGCCAGTGTTATCATTTATCTGTTTCCAGATGTTATAGTCTTCTCCATTCAATTATGGAATCCATGAAAACAAAGAGAATTCAATTAATTACACAAGCAGTTCTTGTGTGCTAAGTATTTTTATTTCTTTTCCTCTTTTTACATTCCCTCAGACTCCAATAGAGATTAAAATGTAAAAGAACTTTAATACATATTTGTCAAATTTAGCTACCCTTCCAGAACTCCCCTTACAAGTCCACAATAAAGGCTAAAGTATCGAGGAGAAGCTTCCTCAAAAAAGGTGAATCTTGCACCAAAGATCTACAGTAAAAGACAGGATTTGGATGAACAGAAAAGGGAAAGAGTGAATTTCAAGAAGGAAATAGCCTTGATAAGATCCTAAAGGCAGAATGGAGTTGTGGAGACAGTGAAGAAACCTGCAGTCTTAGAGTTGAAGCTCTTATATTAAGGTGTGAAAGGAGAGTTTAGAAAAGTAAGACAAGTCCAGCCTAAAAGCATACAAAAATACCAGGAAACTGAAATGTCATCTTTCTAGGAACCATCAATGCTATTTCCTTTTCTGTAAAATGAGAGAAGTCTAAATTCCCTCCCGTCTCTAAATATCTGTGGTTGAATCCAGCAATTCTCTGGATGCTTCTCCTTATAAATGTTTTCCCAAAAATAGATTCATGTGGATAGACTATTATTCACAATGGCCCTAAATTGTAAGAAAAACAATTCTAGGAAAATTTCACAATTCTCATTTTTACTTCCTTAAAGTTCAAAGTAGGATTTCATATCTATCACGGAATCTAGAATAGTATCTTGCACACAGAAAATATTCACCACATGCCTGAATATGAATGAGGACCTGTCTTACCAAAGCCTGAAAAGGAGCTGGCACATTAGAGAACAGAAACCCACTAATGCCTGTTTTAGTCCACCAGGAGTCTCATCGTGAAAAGAAACATTTTCCTCATTAGCACTCATCTCACCCTCTGGGAGACAGAGTCTATGGATCAAAATGGAACCCCTTTCATCTTAAATTATGTACCCTTATAACTGATAGTGGTCAATATCAAAGAAAGTCATCAAGTAACACAAAAGCTAAAAATACATCTCCGATGATATTCTGAGACTTTACTACATGTCAAGTATCCCTGAACAATGAGAAGCACAATCTTCTACCTTCTCAGAAAGTTTAAAAAAAAAAAATGTTCAACACCCACCTATGTTCTCAAAAAGGGAATCTAGGATCCACATTGTTACTAAAACGTGCAGACATGCCAATAATTCGGATTTCTGTATGAATTAGTGAGGGGTGAATAGGAGTTACACTATAATCAGTACATTACATGGTACACTGTGAGCCAACTAGGTGATTTGGGTCTGCAGAAAAGGGCTCTTGATTAGATCAGAGGCCAAAGTGAATTACCAGTGAGTAATTCTGAATGACACCATTAGGAACTATTAACCTGGTTACCTTGTCAACCAGAATTCTTAAGATAATGAACACGATTACAAAGAAAAAGATGACGGTAATGGTGATGCAGAGATAAAGGAGTAGCCCAAAGTTACGTAAGAAATTCTCCGCCACCTTGCAAATTCTCTTGCAGCAATGAAAACCAAAAACACATGTAACTTGCATGGTGACACCAGACTAAAAAATATGCTTATGAAATTAGCATTGAAATACTAAGGCTAAAGAACTCTAGACTCTCTTTTTCCACTCTACCAAGTGGCTGGGCAGCTCTTTTTTTCTATCTAATGTTCTTTTTTTTTTCTTTTAAGAGAAGGGAGTCTTACTCTGTCATTTAGGCTATAGTGCAGTGGCACAATCATAGCTCACTGCAGCCTCCAACTCCTGGGCTCACACAATCCTCCCTCCTTGGCTTCCTGAGTAGGTGGGACTTCAGGGGCAAACCTCTACACTCTGACTGGGGAGCGCTGGGTCCCATCTGGTGCACCTCCCTTCTCTTGTTTGGAGTCATCAAAATGAGTAACAACCAAAACCTTACACCCACTGTGCAACCACTTCTCTGCAGAGCCTGGGTTACCGTCCCTCTGGCTTCAGGAGCCAATTCTCGTGCAATGATTCTCAGACAGAAAGCTCTAGTTGAATTTTATTGGGGGGGGGCTTTTTTGTTTGTTTCTATTTTGTTTTGTTTTGTTTTAGTGCTAATACCCTATCGTGGCCAAAAGGCAGGATGGGGTGGGGGTGTTCAAAGAAATCATCCTAAAAAAATAGACAAAGATACTTTAACACAGCTTAGAAAACCAGAGACCGCTTCAGTCAATCACAAAACCACTTAAATATCAGTTTTCCTAATGTTCTGCTCATCTATCTACTGGGAAGAAAAGTTTTAGCCTCTATGAAATGTCATAAATAATAAATTCCTTGAAGAAAATGGCAAACAAAAACTTAATCGAGATGAAAAAGAGACAAACGTCTTTGTCCCTTACAATGACCTGCAGTGAAATAATTATGCTTTGAAGGAGTGTCTGTCCTCTGACTTTTGGACAAGAAAGTCGAAATGAATTGCATATCCTCCTCAGCGCCTATACTAGTTAATGAAGAGCGAGTGTTTTAGAGATGATAAACCACAAACGGAATTTTCTTCTGGGATTGTTGACGGCATAAAATTAAAATTCATTTTGTAAATGTCAGCACACTACATGCAGGAAATACTTGGAGGAAGATATCCACACGAGATAAAAGCCAAGTGGTAATCATATGGCATTTCTCCACTCATGAAAAAACAGAAGAAAGACATTAACAAGGTTATGTCTTAAAGAAGGAGAGGCAGCGAGATCCGCTTCCCACCGACAGTAAATGTTTGAATGTTTAGCTTCGGAGTTACAATCACAGATTCATTTCTACTTCTAATCTATCTGTGGCAATGACTCATACTACTTCCTGGAATTGATATATTGATATTAATTTAACAGTCCTTGCTGTAAAAGTCTTTGCAGGATGAATGCCTTTAAAAAAAATTAGTGTATTACCTGGGTATAGTAGTAGAGTAAAGCAAATTCTTAAGTAATGTCTGTACTTTGAAATATCCATCAGATTTACTTGACAAGACACCCAGGCAATTTTGTAAGTCAGCAAAACTGGCCACAGTGTACTAGGGGTCGTGTAAATACAGCAATCTATTGATCTTTCAAAGTTTTCCTTTTTGTCCTATTTTCCCAAGCACAGCCCTGTAGCATCGCTCAACTGTGAGAAGGGAATTACTTTATTCTGCAGACAGCTACCTCAGCAGAGTCATCTGCTGAACACTGAAGTACAAATAAAGTCTCTAATCACTTTGCTTTCCTTATGACTTTTCATTAAATGCCAATTATTGCCCTGCCTTCTGTGTCTCTCTCAGAAAAGGAAGGGCTATGGAGAATGCAGCAGGGTGAGCAGAATAACTGTATCCCAACTGGTCTTTTTGACACTTTATTTGCTAATGTTTGGGGAGAAATGAAAAGGAACACCCTTGTGGAAAAGTAAGCGGTGTTGGCCTGATTTGTGTCTTCATACTGGCTGGTTAGCTTACTGAAAAATAACCAATAGTGTCTAAAAAATGTAATCCATGCTACGTAGTACGCGCATATGCCTATCATCAATCCCAAATCTTTTTAAAAGAGCCCACACTTCCAAGCTGGGCTCATATTCCAAAATCCAACGAAGTTCTCTCTGGTGACTGATCTCAGTTGCACAAGTATTCGACTCTCATAAAAAACACATGACTTTAGCAAAGGACTCATCTAAGTTAAAGATTTGTCACTCTTTCTTAATTACATTACTTCAATCTAGCCATAAGATCTTTCTATAATAGCATAAGTATTTTAAGTGATGCTGTGAACCAATAAGTGAGAATTATTAAATTCACGGGGAAAGAAACTGTTCTTCATACGTGCACATACACACACACATCTCAACATAGCTGTTACAGGAGTTTCTCGCTGTCCCAGGGAGGACACTTACACTTTGACCAGGGAATTTCCTTAGTGATAATTTCTTAATGCAGGGCAACTACAGAGACAGAAACAAAGACCACACGGAAAGCTTTGCACCATTGGAGTAGTACGGATCATACATTTTTATACGTTGTAATGATTTTCTTTCTCTTAAGTTTTCTCACTGAAAAGAGTCATTTCAAAAGTGTCCCCTCCACCCCAATCCCTTTCCTTCTTCATTAGCCACTCAGCCTCAAATCCTGAAAGTTATTAGGAAAGCAGGTTGATGTTTGAAAAGTAAATGGATCTCAAAGTAGAAAACAAAGGCTTCACATGTGTGAACTCTCTGACTGCTTCTTTAGCTATCCGCCCTATAATAATGTTCTAAGGAAAAAATCTTAAAAATATTTGTTAAGGGGAAGGGGACCCTTACCAAAAAAACCTCCAAAAGGGAGTGAATGAATTAATGAGATGTAAGTGTCCACAAAGCACATCAGAAAAGTATTTTGTGTACAATTACCAATTTTAAATAGTTTTCAGTTGGGGTGAGGGGCTTCTCTATATTCTCTAAAAATAAATTTTAAAGATCCCTTAAAAATAAATGTTAAAGATATTTCTTAAATAAATTACAGATTTTTTTTAGAATTTATTTGGTAGCTCTAAATATTTGGTACCAAATACTGGGAAATAAGTTAGCACAAGCTCAGGTCTTTCATCAACACCTTTTATAAATAGACACAATTTGGGCTCCCTGGCACATCACACCATGAAATAGATGAATGGATATGCAACTATTATCTTTCTGCAGGCTAGGAAATTATACTCTTTGGGGTATATGCACATAATGTTTAAGAACAATAACAAATAATGCAATCTCTGCACCTCCCAGACAAATAAGAAATAAAATTGAAGATACTGGCTTTTCAGTGTATCTTTTGAGAAAAATACCTGTCTTTATTTAAACATGCCTGTTAGCCCCTATCAGTACAATTTCTGAGCCAAGTGGGACCCTTCTCAGAGAATAAGCTGAATGAATATCTTACTCCAGACCACCAAAATAATAAGTTCTTTCTGTTGGGAATCACAATTTCTCCAAAGATGATTTAACCCTGGATTTACCCGGGTCTATGAAATTATAACCACAATATCATGGTAGGTAGAATACCAGAGTGGGCAAGAGAACCAGCTCTGGGGTCAGACTGCCTCTGATAACTGACGCCTGTATATCTTTAGGCAAATTGTTTACCATGCCTACCCCTCAGTCTCTCCATCTAAATGGGGTTAACTGCAATACCCACCTTCTACTCAGGAGAAGTAAGTGCTCTCAGAGTGAGTGCTCTGTAAGTGTTAGAGATATTATCCTCCCCATCACCATTGAGGAACTTCAAGAATTTTAATCTAGGAAAACTCAGCCAATTGTAAAAGAAAACTAATTTATCAATACTTGTATTGTACCCACTTCTGTGGGGACCCTAGGATTCATTTCGATCCTCATTCAATTTGGGTAGACATAGTAAATTATAACTAGGATTTATTTTGCTAGCCGAGCACTGGCTAAGCTAAGGATATCACACGGATTATTTCATTTTATCCTCACAATGGCCTCAAGATGAAGCTCATTATCATTCCCATTTTACAGATAAGAAGATAGGCTTAGAGAGTTTAAACAGACACCTAAACTTATCTAGTAAGAATTGGATCAGTGATGTGAACCCCGGCAGCCTAAATTCAGAGTTTTCAGAACCAACTTACTAATAGCAGTTTTCTTAAATTTAAAAAAAAGCATATATATGTTTAAAATTCTTGAGACACCATTGACTAATAAATAAATAAAATTTATTTAATTTATTTTGTGTCCATTTACTTTTCAAACATTATGTGCAAATTTATTTTGTTAAAATTCTATAGTCTGAGAATCAGTTTCTAAGTCTTAAGTTGCCACATGAGAACAGAACTACACTCAAATGTCTACACTTCACAGATTGTTTGGAATTTAAAATAAACCAAGCTGGTCACAAGACCTCAAGAAACAAATTTAGAAGAGGAAAGAAATTAAAATTATTTACCTGTTACTTGAAAGGAGGAGAATATGTTGAGAGCCAAGAGCAGCCTGAACATCATTGTCCTAAAGGTGGGCGAGGGCTCCAGCCCCCCCTCCTGAGGAACCCAAAGTGTGAAGTGAACTGAAGACACCTGTGCCAAAACTGACAGGCTCTGTCATCTACGGTCACCACCAACTTACTTCCCTTAAGGGCACAGAATGAAGGAACGAAACTACAAGGCACCGTGACTGCAGCATTTCATACAGGATATTACATTGTTTTGATGACTTTAGGCTTTTTTTTTTTTTTTTGAGACAGGGTCTTACTATGTTGCCCAGGCTGATCTCCAATTCTCCCACCTTAGCCTCCTGAGTAGCTGGGGCTACAGGTGCATACCTGCACTTGGCTGACTCTTAGACTTCTTATTTTTTTCCTTGAAAAGTAGTGTCTATCACTATATGATGGGCTCATGAGAATTATTCTCTGTTGATGGTGTTCAAAATCTGGTGGAGATCTAAGGGTAGATAAAGTGTGCTGAACAAGGAAAAAAGCCTCTTGCAGTGGTGAGATTTTCATAGGATGAGGATAGATTGTGGAAAAGACAACAATAAGAATTCTAGTGAGGCCGGATGCAGCTCAGGCCTGTAATACCAACACTCTGGGAGGAGGAGGCGGGTGGATTGCTTGAGCTCAGGAGTTCAAGATCAGCCTGAGCAAGAGCAAGACCTCATCTCATAGAAAAATTAGCCAGGCATTGTGGTGAGTGCCTGTACATCCCAGCTACTTGGGAGGCTGAGGCAGGAGGATCACTTGAGTCCAAGACTTTGAGGTTACTGTGAGCTACGACCTCATGGCATTCTACCCAGGACACAGAGGGAGACTCTGTCTCAAAAAAAAAAAAAAAGAATAGAAAAGAAAGAAACAAAATTATACTGAGAAGTTGAGAAACATCTACCTAGGTGTTTAAAGGAGTTATAAACATTAGGAACTTAATATCTGCGCCGGACATAAGGTGGCCCTCTGGAGCATTGACTATTCGGTGCTTCATTTACCCCAATCTTACCCCAACTCACTTCTAGGAACTTTGCAAAACACATTTCTCTTATAAGCATCAAGCCAGCTTGGGTATCAGGATGAGGTTCCCTAGGCAAAGGGAAAGACAAAAAAAATTATGTTCTCAGGAAGACCATAAGGCCACCAAAAGCACTTTGGTGCCTTGACTATCAGTCTTTCAAGGTTTAAGTAATAGGGCACAAAGGGAGGCTTCAAAGCAGAATCTCCAAACATAGAGCCACCTCCCTGAACCCCAGTGTGGCCATTTTGCCCTCCCCTTCTGGTGCCTATATCAGTATCTCACCCTCAATGACTGTTTCATAACTTTTCCGGTAATTTTTTTTTTCTTTTCTTTCCTGATTATCTAAGCTTTAAAACCCTAGACTGGGGTTTTGTGGATGTGGTTTTTTTTAAAAAAACATAACTTGTATTGCTTTTCATTCTGACTATAACTGTGAGATATACAGAGAGAAAATTTAGAAAAATGTAAGCATTAAAACAAGATTTATCAGCTCGGCGCCTGTGGCTCAAGTGGCTAAGGCGCCAGCTACATACACCTAAGGTGGCAGGTTCGAATCCAGCCCGGGCCCGCCAAAACAACGATGATGGCTGCAACCAAAAACAAAAAACAGCCGGGTGTTGTGGCAGGCCCCTGTGGTCCCAGCTACTCAGGAGGCTGAGGCAGTAGACTTGCTTAAGCCCAGGAGTTGGAGATTGCTGTGAGCCGTGATGCCATAGCACTCTACCCAGGGGACAGCTTAAGGCTCTGTCTCAAAAAAAAAAAAAAAAAAAAAAAAAAAAAAAAAAAACACAAGATTTATCTATACTCTTTCCACCCTAATGTAAAAACTGTTAATATTCTGGTACATTGCCTTGCATCTGTTTGTCAAATAAGATTTGTATATATTTAATATCATGTTTTACTTATGGTTTTCAATATATGTGTACTGTACCTGTATCTAGAACATTTCTCCATGTCATTTAAGTATTCTTTATAAACATCATTTGTAATTGATGCATAATATTCAATCCTATAACAATTGTTTAACAAACCCCTAGTGTTGCTATCTTTCTTTTTCTTGGCTATTTTAAATTGCTATAGTGAACATCTTTGATGACCTAACTGTAAGTGGAGTCAGGCTTCCTATCCCTTCCTCCTGAACTGATAAATGACAGATCAAAAGTATTTCCTCTCCTGATAGACTCTCTTTGTCCACACTTTAATTTTCTCACAAACACAGTCTTTGTAAACCTCCCATACTGATACATCTTTCTGCCCTTTGGAGCAATGTGTTCTTGGAAATGATTCGCTTGTATTTCTGAACTGACAGGTATATGACAAAGTCACATCCCCAGTCCTAGAGAAGATTCACTTGCAGAATTTGACTCAGCGTTCCTGGCTCTTACCTTCCATCTAGCCTTCCTGGAGACACTTTAAAGACTGCAGGACCACCTTTCCTAAAACATCACCCCTGTTCTCAAGCCATTAGGCTACCCAGATTTAGAACAAGAAGCTTTGAGACTCATTATACAGACTAAGAATATGTAAAATGGAAACAAAGACTCCCAACAATTTCCTGTAATTGATAACAAAAGGATGAGGAGCAACTTAATAACTGTCTTCAAGCATATTAAAGATGACTGCGTAGCATCTAGTTAATGTTATGTGTATGGTAGTGCTTAATCGAACCAAACTTAGCTGGAAAATAGTCCATATATCTCGTCTGACTCTTGTCTTCAGAGAAGGAATCTGAAACCCAGAGAGGTTGATTGGCATACAAATTCACAAAATAATAACTAATATACTTGGTTTTATTACTTGACCTACCCTATTTGTTTTTTTATTTGTTTGTTTGTTTTTGAGACAGAGTCCCAGTTTGTCATCCTCCGTAGAGTGCCATGGCATCACAGCTCACAGCGACCTCAAACTCCTGGGCTCAAGCAATTCTCTTGCCTCAGCCTCCCTAGTAGCTGGGACTACAGACACTGGCTACAATGTCTGGCTATTTTTGTTGTTTGTTTGTTTGTTTGTTTGTTTGTTTAGCAGGCCCACACCGGGTTCAAACCCACTGGCCCTGGTGTACATGGCTAGCGCCCTAACCACCAAGCTACAGATACCAAGCCTGTATTTGGTTTTCATTGTGTAAAATAAAAGGTAACACTGACCAGGAACAATGGCTCATGCCTATAATCCCAGAACTTTAGGAGGCTGAGGCAGAAGGATTGCTTGACAGCAGGAGTTCAAGACCAGCCTGGGCAACATAGTAAGAATCTATCTTTACAAAAAATCAAAAAGTTAGCTGGGCTTGGTGGTGCACACTTATAGTTCCAGCTACTTGAGAGGGTGAGGCAAGAGAATCACTTGAGTCCAGAAATTGGAGGTCACAGACAGCTCGGACTGAGCCACTGCATTCCAATGTGGAAGACTTTGACATTTGCAGTCCTTTTGTTTTTGTCTTTTTTTAAAGATTCACTGTATGTTGGTTAACAGAAAGGTGGTAGCCATTAGAATTTTATTATTATTATTATTATTGTTTGAGACAGAGTCTCACTCAGTCACCTTGGGTACAGTACTGTGGCATCATAGCTCACAGCAACCTCAAACTCTTGAGCTCAAGCAATCCTCTTGCCTCGGCCTCACAAATAGCCAGGACTACAGGTGCCTGCCACAACACCTTTCTAATTTTTCTATTTTTAGTAGAGATGGGGTCTCGCTCTTGTTCAACCTGGTCTTGAACTCCTGAGCCAGGTGAGCCACCTGCCTCAGCCTCTAAATTCCTATTTGAAAGAAATGTATCACACTAAAGAACCAAATAATTTCATCAGAGTCATGTCATGTTTGCTCTTGAAATTTAAGGGCATTCACATATATGAAGAGGTATAAATTACAGAAATAAAATAAAGACCTATTAATGCACAGAATACTGAGACCCTACTACATTTCCAATAATAACAGCTTCATTTACCTACCAAGAACTTTGCATCTTGGTTATTACACAATTTGTGGGGAAGATTATCATTATCCCCATTTTACAGAAGAGTAAACTGTAAGGGGTTTAGGACTTAAGGGTTAAGGACTTTAGGGTTAAGGACTATCAGGACAAAAGGATAAGGGTATGCATTCCCTCTGGGGTGCAAGTCATCTAACACAAAGTCTCATTAGAGCCTATGTAGAGTCACTTAGAAAAGGGGAGAGTGGCCCAGTTACACTGATAAGGCTAATTAAACTGCTTCATAAAAGTGCACCTGTGTTATTCCAGAGAAATTCAGATTCCTTAAATCCACACATATTCTCTAAGTTCAAAGATGTATGCATCATGATAAAATAAATGACCTTAACCAATCAAGTGTCCTGAAGTCCCAACTATTGGAGCTGGGATGCTAGGTCACTGGCTCATGAAACTGCCAGGACGTGGACTGCTGTGCATTTCGCTCGGGGTATGGCTCCTCCTAAGTGCCAGAGTGCCTCGAAGGTGCAGCAGTCAGTCTTAGTGGGAGCCTAGTAGGAGCCTAGTAGGGGCCTAGTAAGAGACTCGACTAGCTTCTCTCATGGCTCTTTATAGAAGTGATGCCGTGGGTCTTTATACCACAGGTGTGGAGACTACCAAGCAATGATGTTGTTCTCTCGTGCTCTTACGTGCTACGTGTTCTCGTGTTCTTTAATGAGAGACCAATCCCTTCCCCTTTCCCTTATTACCAAGGTGTTTCTTTTCAGGTGTGTCCTACATATTCCCCCTTTTTGTGTATTTTAAGATAGTTTTAACTGGGGGACCATTTAACTGATCTTCTATCTGAATCCTGCTTTTTTCTGTCAGCTGCCTTTCTTTTCTCTGCTTTTTGCCAAAGGTCTTTCTGGCCTGCCTTTCTTTTCTTTTGCCGAAGGTCTTTCTAGCCTGCTTTCTTTTTTCTCTGTCTCTGGCCTGCTTTTTTGCCAAAGGTCTTCTGACCTGCCTTTCTTCTTTTATTTATTTATTTTTTTTGGCCAGGGCTGGGTTTGAACCCACCACCTCTGGCATATGGGGCCAGCGCCCTACTCCTTTGAGCCTCAGGTGCTGCCCCTGTCTTTCTTTTTTTTCCAAAGGTCTATCTGGCTTGTCTTTCTTTTTTTCCTGCTTTTTTTCTGTCCTTACCTTCCAAATAGAACTTTTGACTGCCTTGAAGGGACAGGGGACGATGACCATTCTAAACTGCTTCCTGCTGACAATGGGCAATGGTATGGGGACCTAACTGTTTTGACTTGTTGCAACTCTAAGGTCAGGAGATTATTCATTGTTTCTTTTTTCAGAGGTTCACTGACTCTGAGTGACTTCCCCTCTTGTTTTTTAATGTTTGTTTTCTAATGTTTGTTTCAAGAAATTATTGTTTGCCAGAGGTCCACTTACTCTGAGTAATGTACCCTTTTGGTTTGGTTTGGTTGAGAGGCCAAAGGTCACACTGACTCCAAGTGCTATTCCGCTTTGGCTACACTATTTCCTCTTACCGTTTGCCAAAAGGTTTCACTTTCTCCGAGTGTATTTTCCCCTTCCATCAGTGACCCAGGCCACGTCACCGTGCAAATAAAAACAGCTGGGACACAGATTGAGGTACACGCCTGCAAGAGGTGGGCCTCCCATAAGTGCCGGGAGAGCCCCAAGTTCCCCTTTGTCTACTCCCTCTTGTTTCTTAAACTTCTTATCTATTTCTTCTTCCCCTTGATATTTTTATTTGCCAAAGTCGTCTCTTCCCCGGAGTCTTATTCTTCTCTGTCCCTTTTGTTTCTTATATATTTCTCCTCTCTCTTTTTCTTTTGTTTGCTAACAGCTTTTGTTTGCTAAAGGTCTTTTGTTTGATTCCCGAATCTTATCTTTCTTATATATTTCTTTTCTCTCTTTTTTTCTTTCTACTTATTCTCGAATCTTACCTTTCTTATAGATTTCTTCTTGCTAAAGACTTTTGTTTGATAAAGGTTCTTACTATAGGCTTTTGTTTACTAAAGTTCTTTTTATATATATACATTAATGATTTATGAGGTACAATGTACTGATTTCATATAGAATTAGGCAGGCTTACATTACGCTGGTTAATATATACCTCATCTTGTTTACTTAATTATTGTGTTTAGACATTTATACTCTGTACTTAATAGAGCTGACATGTACCCTTGCATTATGCACTATAGGTGTGATCCCACCATTCACCCTCCCTCGATCTGACCTCCCCCCTCCTCACTTATTTCCCCTCCCTCCTTCATCCTGGGCCATAGTTGCGAGTGATTGTAAATTGGTTTCATAATAGTACTGAGTACGCTGGATATTTTTTCTTCCATTTTTGAGATACTTTACTAAATAGGATATGTTCCAGTTCCATCCATGTAAACATAAAGGAGGTAAAGTCTCCATCTTTTTAAGGCTGTATAATATTCCATGTTATACATATATCGCATTATCATTACACATGCATTATCTCATTTAATCCCCACAACAACCTCAAGAAATTGATGCTATTATTATCTCCATTTTACAGATATGGAAATGGAAGCTTAGAGAGGTTAAATAATTTGCCCACAATGGCACAATAGGCAGAAAAGCAGGGATTTTAATTCAACTCAGTCTAATTCAAAAACTTTAACTCTATATTTGAGTATAATAGGAAAGGTAGACACAGACTAAATCAACCAGCAGCTTAACTAGTTAGACGGTAGAGTAGGACTCCTCAAACTATAGCCTGGGGCTACATGCGGCCTGCCAAGGACATTTATCTGGCCCGCTGGGTGTTCTTGCCGCCGCTGCCTGTCCTTTTAAACTATAGTCCAGCCCTCCAGCAGTCTGAGGGACAGTGAACTGGCCCCCTGTCTAAAAAGTTTGAAGACCCCTGGAGAGGTTAGAGCAAAATGAGAAAATGTAAAAAGAGAAATGTACCTGCTTTATTGGCACATCTACCATCAGCCATCAACTTCATAAAGATTCGACTAGAGGATGGCACCTGTGGCTCAAAGGAGTAGGACACCAGCCCCATATGCCAGAGGTGGCAGGTTCAAACCCAGCCTTGGCCAAAAAAAAAAAAAAAAAAAAAAAGATTGAACTAGAAGTCTACAAGTGACTCACAAAGTTTTCTTTTAGTCAGGAATATGTGGTTGTCACTAATTCCCTGCTGACTTTACATTCATATAAACCCAGACAGGAAGCAAAACTTGTATAGCCTTTTTAAAACTATTTTAATTAATTTTTTTTTTTTTTTTTGCAGTTTTTGCAGTTTTTGCCCAGGGCTGGGTTTGAACCCGCCACCTCCGGCTTATGGGGCCAGTGCCCTCCTCCTTTGAGCCAAAGGCGCTGCCCAATTAATTAATTTTTTTTTTAATTTTTGAGACAGAGTCTCACTCAATAGCCCTGGGTAGCATGCTATGGCATCATCATAGCTCATAGCAACTTCAGACTCTCAGGTTCAAGAGACCCTCTTGCCTCAGCCTCCTGAGTAGCTGGGACTGCAAGCATGCACCACTATGCCTGGTTAACTTGTATAGTCTGCACATCATACTGGAGGAATTAATCCTGACTAGACCAGGAATTTGTGGACTTTCAGAAAGAGGAATATGTCATGAGCCCAGGCAATGCTGACCTGAGCTTTAAGACGCTTCATTGACAAAAGGTCCCTTCCCTCAATCATCTGGAAGAAAGCAGAAGGGAAGTTATAGATACAGAAAATGTAAACCACCATCATGAAGGACCGAAAAGACTTGGCAGTCGAACTCCAGCTAAACAATTATAACGAGGTAAACTTACAGGTTTCAGGACCCAATGAGATTGTTATCAGGAAAGTCTGCTATTCTCAAAATCCTATTGCTGCAAAAATCTATTTTCCTCACTAAGCCTCGTTCCTTTGGTCTCATTAGAGACCAGCTGCTTGCCTCACTGCTGGCACTACACACAGGCTCCAAGGACACTGTGTCTGGTTATTCTTTAATTTTTTGAAATCTCTGGGATGCTTGGGTATTTTCTGGAAACTGGAATGTTAATTAAATATGACTGGGGTTGGAAGGGCAAGGTAAAGAATGTATTTCACTCCACATCTTATGTCGAACCTGATCTGACCCTCTTCTATTCCCTACTGTGCCATCAGTGGAATAGTAAGGAGGTGACCTCTGACCTCTTCAGGAACATCAGTCTTGTCCTAGCCTTGGGAAAACTGTCATGCTTGGTTTTCCTCCTTTTGGAACCATTTTAAGGGCCTTCATCCCCTAACACACATTGTTTAATACATTCATCCTCCAGGAAATAGAACTGTTAACTTCAATGTTGATCTCAGTGGTCTCTCATGTTACTGGGCCCTCATGGGAACCTTCTCATCCTCCCCTTGCTGTATCTCCCTCCTCCCACCCTTTCTCACCCGTTCCCACACTCACTGAATAAGGGAGGTCAATCTGAATACATCTGTCCACAGCTCTGGAATGTCACAGAGGAGTAACAGCTGTTGACCTCTGTTCCAAACACATTATCCTGTTTGTCCCGAAAGTAGTTGGGTAGATTCCAGCTAATATATGTGATTTCTACTTCCTATGGGGAATGTAGGGCCAGGAAAGTATACTCCTCAGACTTGCCTGGGTACCAGGCTAAATAAAACCTCTTTTCAAGTACTGGATCCTCTTCTGCTGATAATAACATTAATAACTATAATACTAATTATGCCCCCAATTTTTTAAGCATTCACTATATGATAGAGCACAAAGCTAAAAACTGATTTTTAAACCTTAAGTTTTCCTTTAACCTTTAGAATAAGTAGAACTTTTCTTTCTCCCTAAGTGACTATACTTCCACATCTTTTTTTTTTCTTTTTTTGAGACAGAGTCCCACTATGTTGCCTTCAGTAGAGTGCTATGGCATCACAGCTCACAGCAATCTCAAACTCTTGGGCTTAAGTGATTCTTTTGCTTCAGGCTCCCAAGTAGCTGGGACTACAGGTGCCCACCACAACACCCAACTATTTTTTTGTTGCAGTTATCATTGTTGTTTGACTGGCACGGGCTGGGTTCGAACCCACCAGCCTCAATGTATGTGGCTGGCGCTATAACCACTGTGCTACAGGTGCTGAGCCTATACTTTCACATCTTAACACACACACACACAACCTTGTACTAACCTCCCTTAGGTGCAGTTCATAAAATTGAAAACTGTATGTATTTCTCCTAGAAATGTTAGGGGGAAAAAGGAGCCCAGGAAGAGAAAAAAACATGAATCTGAGATGTTCCTGTTATGCCCAGAAGTTCCACAAAGACCACACTGCCAAACGAGCCAAATTTACAACAGAGTCCTTTTATTGAACAGCCGGCCAGCGACTGCCTCAGTGTCCCAACATGGAGTTTCTGAGAGCAGCCCCAGGTGCTTAAGGAGTCAGGTTTTTAAGGCTTGGTCTGCATCCCGGTTGGCAGGCAGGCTGTCCAGGTGCATTTGGGTGGGGTAGCAAACAAGCATTGTACAGAAACAGAATTTTGCAGTTAGTAGCTATACACTATACATCTTTGTTCTAATATTTTCCCTACCTGGTATTTCTTAAAGGTCAGTCCGGGGATAGTTGGTACTTCCCAGTTCATTTCTCAGGGAAGTTAGTCAAGCAAGAAGTTAGTGAGTACTTTCCCATCTATCTTGGGAGTGAACCAGACTTACTCCATTTTGTTGAGAGCTTGCAGCCCAGGAATTTGCCAGGAGTTAACTGGTATTTTTCCATTATAGCCTAGGCCTAACATTCCAAGATACCCAATACTAACAGTAGAGAATAAACAGGCAAAGTCCAGACCAATCTAGTATTTGTCTAAGTATCCATCCCTAACACTACAGTGAATAGGATGTCTTTGTACATTGTCCTGAGAAAAATTCTGAGTAAACCTGAAATAGAATTTAGCTTCCATTATGTGACAGGTTACTCAGACTTGCAGTGACTGACACTGGGCTCATCTTTCTCTTCACTGAGAGGCCAGAATCAATATTGGAAACACTGGGAAATCTCATCTGCTTCAGGAATCTAACACAGGCCGATTTCTCATGCTGGTGCTCATTATATGGAATTCATCCAGACTGGCTGGCTGTGTCCCATTATTACAGGACTCTTCTAGAAAAACTGAAATTGTGTATCTGGCTTCTAAACAGAACAAATAAGAGTAGGAGAACCTATAATGCCCTTGAAAATGCACTCACCCATCCACTGAACCTGTGTCCAGTGACTACGACATGGAAGGTGTCACCCTGCACCCTGAGGTGCCAGGGGAAATTAAGCAGCCCCCCTAGTCCCCAAGAAACCTAAATCTAAAATAAATATTGAGGGAAAAGGCTCTTTCTAATCTGCCTGAAGGGATCTCTCGGAGCGGGGATATTTTGATTTACAGGATAAGCAAAATTGGCCAGGCCAGCAATGGGGAAGAAAGGGACTTTCCTTCCAAGCAAAGTACACAGGACTTGCAGAACCTAAACCCTTGCTGAAGGAACCACAGGAGCTCAGTGTGACTGGAGGAGAAAGGACACTGAGGAAAGACCTGGGGGGTGACTGGTAGTCAAGGGCTGGGGGTGAAAGGCCTTTCATGCCAGTCTAAGGCGTTGGTTCTTTGTAGTGAGAGCCGTAAGGAGCCCTTACTACAGGGGTCAGCATGCACACAAGTCTAAGTTGCTGTTCTACATGTAGAAGGTATCAGTGTTTGAGATCAAAAAACAATACCCAACATGAAGGTCTCGGAAGCAGCCTCAGAAAGAAAAGTTTTTCTCTGGCTTTCTCCTGCCCTCCTGTCTCTCAGTCCCATTCTCCCAGGAGACTAGGCATAGAAACTAGAATCTCTCTTCCCCAAGGTGAATCATAAAAACCAGAACCCCTTTTTCCCAAAGCCAGCTGTAAAACCTAAAACTATTCTGTGCAAAAACTGGCCATAGAGAAGTTACCTGACCTACCTTGTTTGACTGTAGGTCATAAGACCCCCGTTCCAGAGAGGGAATGTGCTCAGAGAGGCCAAGCAGAATCTAGACAGACAGGCAGAGCTGGGTTTTCCCACTCAGCCTGTTAGTATCACACCCTTTTTGTCCAGTCATATTTCTACATGGCTATCCATACTCTGCTAAGCCTAAGCTTGAAAATGGACAATTTTCCCCATATCTTTGAGTCTTCATTCTTGAAGGCTCCTGTGAATACAAATTAAATAAATTTGTGTGCCTTTTCTCCTATATATCTGCCCTTTATGAGTTGGCTTTTCAGCAAATCTTCAGTGGGTAAAGGGGAAGTTTCCATAGGCCCCTACGTCAGCGTATTAGAGCAGGATTCTGTATGAGATTTAATCTCTTCCATCAACCCCAATTGATTGGTATCAGCTGCCCAACTCACTGTGTAGAATGGGATTCCTGAGACCTCATACCAGTCCAATGCAAGCATGGGAAGGGGATAGGGGAGCATAAGAAATGGCACTCGTGGGACTTCCAGGCCAGGATTATAATAAAACTGTCATGAACTCAGATCAGATTGCAGGCTGCTCTTCCCCACCTGTCCCTTAAATCTTGGCATTTTTCCATTGTTAGAGTTTGAGGTGGCTAATAAATTACTCTTTTCTACTTGCTAATTCAGTCCTAAATCAAATAAGAGTGACCAAGAGAGGGGAAGCAGTCAGGCTGATGGAGTTGAGAATGTCACTGATAGCATACAAGCCGAGAACACAGTGGAGACATGCAGTCGTAACAAGCACTTACCCACCAATCATGTGTACTGCTGAGAAATCACAAGTGCCCCTTCCAGGGACAGAGTCTTTAGCATTAAACTACCACATGGCCTAGAGCAGGACAGAAAGGTAGGTACCCAAGTTGGGAATGGCAGGCAGCAGGAGGGAGACACAAGGTCAGGGGTGCGTCTGTTTCAGCTGGGAGACATGTGAGCGTGTTTTCATGTTCAGGCAGAAAACACATCATAAGGGAAAATACTGAAGATACAAGAGATAAAGGATAATCTGTATGGAGAGAGATCAGTGTGATGACAGAAAGTGGCCCTAGGACATCAGCTAACACTTCAGCACTCATTAAGCAGGAGAAAATGTTCTTTGAGAGTCCCACACTTGTCTAGGAAAACAGAAGTGATAGCAGTTATAGATTAACTAACTTTGATCAGGCACTTTTCAATGTATATACGTATCTCTTAACATAATTCCTCCATAGGAATTATTACCAGTCCATTCTATAGGTGAGAAGCAGAAAAGGACTTCAACACACTTTCTCCAGCTCTGTGATTACAATCTGGGGAAAGGTGACAGAGTCTGTGACTCTGACTTATTGCTCCCTGCCATTAAACCCAGCTTCAGAAGGAGCCTCCACTAGACCCTGGGCATCAGTGCCAGTGCCAGAAATCCCCAGTCGGTTTGCGTGGTGATGGGTGGGATGGCAGTGTGGGGGTGAATGAACAGCCTTGTAAGATCTGAGTTAATTTCTAAAATCTCTGAAGAAGTAAGGAAACATCTCTTCTTCCCTCTCCCTCCCTTCAAGAGGCAGAAATATGAATAGAAACATTTTCATTTCAGGCAAGAGGAGTGAATACGTCATGCTCATCTCCAGGTGCCACCTCAGACATTTGGGAAACAGGCTGACTTCTCAGGGCTTACTGTGGTGCTATGTCCCCACGGAGAAATTCAGCCTCCTAAAAATAGCCACCATGAAGTGGCTGAGCAACAGGGAGGTGGCAGACTGGCTAATGAATTGCACTGTGCTCACAGATGTCCTCTCTGAGGACTCTGAGGCTACAGCCCAGAGCGGGAGGAGGAGGGGTCAGCCTGGCTGAATGAACTTTCTCCAGGCCCTGGAAGTCCAAGCTTTGAGAATATGATGTCTATTCTTTCCCCAAATTTCTATGTGGAGAAGGTACGCACAGTTCATACCCAGGGCTGAGAGTATTCGCTCTCAGATGTCTCTCTAGGCATTTTAGATCTATCCTCCTTTTATTTCTGAGAAACTCAGGCTCTGAATTAGTATACAAACTAGACAAAAATACGTGTGTGTTTCTGTGTATACAGGGAATGACACGCATTTTTGCCTCTTCCCTTTTTCTACTCAGTCAGAAAGGGATGTCTAGACATTTTGACCCCAAAATTCCTGTTATATCTAACTGACAAGACTGTGTCCTATAAAAATGACAGTTCTTAACCTTTTTTGCCTTGGAACCCCTTTTGTGTTCCAGAAACCTAAAGACCCCTTCTCACAACCATGTTTTGAAATACACAAAACAAAATACATAGGATGTCAAAGAAAGCCAAAAATATTTACATGCAGTTTTCAGATATTTTTTAAAAGCAAATATTCATGATATGGTAATAAATATGCTGTATTGCCACATTAAATAAGTCTAGTTATGGTGAGATAACTACCAGAATTTTGGAAGTAGTGAGAAACATGAGTAATATTTTGAAGAACCTACAACAGCTACAGGTATAATGTGACAAGAAAATATCCGGGACTTCTACCAATGACAAAGTGACAAGTACTGCTAAAATTACTGTAGTTTATTGCCTGAATATGTCATCAAAATGTTTAATTTCAGTTAGAATAGTGAAGATGAAGATGTAACTTTTTTCCCAGCCAAATGTCTTAGACCTTTGTCTATTAGCCCTGGTTAGGAACCCCTGAGTCTTAGACCTTTGTCTATTAGCCCTGGTTAGGAACCCCTGAGTCTTAGACCTTTGTCTATTAGCCCTGGTTAGGAACCCCTGAGTAAGTCAGTATATCTGGTTACCATCAGCATCTCATCTATCCACATGTGGTGATACACACCACACACACAGACCCCAAGCCCTGCATGCCCTGTAGTCTCAATACTGGAATCTGACAGCATCTTAATGCATCCATAAGGGACACTTCCCAGGAAGTTTATATCCTGAAAGATCAGGAGAGCAAAGAACAAAGAACATTGTAGATCTCAATACCAGTATTTTCTGTAGCCTCTAGTTCCAAATACTGGTTGAGTGTGGATGGCCATTCCCAACCAGGTTTTCCTCATTTCCTTGTGACACGTGGGCCAGAACCATCAGCTCTATAAGTTTCACCTGTACTTGTTTATCTCCCACATTTTAGATAGAGTCCAACTTCGCATTCTACTCATTATTAGTCAGCAGAGTAGATAGCTGAGATGAGACTAAAAGTGCAGAAGGACCACACTCCAGTCCACACCTGTCGCTATGGATGACGATGGAAAGCCCCCTGACCACTCTGCAAATATTCAGCATCCACCATGTCCTGGATAGCAGATCCAAAAACACTTGAAGGGCTTCTGCTTCTGCCAGCTAGGGCACACTCTTCCGCTCACTCACTCTGCCACAGACTCATGGGTATTGCTTCTTATCTTCTAAAAGATCAATTTATTTTTGACCTCTCATCTTTAATGTGACTTCTTTCCTCTCTCTGAAATATTCTTCCCTTTCACTCTTCCTCTAGACAGAGATTTCTGAGCAATCTATGTACTTCCATTTAGTCCCTACCTCAATATCCAGTTAATTTTTCATAACTAGCCTTAATTTTTAATTATTTTGTGTACTTGTTTGTTTGTGTCCTTTGTCCTTCTCCTCCATTAGAGGCAAACCCTCAGAAGGGCAGGCACTGTGTCTAGCCTGTGGCTTTCTCACCTCTGTACTCCAGCAGTGAAACAATGCTCAGGCCAGAGTGTAGTGGGTCACACCTGTAATCCTAGCACTCTGGAAGGCCGAGGCAGGATCACTTGAGCTCCAGAATTTGAGACCAGCCTGAGCAACAGTGAGACCTCATCTCTTCTAAAAAATAGAAAAATTAACCAGGAACTGTGGTGGGTACCTATAGGCCCAGCTACTCAGGCAGATCACTTGAACTTAGGAGTCTCAGATTACTGTGAGCTAAGCTAACACCATGACACTCTAGCCTGGACAACAGAATGACATTCTGTCTCAAAAAAAAATAAATAATAAATAAAAATGCTGGGTACATAGCAGGCATTTGGTAAAAATGTGGTTAAGTGGCTAATCAGTAACAAACATTCCCTTTGGGTGGCACCTGTGGCTCAGTGAGTTGGGCCCCGGCCCTATATATGGAGGGTGGCAGGTTTAAATCCAGCCCTGGCCAAACTGCAACAAAAAATAGCCAGACACTGTTGTGGGCATCTGTAATCCCAGCTACTCAGGAGGCTGAGGCAAGAGAATCACGTAAGTCCAAGAGCTGGAGGTTGCTATGAGCTGTGACCCTATAGCACTCTACAGAGGGCGATAAAGTAAGACTCTGCCTCTAAAAAAAAGGGGAAGGTGTGGCACCTGTGGCTCAAAAGAGTAGGGCCCTGGCCCCATATACCAGAGGTGGTGGGTTCAAACCCGGCCCCAGCCAAAAAACAATTTAAAAAAAATTCCCTTTTATAACATGTAGCTCTATAATCTGTACATACACTCAAAACTCCTATATCTAGGAGATAATCGGTGAGGAAAGGTGTAAAATATTAGATTGTGTATATTCAAAAGCATCCCTCTATTTTATGGATCACATAAATTGGCCTACTTTGATTGTCTGTCACCTATTAATCCATCTGCCACAATGCACCTTACTTACTATACCAGAATCTAACAACTGCTGTGGGTAATTCTGTGTCTACTTCTCTGGTTCCAGGAAGGATGATGGTTCGCACCACAGAGCTCTTTAACCTCTGAAAGCATGGAGTTTGTCACCTCCAGGATGTTCCGAGTCTCACCTCAGTGTCACAGTGCCAGTCAGATTTGGGGTAGTAGTCACCTTCCTAGAATTTACTTGTTTTGCAAACCATTCATTCATCCACCAAATGACTAAGGAGAATTGTACTCAGTCATAGACCCATTGGTATGGGCTGGGAAGACAAAGACAAATCATGCCCTCAAGTGGCTCAAGACAGACAAGTTAACCAACAACTCTTACAAGTCTCTACTTTTACAGTGACAGGAGCAGAGAGCACTATCTTGGCTCATTTGGAACTACTTCCTAAAACATCTCTAAGACTATTTATGAACCAAATTGGTGTGTGCACCCACAGATATGTTAATGTGTGTGTATTTATATATGTGTATGTTCACATTTGCTGTCTCTCACAAGATTCTGGAAGTATCAGATAAAAAATGAATCTCCCTCTCAGGGGCATATGAACCAGACATTACCATTCAAAGTAATTACTGTTGCTTTAAGGCAACGTCTGGAGCTGCTGCACTGCCCAGCCCAGGAAGCACAATGGAACATTTTCCTTGGGATTACCTCACTCCTCCTGACCCACACAGGAAATAATTATTTTGGTAGTCACCAGTAAACAGTGAAACACACTTGCCTGAAAAATAAGCTCTTTTTGACCCTGCAAGACAGTGGCTTCACAAGTATAGCTGAACCTAGTTTCCATCCAAATTCAACACTTTTGTGCGTAAATGGTGCCTTATTCTTGGATGGTGGGTTCCCAGATCCAGACCACATTTCAGAGTTCTGCCAAAATGCCACAGCAAACAGTGGTTTCCTTGTATTTCTGGCTAAAGAAGAATGTAGCATCAGAGAAATATTAGATTTCTTTCCTAAGATAGAATATGGAAATTCCATAGATGCCCTAGCAACAAATTCAAACATTGCAGTCATGTCTGAGAAAGTGCTCCTGCTCTTCCAGATGTCAATCATGGGCGTGTCAGAGAAATATTGCAACTTTTAAGAGAAGTGACTATTTGGGGGTAGGACTTTTGAATCTAACTGAAAAAGCTAGATCTCCACTCCCTATTCTAGCTGAGGCCTAATGTGGCCTCTTTCTCTACCAGGGATGTCCTGTCTTTTTTCTTTTCTGCCACACATTAGAAGAATAAGAGTTGTCTTGGGCCATATAGTAAATATACAAAGCTGATGAGCAAAAGAAAAGATCATATGTGTTGTGATATATGACACCTCCTCAATAAGAAAAACGGGCCTCAAATAATCTCCATGTGACCCACAGGCTGCAGGGTGGACACCCACATGTGGTTCCCAAAAGGCAGCACAGTGTCCAAGAGCTTGGCTCTGGGAGAAGTAAGGCTGTAAGGCAACCTGTTGCAAACTGGTGAGTTGGAATAACAAGGCAATGTTCTCAACTAAACTCAACTCTGTTCTACTGAAATCCAAAGTCCTTGACTTAGGATAAAGACTTGACTACTTGGACAGAGACCCAAAAATAATAGTTTAAACACCACGGATAGCTTTTCCTGTCTCATCTCACAACCCAGAATTAAGCAGTCCGGGACTAGTGTGGCAGTTCGAGGGGCCAGAAATTCATATGCCTTCTGTCAGCAGCTCTGCTGTCTATCCTCTGACCCATATGGTGTAGGACCCACATGGCCTGCCCCTTTCCATTAAGGGCACAACTCAGAAACATTGGCCAAAACTTAGTCATATGACTCAAAGAGCTTCTTGGCTGCTCCCAGCTTCATA
>NW_003852408.1:27299727-27307099 GCF_000181295.1 Otolemur garnettii
TCGTCTCACTTTGTCTTCTCTTCAGCCCTGATAAGAGAATAATCTACTGGTGAGTCAGACACTCAAAGCTCCCAGGAAGCTTCACCTTTGGGAAGGAGGAATGATTTCTCCAACTCTGAAACTCTTTCTCAAAAGAGAAAGAAAGTGGCTACCTGTCAACTTGGGACTTCTCTGAATTTCCGAGGTCACTCCAAACAATAAGTAATGTATAGAAGAGACTTGGGAGTCCTTGATCCAGCCCTCTTCTTGAGTCATTTTGGAACAAGACTCATTGACTTTTAAAGGTATAGAGAAATTTCTGAGCAGGGACTTCCCCAAGATTTTCATTCACTGAGGAGGAAAGAAGAGGGGCTCTGGACTAAATGGATTAGAATTCCACCTGGTGTTTACACCAGTCTGCAGGATGTGCTTAATATCCTGGCATGAATAGACCATCACTTGGCGTTCACTTGGCGGCAGCAGACAGCACCTGTTTACAGTGTCTAGTCTGGTCAAATAAACTCAATGATTCTCTGATATCAAATAATATGAAAAAGGATATGGATGTTCAATATCTCACAGGTAAGCTGAAAGATGACTCTAGGCCAAAGTGAAACATTTTCTCCCTAGAAGGAATGAAATATAAATGTAAATTTGTTTTTGGTCCTAGTAACAGAAATTGTAATATATTACTAATAAATTATGATTAAGTCACAGTGAAAAAACTATTCAAGGTCAGAAATGCTAATTCTACCTTATGAAGAAATAAAATCGTCTTTGTTTGACATAGATCCACAAATTATAGAAATGTTGAGATTTAAGCAGTCTCACAACTGATTATGCATAACACATGTGTCATGCTATAGCTCATGCACACACATATAGTGTAAGATAAAGTCTTAACAATAATTTTGATTACAAAACTATTCCAAATTCCAACTGAGTTCTGTGGTCAGGGAACATTAGGACATCCTCTTCCTGTTTCCGCCTTATCTAAAAGCTGGAATAAAACTCTTGGAGAGAGTCCAGGATGTTGAGAAGAAATTATTTTAAGTGTGTTGTGTGGGGGGAGGGGCTATGGGGAAATATGAATTGACCTCTATATCTGAATTCATGTGTAGTAATAACAAAGCTTGCCCTAAAAAGACTCTGCTACGTTAATTTCTGGCAGCAGGCAAGGGAAATTGCACAAACGTCCTACACACAGACCTGGTTAATCACTCCTTCCTCTGCTCCCTTAGCTCATTGTCCGTCCTTGCATTAGCACTTACCTCATTCATTACACTGTAATTATTTGTTCACAGGCCTGTTTCCAACATTGGCCCGTGACATGGCAAGAAGTGAAGAATACTAGCTCTGGAACCAAACTGCCCAACTTTGAATTCTAGCCCTGCCACTAACTTATTTCTGTGACTTTGAACAAGTCCCTTGACTTTACTAAACCTCAGAGTCTCCACCTGTAAAATAAAGTTAGAGGTAGTATCTACCTAATATGACAGCTGTGAACATGTCATAACAAACAGAAAACACATCCCACCTTAAGGAACAGCTTAAAGAACTGTTGGCTGTTCTTAGTATTACTATCTAGAGATAAATTACATCCCATTCATCTTTCATTCCCAGCCTCCATAGTGTGCCTAAGTCCTGAAAGTAGGTAAGTTGGCTGAGACAATGAATGAGAAAATGTGATGGAGGAAAGGAATTCCTACCTAAAGAATGAATCCCCTAAATTCATTTTGCTCCAAAGCAGCAGAAAGACTTCTCTTTCTAGTCAGTCTGTGAAAAATAAGTAGGTACGTGCAGCCCAGCCCATACATCTTCCTCTTGAGTACCAGCCGCCCTCACGGAGAGCCTACCAGACCCTCCACTAACAGCCATTGCCCTGCTGGGTAGGCCTCCCCCTTCCCTCCCTCTCTTCCTCTGGGGAACAAATTGCCCACAGAAAGCAAATATTTTCCACTTCCCTTCAGGAACAGGCTCCACTCACATGGTTCACTGCTATCTGAGACTGGATGAAAAAGATTGATGAATTCTAGGGTCAGTTGGTACAATCAAAGGTCCTTGATCAATCACAGACATGATATTTTGGCTTCATTCTGCCAGGCGTTTGGATTGTTTTCCAGTAAGTTCTACTTATTGAGCACTCTCCAAAACTCTAACTGTAGGTTAGTAACAAAAAAAGTCAGATTTTTAATTTTTCTAAATTTTAATGAAGTGTTGCCCTTAGGATGAACTGAAAATACATGGATTTCTGGGGGTATTTAATGGTTTAAAAAAAAAAAAAGCCAGGCACAGTGGTACATGCCTGCAGTCCCAGCTACTCAGGAGGCTGAGTCAGGAGGATCACTTGAGACCAGGATTTTAAGCCTGCACTGAGCTATGATAGACCACTGTACTCCAGCCTGAGTGACAGAGAGAGATTCCATCTCATAAAAAACAAACAAAAAAAAACCAGTTAGGTGCTGGTTGCTCTCTTTTTGACTTGGTTTTTCTCCTTCTTGCTGCACTTCAGGAGTTGACCACCCTGGACCACATTGTGTGGGCTCTCTTGCCTCTGGCTTCCAGCTGGGTTGCACAAGTTGGAAGAGATTCAAGGGGTGGAAGACCAGAGTGCATGTGTTTATCCGGTCTACTCTTTTCCCAGCTGGCTAGGTTTCACCAGTGGCAGCATCCTCTACTACAGCCACAACTCACGTTGGGTGCTCCACGCCCATGGCTGCAGCTCTTTCTGGATTCTCTAACCCCACTCTCCCTTTGTTCCTTCAGGCCTAGAAGCAGGCATAGCTCCCAACATTCATAGTCCCTTAGGTCACCTTTATTAGTTAATCCTGCCCACATCCCGCAAAAGAGTCTGTTTGTTGAAGTCTCTTCCTTTTCAAGGAAAGATTTCAGTGAGCCTTCTCCTTCTCACCAGGACCCTGATGGAAATAAGTGAGGAAGAGTAACAGGAATACCATAGATAGACACATTGGCATGCATAGGTTGATGTCAATAAACATTTGTATTGTCCAAAAAAAATTACCCTTATTCTGATTACAGCTCACCTAGAAACTTCCTGGTAACTTGACTTTCCAGGTTGTTCTGGCTAAAGAGATAGAAAAGCCAGCAGGCTTGTCTCAGACATTTCACGCACTTCATGAGATGAAGAATTCTGGGAAGATGGCCGACTGGTAACAACCCTTGGCAGAGGCTCCTGAGCAGAGGAAGAAAAACTGGATGGAATCAGACTCTATGAAGCCAAAGATGGAGAGCTGAGCCAAGAAAGAAGTTTGGCAAGCTGTAACTCCAAGGAAGAGCATTCAAGAAAACAAATTACAGGTACATAGCCTATGAACCAGAGGACAGGAGACCCCTCCCCCAAGTGGGAGGCCTGCCACAGGCTATCTGTGAAAGAGCAGGGAACAAAAGACCCTTCATTTTACCTCACTGGAGAGAGCCGCTAAACTCCAAGTTTCTTTCTTCAGGGAGGTCCCACTTATGAACCTAGACACAATCCTGCCAGGCATAAAATTGAACAGATATTTTCACCCACAAGTCCAAACTCCCAGTCCACCCTTTCCCCCTCACATGGCAGTCTGAAGTTCTGCCCCCTGCAAAGCACAGAGTATTTGGTCTTGTCCGGAGAGAATGGGGCATAGTGTGGATTGCCAACTATCAGGACGGAATCTGTGACTAATGGGGAAGAAAGAGGGTGTGGGAAGAAAGGGACACTCGGCAGGAGGAGCAGTCCTCTGGTTGTGACTATGCCTGGCCAGTGGTAGTGTTGACCCTTGGTTCAGGCTGGATCTGGCGGGCTGGGGTGCAGAACCCCTGGCTGTGACAGCACTCACAGTGGGAGAGTGGTTGCCCGTGTGGACTGAATTCAACAGACAGGGCTGGTCCCCAGCCCCTGCTGGGCCTGAGAGCAGAGGCTTGATTGGTGTGGACTGCAACCTGAGGGCAAGGGCGTGATCCCCTGATTCTAAAAGAACCCTCAAGCAGTGGCTTCCTGGGTGTGAACCAAAACCTGAGGGCTAGGGCGTGGTCTGCTGTCTCCAGTGGGGCCAGTGAGCAGAGGCTTACCAGGTGAGGACTGAGACCTGTGGGTGGAATGTGGTGCCCTGACTCTAACAGAGCCTGTGAACAGAGGCTTGCCAGGCAGTGGATTGAGACTGGCAGGCAGGGGCATGGTCCCCTGACTCCAACTGGTCTGGCAAGCAGAGGCTAGCTGTGTGTGGACTGAGAATGGAGGGCAGGGCCTGGGGCCCTGACTCCAACAGAGCCTGCGAACAGAAGCTTGCCAGGCAGTGGACTGAAACTGGCAGACAGGGATGTGGTCCCCTGCCTCCACCTGGTCTGGCAAGCAGAGGCTAGCTGTTGTGGACTGAGACTGGTGTAGGGGAGGGGGCACGGCCCCTGGCTCCAGCTGGACCTGTGAGTGGAGAAGCAGACAACAGTGTGGACTGAGTCTGGCAGGCAGGAGTGTAGATCCCTGGCTCCAATTGTGCTGTTGGAGACCTCTCTGTTGGGCAGGGTTTGCACTACCTGAAATAATTTGGTTGGAACCCATGTCTGGGGCTGTCCACTGGGGGGACATTCTGTGGTTGACCTTTGAAGTTCTGTAGTGGAAAAGAACTGAAGGGTGGGGGCTGGATTCTGCAGCTGTTTGTATATCTTCACAGTCGCAATTTAAACCTAATACAGTGGTTTCTTAGGATAGGGTTGGCTGACGTCAAAACAGAGCTAGCTTGTGCTATATCACCAAGTAGGTCCTCAGAGTCTCTGGCCAAAACACTGAAAAGGGCCTTTGTAAGGTTGTGGGAAATAAGCCACAATTATAAAGCCCAGCACTTTGGTAAGGGGCTATCTCTACTACCTGGGAACCCCAATTCAATCTCACCCTACCAGTTCTAATAACCAAATGGTAGAAAATAAACATGGTGCAGACCCAACAGAAGAACTCTGGCAACATGAATAACCAGAGTAGATCAACACACACCTCCCCCCCCACCAAGAAATGACAAAGGCGATACAACTAAAGATACCATGCATAGACAAATGGCAGCAATGTCAGAAATCGAATTCAGAATATGGATTGCAAATAAGATAAATAGAATGGAAGAAAAGATAGAAATTGAATTCCAAATAGTAGTTCTAAAGTTGTCTCAAGAAATTAATGAATTCAAAACCCAAGTCACCAAAGATATGGACATAATGAGAAAAGAGATAGCAGAGCTCAAGGAAACAAAAAGTTAGTTGAGGAGCTCCAAAATACAGTAGAATCCCTCACTAATAGAGTTGACCAGGCAGAAGAAAGGATCTCTGAAACTGAGGACAAAGCTTTTGAACATTCCCAAACACTCAAAGAGGCAGACCAATGGAGAGCAAAAACTGATCATCCCCTGAGAGAGTTGTGGGATCACTCCAAAAGATTAAACATTCATTTTATAGGAATTCCCAAAGGAGAAGAGGATAGTCCTAAAGGTACAAATGCTCTACTCCAAGAGATTTTGAAGGAGAATTTCCCAAGCACTGCAAGAGATACAGAGCTTCAGGTAACAGACAGTTTCACAACCCTAGCAAGACTCAATCCAAATAAAGCATCTCCTAGACATATTGTGATTAACTTTGCCAAAGTTAAAATGAAGGAGAAAATTCTGCAAGCAGCCAGACGTAAGAAAAGCATCACCTACAAAGGGAGACACATCAGAATTACTATAGCTCTCTTAGCTGAAATGTTTCAAGCCAGAAGAAGATGGTCATCAACCTTCAGTCTCCTAAAACAAAACAACTTCCAGCCCAGGAGCCTCCATCCAGCTAAACTGAGTTTCATTTGTGATGGAGAAATCAAATGCCTCAAAGACATAGGCATGTTGAAGAAATTTGCCATAACTAAACTAGCTCTCCAGGATATTCTCAGACCCATCCTCCACAATGACCAGGGCAATGCTCTACCTCCAAAGTAAATTCACCCAGAAATGTTGAACAAAACCCAACTTCCACAGTGATGAAAGGTAAAAATGTACACTAGACATCCAAAAATCATGACACCCAAAACACAACCAGGCTTATCAATTTTCTCAATTAATGTGAATGGTTTAAATTGTCCTGTAAGAGGCATAGATTGGCTGACTGGATACATAAACTCAGATCAGATATCTGCTGTATACAAGAACCTCACCTTACTTTAAAGGATAAAAATAAACACATGGTGAAGGGATGGACTTGTATAATACAGGCAAATGGAAAACAGAAAAAAGCAGGGGTTGCAATTTGAGTAGCAGATACAACTGGCTTTAAACCAACAAAGATAAAGAAAGATAAGGAAGGTCACTACATATTTGTCAAGAGAAACACCCAACGTGAAGAGATTTCTATAATTAACATTTATGCACCCTACCAGAATGCTCCTCAATTCATAAAGCAGACCCTAATTGATATGAACAACTTGATATCTTCCTGCACTATAATAGTTGGAAATTTTAACACCCCTTTGATAGTTCTAGATAGATCCTCAAAGGAGAAACTAAACAAAGAAACATTAGACTTAAACCTGACCCTAGAACAAATGGACCTTACAGATCTCTACAGAACATTTCACCCTAATAAAACTGAATATACATTCTTCTCATCAGCCCATGGGTCATCCTCCAAAATAGATCATATCCTATGACACAAGTCTAACCTCAGCAAATTTAAAAGTGTAGAAATTATTCCTGTATCTTCTCGGACCACCATGGAATAAAAGTTGAACTCAATAGCAATAGGAATCTTCATACTCAAACAAAGTCATGGAAACTAAATAATCTTAGACTGAACGACAGCTGGGTCAAAGATGAGATTAAGGAAATCACCAGATTTTTGGAACAAAATGGTAACAAAGACACAAATTATCAAAACGTGTGGTATACTGCAAAGGCAGTCCTAAGAGGGAAATTTATAGCATTGGAAGCCTTCATCCAATAAGCCATAAGAAAACAGAAAGAGAGGAAGCCAACAACTTAATGGATCATCTCAAGCAATTGGAAAAGGAAGAACATTGCAATCGCAAACCCAGCAGAAAAAAAGAAATAACCAAAATTAGGGAAGAATTAATGAAATTGAAAACAAAAGAATCATTCAGAAGATAAACAAAACTAAAAGTTGATGTTTTGAAAAGATTAACAAAATTAATAAACCTTTGGCCAACCTAACCAAAAATAGAAAAGTAAACTCTCTAATATCATCTATCAGAAATGATAAAGGAGAAATCATAACAGACACTTCAGAAATTCAAAAAATCCTCAATGATTACTACAAAAATCTCTATTCCCAGAAATATGAAAATCTGAAGGAAATGGACCAATACCTAGAAGCATGCCACCTCCCTAGACTCAACCAAAAAGAATTAGAAATCTTGAATAGATCTATATCA
>NW_003852408.1:27317742-27319339 GCF_000181295.1 Otolemur garnettii
AAAAACATACCATGCTCATGGCTGGGAAGAATCAACATTGTTAAAATGTCCATACTACCCAAAGCAATTTACAGATTTAATGCAATCCCTATTAAAGCACCATTGTCATACTTTAAAGAACTTGAGAAAATAGTACTTCATTTTATATGGAATCAGAAAAAACCTTGAATAGCTTATACATTACTCAGAAATAAGAACAAAGCAGGAGGTATCACATTACCAGACTTCAGGCCTATACTATATACTGGTTAAGTAGCCTCACCCAGAAGTAACTTATCTCTTCTACAAAACATGAGATACTATTAAGGCCAGTGTTTCTCAACCATTTGTTTGCATTATCACCCTCCCACTAAAGGACATTTTCAGGCATTTTGCCTCAATTTCCCCCTATAACATTTTAATACCATAGATATACTTAATATTTCTTTATGCACTCTATGTGTATCTATGCTTTATATATTAAAAAGTAAGATACATACATATACACAGACCAATTTTCACCTCCTTGTAGATGATATCACCTCTGCTAAGAATACATGACTCAGGCACCTCCTGTACATGCATCCTATATATGGCTCTTATCTGGCTATTATCTGTAGCCAACAAGACAAACACAGATGAGACATTCATTTGAGAGAGGTGGTCTATTTTACTGGTGAAACTATTCATAGTGTCCCATACTTCTATCTTTTCTTTTATTCTGTCTTTTTTAACTTGCTGTCTTCATTCTCACCAACTCAGCTGTCTTTTTTTTTTTTTTTTTTTTTTGAGACAAAGTCTCAAGCTGTCACCCTGGGTAGAGTGTCGTGGCATCACAGCTCATAGCAACCTCAAACTCTTGGGCTCAAGCAATTCTCTTGCCTCAGTCTCCCAAGTAGCTGGGACCACAGGTGCCTGCCACAACACCCAGTGGTTTTTTGTTGCAGTTGCCATTGCTGATTAGCTGGCCCAGGCCAGGTTTGAACCCACCAACTTTGGTGTATGTGGCTGGCACCGTAACCACTGTGGTACAGGCACCGAGCCTGAGCTGTCATATTTTATCAAAATGGTAGGTAAGTAATTCAATACCAGACTAAGACTAAAGAGATCATATTTTCATCATCAAAAAGAGCACAATATTAAACAACAGCAGCAAATAAGCCTTTCCCTTTCAGATTATTGGTAGTTTCTTTGACCCAAGAAATAAAATATCTGTGAATAATATCATCCATTGTTATCACATCATTTCATGTGTCCTCTCATCTTCATACCTGTTGACTGTCAATAGCATATGTATCATTTATTTTAGCAGCACAGCTCAGAGCACAATAGCAGTCAGAGAATGGGAAAGGAATAGGCTGGGCATGGTGGTTCATGCCTATAATCTGGCACTCTGGGAGGCCAAGGTAAGAGGATTACTTGAGCCCAAGAGTTTGAGACCACCATGAGCAAGAGCAAGACCCCGTATCAATGAAAAATAAAAAGAATTGTCTGGGCTTGGTAGGGCACTGCCTCTCATCCAAACTACTTAGGAGGCCAAACCAGGACAATCACTTGAGCCCAGGAGTTTGAGGTCACTGTCAGCTGTGATGGCACCTCTGCACTCTAGCCCAGTAGA
>NW_003852408.1:27319419-27329617 GCF_000181295.1 Otolemur garnettii
TGTAGCGACAGAGTCTCACTTTGTCACCCTCTGTAGACTGCTATGGTGTCACACAGCTCACAGCAACCTCCAACTCCTGGGCCTAGGTGATTCTCCTGCCTCAGTCTCCTGAGTAGCTGAGACTACAGGCACCCAGCTACAAAGGAAAGAAAGGAAAGGAAAAAGTAGAAAGAAAAGAATTCTGGTGAGGAAGAGGGGGATCCTGATTTAAATCCAATAATTCCATAGGGACCATGAAATGCCAATGTAACAGTAGTGCATTATTCTACCATGTTAAGGAGGTCAGTTTGCTCTTCCGATGTTCACCTTCTAATACTGAAAAGTTATTTGAAGTTATTTTCTTAGATCTGGAGCCAGAAAAAATACATTCTGTTCTATGTATAATTAATTCATAAGCTTCTAAGAGTAGTCTGCCTGACATTTGGAGAGCACTGCAAATTACTTTTGCTCTTATTTTCTACCTCAGTATCTATCTGTGTTCTCATATTCTTAGTGTTCACGAATATACATGTACATTCCTAATTTATAGATGGTGGTAATTTTCCCATGCAAAATTGAATTCTAGAGCAAATTCCAAGAGGAAGACACTGTCTCTACTAAATGTAAAAAAATTAGCTGGATGTTGTGGCAGGGGCCTGAAATCCCAGCTACTTGGGAGGCTGAGGCAGGAAGATCCTTTGAACCCAAAAGTTTGAGGTTGCTGTGAGCTAGGATGATGCCATAGCACTCTATCATGGAACAACAGAGTGAGACTCTGTCTCAAAAAAAAACAAAAAATAAAATTGGATTCTATCTCACTAGACTATACAAAGATGATTAGAAACAGCTTTGGGGAAAGTCAGAGTTCCACCAACAGTTGATTGATGTTTACAAAAAAAAAAAAAAAATGAATTTTGCTATTTGCTATTGGGCCAAGCTAGGCAGCTAAAATAACTAGAATGAATATGAATTAATTTCCCTTTCCCTGTAGTGATGAAGCATCTTGAGTTTAAACACTTTATTATTGCAGAAGGATAGGAGGGAAGAGAAGAAGAAATACAAGATACATTTCTTATAGGCATCCAAAGACCTGGCAGAACTTTACATTTTCTGCCATTTTCAGCAAACACTTATTTCATTATTTTTACCTACATGTTTTCTTCTGGTGGAATTAGGAATTAAGTACTTGAGTGATTATTTACATAATATCTGTTTTCCTCCAGCAGACTGTACACTCCTCACAGGCTAGTGCCTTGCATGTTTGGCTTACCACTGCATCTCCATGACAAACACAGGGCCTGGATGTGTCAAATGCTTGATACATTTGTGTTCAAGGAGTGGATAGGTCAGTTGGGAAGAAGAATATTTTGAAATGACACTTTTCTCAATGCAAAAGGACGCTGTGAAAACATCTATTACTTTTACTTGTCCATCTTGATTTCTTTATTTACTCATCTAGACTACATTGTGCCAGAACAGAGACTGTTAAGACATAGTCCCTGACCTTAAGAGACCCACAATCTAAAGAGGGAAACAGAGATATACCAATAAATCATGATAAAGCCAGACACAAGAAATAAATATCTATGCAAGGGAGAGAGGGTAGGGGTAGCAATCCAGCTATCTCTTGGTAAAATCAGAATTATATCTCAGGCAGACAACCATGTAAGGGTAGAAAAAAATAAATGATTTAGAACTGAAGTTTTGTTTTGTTTCATTTTGTTTTGTTTTGTTACAGAACCATTACAAATGGAGCCAAACTAAATTGGGGACCTTGTCCATCTAACTCCTCAGATCCCTCTGCACATACGCTGTACTAGGTCCCCTGGTCTGCTAGACTGGGAAGTTCATGAGGCCAAAGAACATGGCTGTCTAGTCCACTTCCTATTATATCTCCAGAGCCTAGAACTATCTCTGACACATACTAGGTGCTCAATAAATGTTTAGTGAATAAAGTCCCTTAAAATGTATTTATTTTTCTCTTCTTAAATCAATTTACCACATTTTTTATATTTCCATACATACAAAAAATATGTTTCCCCTCTCTCAATAATGTTATTTGCCTTTTCCTTCAAGATGATTGTTTTTCTAATGTTTCCAGACATTATCATTCAATAACTGAAGGACCTGAAGAGATATCTAAGGCTGCTTTCTCCAGCCCTGCTAGATATACCCCAAACACTGGGCCTATTTGTAGAAATCCAGAATAGTTTACCCGGGGGGGGGGGTTTCCACACCTCATATGCACACAATTTCCAAGGGATTTAGACTGAAGAAGAGAGCCTTCCTTTTAGAGAAAGTTTAGTGTTATTTTTTCTTTTTTATTGTTGGGGATTCATTGAGGGTACAAAGAACCAGGTTATACTGATTGCATTTGTTAGGTAAAGTCCCTCTTATAACTGTGTCCCATCCCCAAGAGGTGCATTACACCCCATGATCCCTTAACCTTCTCCTTCCTTCCATCTCCCTTGCACTCCTCTTCCCCCACTCCTCACCGTTTACTAGGTCATCCATTGTCCTCATATCAGAAATGAGTACATAGGATTCTTGCTTCTCTATTCCAGTGATGCTTTACTAAGAATAATGTGTTCCACTTCCATCCAGGTTAATACAAAGGATGTAAAGTCTCCATCTTTTTGAATGGCTGAATAGTAGTCCATGGTATACATATACCACAGCTTGTTAATCCATTCCTGGGTTGGTGGGCATTTAGGTTGTTTCCACATTTTGGCAATTGTAAATTGAGCTGCACTAAAAGAGCAAGTGTCCTTATGGTAAAAGGAATTTTTTCTTTCTGCATAGATGCCCAGTAATGGGATTGCATGAACAAATGGGGGTCTAGTTTGAGTTCTTTAAGGGTTCTCCATACTTTCTTCCAAAAAGGTTGTATTAGTTTGCAGTTGGTGAGAGGCATGGTAACTTAAAGAGCAAGAAGAAGTGAAAAGAAAAAGTAGGGCAAGGAAACAGACAAAAAGAAAACACTCTTCAAGAAACAGAAGAAAAATCCTGGCAACATGAAAAACCAGACCAGAGCAACCCACACACAAGGGACCATGAGGTTGCTACTGCAGAAGATTCCACCTATAAAGAAATGTTAGAAATAACAGAAGGGGAATTTAAACTATGGATTATAAAAACAATGAAGGAAATTGCTGAGAAAGTGGAAAATAACCAAAAGGACATCCAAAACCAGAATCAAATAAGAGATGAACTGTATGAAGAATATAGAAAGGATATAGCAGAGTTTAAGAAATTGAAGCAGTCAATTAGAGAACTTAAAGATGCTGGCATGGAAGTTGAGTGTTCTTAAGGCAACTGTGAAAGGTCACCATTCACTTTCTGTGCCTGAAATTAATTCCTAAAAAAAAGATGAGTAGAAAAAAAGTTTATCCTGGTTTAAGGTTTGACATCCCCCTGATATTTAGAAACAGAAGTTTAAGAAGGACTCTGAAAGAGCTCTTCTCTGAAGAGTCCTAAGTCACCAAGTTCTGAGGTCAATGGATCTTGTGTTTGGTGCTTCCTCAGGCCATCTGGCAGGCAGAGAGAGATATTTTAAGTCATGGCAAGGCATGTGGCAACCTCAAAAACCACACCCTTTGAATGTCAGCCTCCTCTGCCAATGTGGGACAAGTCTAACTTGAGGAAAGAAATGAAGGCTGTGCTGCGGGGATACTGGCCCTATTGAAAGGCTGTTGACTTTTAAAACATGCACACACAGACACAATTAGTATAAGTTTTTTGTTCTTTTATTTACTAAATATTTTGCTAAAAACTGGTAAAGTCAGTCAAATTTGGATATCTCCAGATGTCCAGATGTGTCCTAGATACAGCCCTGATGTCAGGAAGAGACTTGAATTGATTTAAATATGGGTTTTGTTTTTCACTGTAGAAATGTCTCTTCTGAGTTTTTTTTCACTGTAGAAACGTCTCTTCTGAGAATTCATGGTCTTTCACATGACCTTGGAAGAAATGAAAGTGTAGTTACTGAGGAGGGATAATGCTGGTCCCCATAAATATTGGCTAAAAGTAGACAGAGGATTAGAGAAAAAAAGTTGCAAAGTTTCTCTTAATCTCTCTCTCTCTCTCTCTCTCTCTCTCTCACACACACACACACACACACAGCTAAAATAATTACCAAAAGAAATTATGGTGATTTTTAGAGTATATTAAATATCTATTTTTTGTTTTAGTTGAAATAGGTAAGATGTTATACCATTGTGTAACAATTCTAACAACTGGCATAACAGATATTTCCTGGAATTTTCTATTGGTTCCTATTTATCTTAGAAATAGAGATTTCCCTTAGTTTCCTTAAGTTACAGTAATTCAAACTTAGGGGAAGAGTACCACCCTATTAGGTCTTGAGTTGATGGCAGAAGGTAGAGCATCTCCAAATGGCATGGATTCTAGTACCAGTTCTGCTACATATTTAGAAATAGAAGTTTAGGAAGGAAACCAAATTTCCCACCACAAAACAAAAAAACATATTATATGTATGTGAGATAATGGATATGTTTTTTATTTCTTATAGAGACAGAGTCTTACTTTATCACCCTTGGTAGAGTGCTGTGGTGTCACACAGCTCACAGTAACCTCCAACTCCCTGGGCTTAGGCGATTCTCTTGCCTCAGCCTCCCAAGTAGCTGGGACTCCAGGCACCCACCACAATGCCCAGCTATTTTTTTGTTGCAGTTTGGCCAGGGCCGGGTTTGAACCCACCACTCTCAGTATATGGGGCAGGCGCCCTACCCACTAAACAACAGGCACTACCTATAATGTATATGTTAATTAGCATGATTCAGCTACTCTACAACATATGAATATATCTAAACATGTTGTCATGTGCCATAAACATATATAACTTTTGTCATTAATTAATTAAAATGAACCAAAGAATGTCTCTAAGATTCATCCTCATGCCAGTGTCCCACACTTATGCAATCCATCCCAATTATCTTGCAGATAAATCAGAGAGCCCTGAGTCAAGGATCTGCCTAAACCTACCATGCATTTCCTCACTGGAGTTTTCTCTTAAAATTTATGTCCCAAAAAAACCCACTGCTTTGTATTTTGTTGGTTTTTGTTGGGGGGGGGGTTGGTTTTTGTTTGTTTGTTTTTGCAGGGATGGGTAGTAAACCACTGGGAAATAGGGAATGCAACAGTTAATGCTTCAAAAATTACTATTTGGAAATCATCAGCTCATAAAATAGATTTGAAGGCAGAAATTTGAACAAAATCATCCTAGCAGGATAAACAGAATGAGAAAAGATATAAGACCAAGGACTGATCTCCTTTTGTTAATAGGAAGGAGGTGAGCATAAGAAGAGAAATCCTGGAAGGAGCTTAAAAAGGAGAATCAATATAGGTAGAAAGAAAACTGTGGTGCTATGAACAAAGTCAAGGGGCAGAGATTGCTTTAAGGAATCAGTAGTCAGCAAAGGCAAAGCTCTCTACAAATCAAGCAGAGGAGGATTAAGAAACTATAACACTCTGAGACTATTAGACATGGGAGTCTCCATGGGTAGCAGCAGCAGAAGGTATATGGCAAGTGGCCTGAGAAACACGTGACAGCTGTAGCTGCAGGCTGAGCTGACATTTATCCCTCCTTTCCAGTATGAATACACAAACGCAATGTTGCAAAAATATGCGATGCACACCTGAGCTTAGTCAGAGAAGAAATGGAAAGCCAACTCCAACCCATGCTGTGGTGGCCTGAGGGTATAGAGCCTAGTCACTGGGGCTGAGGTCAGACATGTCAGGACAGGAGACATGGCCCAGTTCCTGCACAAAGAGAGGAGGTGGAGCTAAGACCACCACATATATCCAGGATCTGAAATGAGCTGTCCAGTCTATTATAATTGATCAAGCCTGTGCTACCCAGTATGGTAGCCACTGGCCATACATGACTGTTTACATTTTAATTAATTAATTAAAATTAAATAAAATTTAAAATGTAATTCCTCAGTTACATATTTCAAGTACTCAGCAATCACATGTGGAATACTGAATACCAGTGTCTACCATGTTGTATAGCAGACATGTGGAACGCTTTCACCACCAAGAAAGCTCAATTGGACAGTACTAATGTAGAAAATCTCAGGCCACCTTCACAAAGCAGCAGCAACCACATGTGCTGTCTACCTCAATCCTTTGATGAAAGTGAAAAAACTGTCCCAGTGAGACACTGATACACCAAGCATGTGTCCCTTCCAGGTGTGAAGTCCAAATTTGTATTATATACTGTATTATATACTGCCCTTACGCACAGGAATCCCAAGCCAAAAAGTCTAACACTTAGAGTCCTGACAGAAGCAAGCACAGAACTCAATACACATCCACAAAACACTCCACAGGACACATTCACAAGTAAGACACATAGGATTCCAAGTATAAGCAATCCCGCATAAAAATGACTCATGATCAAAAAGTACAAACGACAGAAAGAATTTGAACAGGTACTTCACAAGATTGGAATTCTCATATGCTATTGAAATAAGAATGTAAGTCCTTTGACTCCCCAGCAGAAATGGGCACAGATGGACAAATACCCAAGAGCACACAACCAGAAAGGGGCACAAAAGACACGTACAAGATGTTCATAGATTATTCATAATAGACAAACTGACAATAACTTAAATTTCTATCAATAAAAGAATGGATAAATAAGGTATATATTCATGTAAAGGAATATTTTATAACAGTGGGAACAAACAAATTATCACTACACCCAGCAGCGTGGATGCTTGTTTCTACTCAACAAAAACAATGTTGAGGAGAAGAAGCCAAACATAAGAGTCCACATAAAATTTAAAACAGGCAAAACTGGCTGGGCATGGTGGTTCATGCCTATAATCCTAGCACTCTGAGGAGCCATAGTGGAAGGATCACTTGAAGTCAGGTGTTTGAGACCACCCTTAGCAAGAACAAGACCCCCTCTTTACTAAAAATAGAAAAATTAGCCAGGCATAGTGGTGTGTACCTATAGTCCTAGCTACTCAGGAGGCTGAGGCTGGAGGATTGCTTGAGCCTAAGAGTTTGAGGTTGCAGTGAGCTATGACGATGCCATTGCACTCTAGCCAGGGAACAACAAATGGTGGCTCACACCTGTAATTCTAGCACTCCGGGAGGCCGAGGAGGGTGGATTGCCTGAGCTCAGGAATTCAAGATCAGCCTAAGCAAGAGTAAGACCCTATCTCTGAAAATAGGCAGGCGCTGTGGCAGACGCCTGTAGTCCCAGCTACTCAGGAGGCTGAGGAAATAGAATTGCTTGAGTCCAGGAGTTTGAAGTTGCTGTGAGCTATGACACCATGGCACTCTACCAAGGGTGACAAAGTGAGACTCTGTCTCAAAAAAAAGGAAGTCAGGAAAATAGTTACTTTGGGGACTGATAAAACGCATAAACCAGGCTTCTGGAGTAGTAATATTCTTTTAGTAACTAGTAATATTCTTTTTCTTGATTCATATGGTTGTTACACAGGTCATGTCCCTTTTTGAAAATGTTTCAAGTTGAATATAAGTTGTGTTCTTTTCTATATGCATACATAACATTAAAAATTTACTTAAATAATAATTACTTCTTAGGGGACTAAAAACAAAGTAGAAGTAAAGTTCAAGATAGCAATTGCATGGAATATGGGATGGTGATGTCGGAGTTCAAGTATTCTATAGCAGTAGTCCCCAACCTTTTTGGCACCAAGGACCAGTTTTATGGAAGACAATTTTTCCACAGACCAGGATGGCAGCATGATTTCAGGATGATTCAAGTGCATTACATTTATTGTACACTTTATTCCTATTATTATTACATTGTAATATGTAATTAAATAATTATACAACTCACCATAATGCAGAACACTGGGAGCCCTGAGCATGTTTTTCAGCAATTAGATGATCCAGTCTAGGGGTGATGGGAGAGACAGTGACCCCCAAAGTGTGTTGCTGCTATTAAGACTGCCACCAGATGCAGCTTAATTGTCACCTGTTACTCACTGATAGGGTTTTTATATAAGTCTGAAAGCAACAGATTTCTTACTGGCTCTGTGCAGTCAAATCTCTCTGCTAATGAGAATCTATATTTGCAGCTGCTTCCCAGTGTGAGCATCACTTCCTCAGCTCCACCTCAGATCATCAGGTGTTGGATTCTCATAAGGAGCGTGCAACCTAGTCCCTGACATGGGCAGTTTACAGTGGGGTTCATGCTCCTATAAGAATTCAGTGCATCTGCTGATCTGACATGAACCAGAGCTCAGATGGTGATGCGAGTGATGGGGAGCAGCTATAAATACAGATGAAGCTTCACTCACTTGCCCGTTGCTTGCCCCCTACTATGTGGCCCAGTTCCTAACAGGCCACAGACCAAGGCTGGGGACTGAAGTTCTCTAGTGCTTATATTGTTTTGAAGAAGAATAGAAAATTTAATAATGTTAGACCAAACGAAGTATGTTAAAAATTTAAAGGTAAGCTGTAAAGAATGGAAAAATATACACAAAGAAAAGAAAAAAATGTCTAAAGAAAAAATAATTGATGCTAAAAAAGTGATAAAAACATAAAAAAAACAAAATCTCTTTTAAACAATGACATAAATATACCCCAATAAATCAATACTTACAGTGAATGTAAACAAGTTAAACTCACCAGTTTAAAAAACAGTTATCTTGAGATTAGAATAAAAACAAAACATCATACAATCATGGGTGTCTTATAAGAAACATACTAAACAGAGTAACACATGTTGAACATGAAAGGATAAAGATGTCTAGTCAGATGTTGGCTTGCTCTACAGCTGAGGACTTGGCAGGTGATTACAATAGAAAGACAAAGGATCAGGAAGGTAAAACAAAATAGTGAGAGAGTGGTCCATGGATTAGGTCACAAATCTAGGTTGGCTTGTAAGGAAGTGATATTGGCAGACTGCTGACAGGGAGGACATGGGACAGTCAAATGATTGACAGTCTAGTGGCATCCCACAGCAAATGTGATAATATAGATAGCAAAGAAACAGTTTGGGGTCCCACTGAATTTAAATTTAGATCTAAATAGGCCATTAGCGCTTTGTTTTATCTTGTTTGACTTTCTTACTATATATAATCCAAAGGGCTCTGCAAGATGTAAAGAAAATAATTCACAGCAACATCCTCCAACTGGTAACTGTTGAACAAAGTTATCAGTCTTTAATCTACAGTCAGCCTTGAATTCTATTTCAGAATTGTGCATATGGGCCAACAGAAAGACCCATTCATCTGGTCAACAACCAAAACCTCACTGGCTCTTGAGGCGATTAGGGCCCAGAAATTTAAAACATATCTAAGCAGATATTGACCTTTCACGCAACAAAGTGTAACATACATTTCCTTTGGTAAAGTTCAGTTCTATTTTTCTGCATTATACACCATTAATTTGAGAGAAAATAGCCCTTACAATCTCCGCAAGGCACATTAGTGGAGACATTAGTTCTAGGTTCAGTCCAGCAAGTACATGGCTATAAACTCCTTAAAGCAGTTTCATCTACTGAAATCCTTTTAATTTTTAAAATTTCAGCCTACATGCCACATCTTCCGTAAGCCTTCTCCAACTTCCTGAAGCACAATGTATTGTTTCTTCCACCTCCCCTCTTCACATGGGTAGTAGGGTTACTATATCAGTTATTTTATTTTCATTATAGTATAATTATTTATATAAATCCTCATCTCTCTCAAAATTACAAACATCTGGGGGACAAGAATCAATCTTGAATCACTCCCAAAATATAGCACACTATCATGCAGAAGAAGGGGCAAGAAATGTTGAATATAAACAATTGTTCCATTTCCAGGATAAGGGAGTATGATTTTGTTCCATGAGCATTTCACTTCTCTACTTTAAACTGAACAAGCTGCTTGCCCGAATAACATCAGGCTGACATAGGAGGACAATTGATCTTCCACAACATGCTGCCAACAGCTTCCTGCTCAGAAAAGCTAGAGTACCAATAAGCCTAGGAAGATTTAGTTCAGTATATTTTGATATTTCATATTTCCAATGTTTGCTTCAATTAAAGAACAAGTGTGATCTCCCCTCTCCATCCTCTTTTTTTAATAATTTGCTGCAAGTAAACCGTTGAGGAGTCATATAACCCATGCCTGTTCACTGAGTGTTTCTGTACCAACTGCCCCGTTAAGTCCATGAAAAGAATCCATCATCTTAGTATATTTCTTTCTTTCTTTTTTTTTTTTTTTTTTTT
>NW_003852408.1:27329696-27348202 GCF_000181295.1 Otolemur garnettii
GGCCAGTGTTCACTATGCCTAATGAGAACCTTACCAAAACACTTTTCTCTCTTTTCCACCTTGATCCCAAAGGGAGGACTGGTCAAAGAACAAAATCTGATTGGCTTTCAGAGCAATCCTTGGCGGGGGTACCAGGTTAGGGTGGTGGCAGGCTTAGACAATTCAAAGTCTAAAAAAACACATTTGTGCCAATTATTGTCAAAAATAATATTCAATGCATTTAGGCATCAGAACCATAATTTATGAGTCAGAATTCAAATCTTAAGCCTCTAATTCCTATTTTCTATAGCACAGCAAAGCAATTTACTCACCAAGTAAAATAATATTCTATTTTCTAGATCAGTGGTTTTCAAAGTCTGAGTTTCCTAAGGCTAATCAACAGCATTAGCCTCCCCTGGGAGCTTGGTAGAAATGCAAATTCTCAGACATCACCCCAGACCTACTGAATCTGAAACTGCCAATTGCATATGATGTCCAGGTGGTTTGTATTTACATTGCAGTGTGAGATGGTCATAAGAAAGTGTAATGACCATTGGAAACTAAGAGGGGGAGAGAGTGGGAGGGAAGTAAAGGATAAAAATCTACCTATTCCTATTGCGAAAGCCCTGACTTCAGCATGACACAATTCATCCATGTAACAAAACACTTGCAACCCCTAGATTTTTTTAAATAAAATTTTAAAGCATTCTAAGAAATCTTATTATTATAAGAAACGTACAATAAAAAATAAAGTTTGAAAGCATTATAAAGGATGAAATTGAGAAAGTTAATAACCTGAATAAATAAATTAAATAATAGTTTGTGAAATTTACAATACCTTCCTCATTTAATTCTGTCAATAACCTTGTATATCATATATTGCCATAACCTCCATCTTAAGAGAGGATAATTGACTGGATATCACAAAGCCAGCAGACAGAAGAGCCAGGATTTGAACCCAGGAAGGTAGTGAAATGTAGGCTTTTAGCCACCACCTGACAAGTTATTCTGATTGTAACTCCAGTGGGGTGTGTTTCCCTGCTTTTCATCACACTGCTGCTTTAACAGCAATTTCAATCATCAGTTACTAACCAAGCCTTTTCCCAAAACTAAAAATAATATATATCTATTTATCAAGTTAAACAAATATTTATCAAGATCCGTGGCTCAGCACCTGTAGCTCAGTGGCTAGGGTGCCAGCCATATACACCAGAACTGGCGGGTTCAAATCCAGCCTGCGCCCGCCAGACAACAATGACAACTACAGCCAAAAAATAGCCAGGTGTTGTGATGGGCACGTGTAGTCCCAGCTACTTGGGAGGCTGAGGCAACAGAATCACTTAAGCCCAAGAGGTGGAGGTTGCCATGTGCTGTGACGCCATGGCATTCTACCCAGGCGACAGTTTGAGACTCTGTCTCAAAAAAAAAAAAAAAAAACAATCTGTTTTATAACAGGCCTGAACTGGGGGAGCTTATAGTGTTAGCTTAACAAGTACAGTTGCTTAATAAATATACACTGAACCAATAAATCAGTGAATAATTTTATTATACTACACCCAGTGATACAGGAGTAGAAATGAGATGCCTATAAACATTCTGGGGACCCAGACATCTGCTGCAAATGATGAATGCTTCATTTCTTGAAGACAAGAAGAGTCATCCAGACAAAGAATTAAGGGAAAGAGGATTCCAGGCACACTAAAAAGCTGGGGCTTTATCTGAGGACTATGAAAAATTACTACAGTATTTAAGGGAGCAACATAGATATTCAAATAACATGTGTGAACACATAGATAAACAGCTATACGTACACAACAAAAACATCAAAATATCAAGAATGTATCTCCCAAAGCATCAGAAAATCTAAAATGAACCGCCAGGATTTAGACTATGAGTGAGTGATCATATTCTGTCAGACTATGGTTTGTAGTCGAAGTCTTACCTACCTATACATGAGAGTGGAGAGAGAGGACTTAGTGGCCGTATTCAACTGCTAGACTGAGAAGACCAAAGAGCTAGAGAGACCAGGCAGGGAACCTTCAGGAAATAATGGGAAGCCCCTCCCTTAGTTGCAGTATCAACTGTTAGAGTTACCAAAAATAGGTGCAGGAGAGCTAAACTTGAGTGACACCCCAATTTTCTTTTGACACCTAAGTGACACTCCATTAAGACGTCTGCTCTTAAGTATTCCCCAGAAAGTGAAATTCCTCTCCTCCTTAGCTTCATGCACACTATAAAAAAAAAGTAGATTTCCTTGGAATTTTTATTAAGAATTATGTACATCCAACCAATAATTTCCATACCTTACTGCCTTTAAACCATAAATGCAAAGAGAAAAAAATGCTTTTCCTTTCTCCTGTTTTTGCTTACATTTTATCTCCAAAGAATTCAAAATGTATTTAATAGATTAAGTAACAGTATTTAGGCAGGTGGGGTTAACTTGTATCATCTGTTTCAGGCATCAAGGTATTTCTTCGTCAAAGAAACCAGTGTTTCTAAGTTCTTTATTAGAGCTCCAGGATTAAAGGTTTTTCCCTTGAGGTGTTTTGTAAACCACTAATGGTTCAAAAGAAAAATGCTTTGAATCTCAGTCTACCAAACCAAAATTTGACTCATAGGCTGTTTCTTCAATAGGGAGTGCCGGGATCTGTAATGGACTGGGCCATGCAGCCAAGTCACCCACAGTTAGGAGTTCAGGGGCAGTGTTTCTTCCTTGTCCAGACACCATCGTGAACTTGAGACCCTCAAAGAGAGAGGTGACCCAAGAGGTCAAGGTCGCTTGTAGGCCAGCAGAGATCAAAGCAGTCCTCCTGAGAAGCACCCTCAACCCCCCCGACCTGCCCTTACAAAACATCCTCCACAGTCTGTGCAAGGACAGGAGGGAAAAAGGCAAAGGGTGTGTGTGGGGTGGCCATTCACTTCCTTCCAAAACATGAAAGCAACTCAAGAATATCCAGCCACCTGCAACAGCCTTGTTTGCCCTTAGACATTTTTCATCTACATTTTGGCACTTCCAATCCTAGAAATAATTGGTAACACAAATATTTTAATAAAACATTTTCTAGGGTAGACTCAGTGTTGGAACTACCTTAAACCAAAGTTATATAGCTATAGGAAACCCCATTTCAGCTGTTTCTTATATAAAAATCAATTCTTGAAGTTTTTTTTGTCCTAAAAGCATGAACAGCATTAAAGAGAATTTTTTTCTTTTTTTTTTTTAATTGTTGGGGATTCATTGAGGGTAAATGAAACCAAGTTACACTGATTGTATTTGTTAGGTAAAGTCCCTCTTATACTTGTGTCTTGCCCCCAAAAGGTGTGTCACACACCAAGGCCCCACCCCTGTCCCTCCTCCCTCTCTCTGCTCTTCCTTTCCCCCACCCCCCTCCTTCTCTTTCTCTGCTCTCCCCTTCTCCCTCTCCCCATTGTGTACTAGGTCATTAATTGTCCTTATGTCAAAATTGAGTATATAGGATTCATGCTTCTCCATTCCTGAGAGACTTTACTAAGAATAATGTGTTCTACTTCCATCCAGGTTAATACAAAGGATATAAAGTCTCCATCTTTTTGAATAGCTGAATAGTATTCCATGGTATACATATACTGCAGCTTGTTAATCCATTCCTAGGTTGATGGGCATTTAGGCTGTTTCCACATTTTGCCAATTGTAAATTGAGCTGCGCTAAAAGAGCAAGTGTCCTTATGGTAAAAGGAATTTTTTCCTTCTGGGTAGATGCCCAGTAAGGGGATTGAAGGATCAAATGGGAGATATAGTTTTAGTTCTTTGAGGGTTCTCCATACTTCCTTCCAAAAAAGATTGTATTAGTTTGCAGTCCCACCAGCAGTGTAAAAGTGTTGCCTTCTCTTCACATCCACGCCAGCATCTGCAGTTTTGAGATTTTGAGATATGGGCCATTCTTGCTGGGGTTAGATGATATCTCAGGGTGGTTTTGATTTGCATTTCTCTAATAATTAGGGATATGAGCATTTTTTCATATATTCGTTAGCCATTTGTCTTCTTTAGAGAAGGTTCTATTCATCTCTATTAAAGAGAATTTTGATGAATAAATATTTATAAATTTCTACCATTTTCTACCATTTTAATACAAGTATTTATGCAGACTTAACTATATGAACTAGCAAATTTTTATATACTCAGTTATGGATGTATTTTTGAAACTACCTGTGAAATGTTTTTCTATTTTACAAAGTATTAATACCAAATAAAGCTTAAAACACATCTAGAGATTGTGTCTATATTATACTAAAATTACAACTCACTGCCATGACTCCCAAATTTTGGAGACATAAGAAAAATTGTTTATTAATAAACAAGTATGTGGTAAGTGTCATCTGCTTGGTTTGCCACACTTTAAAAAACCACGAATATACATTTGGTCTTTACCTCTTAGCAGTTCAGTATTTCTTTGTCATATCAAAATGTAGATTATTGAGGAGACTAATTTACTCACAATTAGTCTTTTAAATGCTTTTGACCTCTAAGAAGTTTTAAAATCACCACTGCCATACCACAATAAGTGTCTGATCATCTAGTGTGGTACTTTTTCCCTGTGAGTACAGCTCAAATACGGACTGCATGGACTACAGTTGGCCCTGACAATGGCAAAAAATAAACGTTCCTCCACTATTTTAGAACTAAAGGAGTGTAGTTCCCCCTACTAAAGGCAAATACCTTCTTATATGGCTTTGGCCCTACTTTGTCCCATCTCTTAATGGAGCTTCTGAGCCACCCTCGTTTCATCCCCACCCCCACCCGTTTATTAACACAAATGCCCAAATCATATGAATGTCTTCTCTCACCCCTCAGCTACCATTTCATCTCTCTCTTTTTTCTCTTCATAAAATTTCTTGGAATCTACACTCTCTGCCTCTCCTTCCTCATTTATCCCAACTCAATCCTTAAAATTTGGCTTCAATACCCATAACTATAAGAACACAACATTCTATTCACAGCATCCTCTTAACAGTCAAATCCACTAGCCCTCTCCCAGTCCTCATTCCCATCAGCTTCTCTTCCTGTCTGAAACTGGTACCTCAAACCACTCTCAAGAATCATCTTTGCACAGACCACCACCTCTCCCTATTTGACTCCAGTTTCTTTTTCTATCTCTATCTCCACTGCAGGCTCTACTTTCTCTCCTTGTCCTACTAGTGAAGGAATTATGCGTGGATATACCCCTGGTCTTCTCATCTCTCTGAGCCTCATTCCTTTAAAGATCCTTTGTAGACAAAAGATCTCCAAATGTGCCGATTCTGAGCTGAACTCCAGGTCCACATCTCCACCTACACACATCTCAAATCTGGTATGTCCAAACTCCACTTAACTTTCCTACCAAGCCTATTTTTCTTTCCCAAAGACTGAAACAAAAATCTAGGGATCACCTTCAATCATCTTCCTTTTTCTAACTTCCACATTTAGTTACCATGTCCTGAATATTCCTCTTGCACACTCCCACTATCACCATTGCCTTTTATCTGTATAGCCAAAAGCCAAGAGAAGGTTCTGTGTATCCAGTCTCTTTCCTGACCCCCAGTATACCCTAAGAACTGCTTCTGCACTAACTCTTGAAAATATGGTTCTTTATGCTGTCACTCTACTGTAAAATGAACCCCAAATACCTAAACATGCAACTCAAGCCCCTACAAAATATCCTGTCTCTTATTGCACCTGCTCATGAATCTCCTACTACAATAATAGTGGATGCTTCAACCACCAGACAACTTAGCCATTGTCCATAGCTGTTACTCCTGCCTGAAATATTATTCTCTACTTCTCAAACCCCACCACCCTCTAAGACTAAGGCTCATTGCAAAGTCTACCTCTTCTATGAAGCCTTCCCTGTTCTCTTGATAATTTCTCTCTTCTCTGTGAGACTTAGAACTCAGTGTCATTAAGGTAAAGAAATATCTTTAGTAAGCTTACAAGTATGTGTGGAGATTCTATTTTGTGCCAAACACCATATTCAGGATATAGAGAATATACAGTCCCTGCATTCTGGAAACTTCTGCAGATGGGGAAGAGAAACTGCTTAGCATGCTAAATTGTAGCCATGTGTGTGAATTCTGTGCTAGAGAAGCTCACAGAGGCATAGGGAAGGAGTGCTGAGCCCAGCTGGGGCACCAGGATGACGTTCCCAAGCAGCACACCAGAGCTGAGCCTGGAAGGATGGATGTCTAGGCAGAGGTGGTTGTGTTAAGAGCATTTCAGAAGTAGAGAATCACACACAGAAAGACAGGAAAGACCATGCCCTATTTCAGGAACTCAGGTAAATAAGTTACCTGAATGAAATGCACTGAGGGGCAGGGGGGATGGCTAGGACAAGAAGCTGAAGAGTCAGGGGCCATAGTGCAAAGACTATGCAGGGGCCATAGTGCAAAGACCCTTTAGTACTCAGATCAGTTATCTATTGCCACAGTGATGCCAAATTTAAAAATCACCCCAAACTACAGCTTAACAATAGCCATTTATTCTTGCTCATAAGTCTGTGGATCAGCTGGGTGGCTCCTCTGGCCTGAGCCAAGGTCACTTAGGCATCTGTAGTCAGAACGTGCACTGGGGAGGCACTTCTACTAATCTTGGCTGAGCTGTCTCACATGTTTGGGACTCAAATGGCTGGGACTGAGTTTAGGATGGCCTTGAATTTTCTCCACATGTCCCTCCCATCTGCCGTAGGTTAGCTTGGACATGTTTTCATGACAAAGAAGAGATGAAAAGGAGAACACACCCAATTATGCAAAAAGGGAAGAAGAAGCACATGTGTTTTTCAAGCCTCTGCTCGCATGAAGTTTACTAACTTTGCATGGCCAAAGTAAGTCACATGGATGATGAGCCCAGAGTCAGAATGGGAAGAGTTCAAATGTACAGGGCAAAGGCTATGGAAACTGGGAGGGACCATTAATGCAATCAATCTACCATCACACCCTATGAAGAAATTTGCAGTTTTATGCTAATACATGTGGATTGTAAACTTTTGAGTACAAGGATTGTATTTTATTCATGACTATGCCCCCCATACAGTTAGCATAATAATGTATCCAAATAGACACTCAATAAATTTTGGTAGAATATAACTGAATCCCTATGTTGTGCCCAGAAGTTCCACAAAGACCACACTGCCAAACGAGCCAAATTTACAGCAGAGTCTTTTTATTGAAGAGCCGGCCAGCGACTGTCTCAGTGTCCCAACATGGGGTTCTGAGAGCAGCCCTGAGTGCTTAAGGGGTCAGGTTTTTAAGGCTTGGTCTGCATCCTGGTTGGCATGCAGGCTGTCCAGGTACATTCAGGTAGGGTAGCAAGCAAGCATTGTACAGAAGCAGAATTTTGCGGTTAGTCATACATCATACATCTTTGTTCCAGTACTTTCCCACCTCGTATTTCTTAAAGGCCAGTCTGGGGATAGTTGGTACTTCCCAGTGTATTTCTCAAAGAGGGGTTAGTCAAGCGAGAAGTTAGTGAGTACTTTCCCATCTATCTTGGGAATTTGTCAGGTGGGTATGTTTCTACTTTAGCCTAGGCTTAACACCTAGTTTACACATAATTCTATATACATCAGCTCCAGATTTTTTTTTTTTTTTGAGACAGTCTCAAGCTGTCGCTCTGGGTAGAGTGCTATGGCATCACAGCTCACAGCAACCTCCAACTCTTGGGCTAAAGCAATTCTCTTGCCTCAGCCTCCCAAGTACCTGGGACTACAGGTGCCCACCACAACACCTGGGTATTTTTTTGTTGTAGCTATCATTATTGTTTAGCAGGTCTGGGCAGGGTTTGAACCTGCTACCCTCAGTGCATATGGTTGGCGCCATAACCACTGTGCTACAGGTGCTGAGCCCAGCTCTGGATTTTCTAACTCTTTTCAACTATATTTATATTTTCAATCTCTATCATCCTTGGTGTGCATAGTTCTATATATGTAGTATCTGCTATGCAAAATAAATAATCCCTGTTCACTGCCTACACACTACCTCCTTTAAGCTTAGCCAGGCTAATTCTAATGTTGAAAGGAATGGTGAAAAAATACATGGGCTCTTTCCCCAGTCTCTCATACTTTTGAAAATTTCAAACTAGTCCCCACCCTTCCAAAAAAAAAAAGACTTCAAACTTCTTGCCCTGCCCCCCAGCTGTTTAAACAAAGATTTTTCCTCTCTCTCTGTTCTCTTCTTTACCCTCCTCTTTCTTGAAGAAGAGAAACACAGAGCTGCCTTCAGGATCCCAGAGGAAATGCTTTGGTTTGGTTTGGTTTGAGGCTTTCCAAATGTCATTACAGACTTCAGGCTCCAAGTGCGTAGGTTAAACCAAAGCAGTTTATAATTATGCACTGAGAAACAAGCCGTCTCAATGCCCATTCTGTGTACATCCTGCCTCCTGTGCCCTCAAGCTTGTCCCAGGATCTACCCACAGGGCTCATCTAGAAATGCTGCCGCCCAGGGAAGGGGTCTTTTTCTGTGCATCAACTGGCAAATAGCTTTGAGTCATCTTTGACCCTTTTGTTTCACACCCCATATTCAATCTAGCAGCAAATCACATAAAGTCTATTTTCAAAATGTGTCCAGAGTCTGACTGCTTTGCATTCCTGCCACCACTATTGCTCTGGTCCAGACCCCAGGATCTCTCACTTGGATGAGCAAAATAGTCTCCTACCTGTTCTCACACCTCCCAGGTCAACAGCAGCCAAAGTGGAAGCCTGATCATGTCCCTCCTCTGCCCAACACTCTCCTCTTGTGCAGAAGAAGAGCTACATCTCACAGTATGGACTAACATGCTTCCCCCCTAACCCCAGCTCATCGCCCCCTTCCCTGTGTCTTCTCGGCTCACTGTGTCCAGCCATGATGGTCCTCCAGCTGCTCTTGAACATGCAGATAGTGCTGCCCTCAGGGTAGTCTTCTTTGGTCTTCTTCTGCCTGGACTAGGTTGCCGCAGTCACCTATAGGGCTGGTCAGTTCTCTGTTCAAATGTCTCCTCATAGAAGTTTCTTCCCCAACTTCTCATTATGAATTAATTAGCATTGGTGGCTCACTCCCTGTTCCTTCCCTAACCGGCACATTATAGATTTATTTGTAATCTTGTTTATCATATGCTCCTCCCACTAGCATTTAAGCTCAGCAACAACGCAAACTTACCCTTCAAAGTCACTGTTTAATCCCCAGAGTGGAGAATACACATGTAGGCTTGGTAGAAGATCACATATTCAAATCAGGTAGCTTTGTCCTACCCACATGGCACATCGGCATGTGCTGGGTTTCAGTGATCCCTTCTCTTTTTGGTCCATTCCTCAAAACTGCTCAGGGTTTACATCTGCCTATGATACTAAGAAACTTGAGAGAAATGAATGCTACAGTATTTGAAAGGAATCAACTTTAGATATTTACTTCAAGGAAAAGGAAAAGAAAGTTTCTAGCCAAATTCCTCATTTAATGTGCATGAGAATGAAATAAACTTGACTAATCTCCCTAGAATCACTTGAGTAATTCCAAACATGGAATGATAATACCCCAAGCTTCTCTAAACGCAAGGCAGGCACTTGCCAACCTGATCTTTTAATACCAAACAATTGCCAACTTTTTTTTTTTTTTTTTTTTTTTTTTTTGAGACAGAGCCTCAAGCTGTCCCCCTGGGCAGAGCGCCATGGCATTACAGCTCACAGCAACCTCCAACTCCCGGGCTCAAGCGAGTCTCCTGCCTCTGCCTCCCAAGTAGCTGGGACCACAGGCGCCCGCCACAACGCCCGGCCATTTTCTGGTTGCAGCCGTCATTGTTGTTTGGCAGGTCCGGGCTGGGGACTCGAACCCGCCACCTTAGGTGTACGTGGCTGGCGCCCTAGCCGGTCGAGCTATAGGCGCCATGCCACAATTGCCAACTTTTAAGTATATATGTTTAATTCCATTTTCCACATATCCACCTCTAACTTATCAAACTATAAGGATCCCCTGAAATTCATGGCATCTCATCCAAGCTTCACCAAGCTATCTCATGTTCTTATGTCCCCTGAGGCAAAATTCTAAGTGTCTACTTAGAATTGCCCACAGCAATTGGGCAAGCACCATTTCTGGCTTTTCCATTCTGCTCTTCTTATTCTTATGATTTACTTTTCAGGTATATATGACAGTGGTTTTCAAACAGGGTGCTATGGCACCCCAAACAGTATGGAATGACACCTCATTTATTTTGCAAAATTTATTTTTGCTGCAACTGAGTATAAACAGTATTACACTAAGGTCTATCAAGATTCAACTGCAAAGAGTAAAAAGTGTGGCACACTGGCAGACCTACAACATGACAACTATATGCTTTCCAAAGCATGTAACACTCTGTTTCATGAATATATTTTAACACATCAAGGGCAGTAAACTTGGCTGTCCTCAAGCCCAGACACAAGCTGAAAGTAAGCGCGCGAGCCATGCCCGTCTCCTACTTACTTTTATGGATATCGTGAGACACTGTTTATCATAATGGAGATGGAGATGTTTTGGTTTTATATTTTTGTGGGGAATAGATAACAGATTTATTCTGATTTTGGTTACCTAAGGATACTCCCTCATACAGAATATAGGGAATAAGGGAAGACTTACTTTAAGGACAGACTCTACATCCCAGAGGCAATTTTCAGAAATGAGTAGTCAAAGAAAATGAGACCAATCTTAAATCTGATGTTCCTATCAGCAGACATTCTGTAACCTCAGAAATTCTATTTACTTTAGTTTGTGCTTTGAGCTGTAACTATCTCTCAAGGTGCCAAAAATAGAAGACTATGGGCATCATGGTGCCCAAAATTCCCAAAAGTGTTCCTCCTTCTGCTTCTCTGTCTTTCAACTAAATTTTATTAGCAGCATTTTTTTTTCCTCTGAAAGTTTGTGTCTGAACTAGGGAACAACGCTGGGGCCTCTTTTGGAGAAGTTTTTGTTTCAATGAATTTTATAAGAGAAATTAGTGTGAGAGTTTCCTGTGTCTGTCAGTCACATTCACTCAAAATCACAGCACTTGCCAGGACCGGAGATTGTGGGGAGGGAAGAAAGAGTTGGGAGAAGGTAATGTCATGAATTGTTCCCCTACAGCTGGTATTTCTCAGTAACAATTGTTCGTGCAAAACAAAAGATCACTTCAGAAAACCAGGACAGAGAGAGGCAGGCCAACAGACAGAGATAATTATAATCACATTTTAGAGATCAACCAGCTTGAATTACATTTGCTGGAGCCTAGTTAAGTTTCCTGGTTGTTTCAGGAAACAACATAACATAGCAATTTAACACATCCTAATATAAAAATACAATATAAGCATAATGACAAACACATATATATTATTATCTCCAGGCATCTACCATATACAAGATTTCTTATCTTCCACTTCTTATCTTCCAGGGCTGAAGATAAAAGATAAGAGATATTCTAACACAGGGAGGCAGCATAGCACAGTGGTTAAGAACAAGAGGGTTGACATCACTTCAGGTTAAAGACCCAGCTTCACCTCTTACTATTACTTGACTTTGGGCAAGTTTCTTCACTTCCCCAGAGGCTCAATTTCCACAGCTGCTAAATGGAGATTGAATTTATCTACATCATAGTAAGAATGAGGAGAGACAATGCAAATGAAACACTGAGTATATAGTACCTGGCCTGCAGAGGGCACTTAGTAGATGTTTGCACTTATAGTCAGTACGTGTATGAATAAACAAATACTTTGCTTTTCTTTTGATCTCCCAAGTTCTCTATCCTCATTCTAGCCTCAAGCTAAGCAAAAGGGAGGGAAGCATTTGGAAGTAGTTGCAGCATGCTGGTAGGGCCAGATTGCTTAAGGAGAATGAGATGACTCTAACTTAATAGGCTGGGCTCTGCTGTTGGATCAAAGACTGCTACACAGCTGTGCTTGCTGCAGAGAATTCCTGCCTCTCTTCCTCTAGCACGTCCCGTTTGGGGCTGTAGGACTCCAGAACACAGCAGCCACCGTCCCTTTTCAAATGGGACAAGTATTATGTGTAAGCACTCAAGTGGTTGCCATCCAGGAAGTAAGGCTTATAAAGTTTTATGCAGAGGCATAGTCTCCTGGGGTGAAAGTCCACAGTGATAATAAGAGACAGGCAAGGGAGGTAGGAGTAGGAGGCTTTATGGAAAATGATCTTTTTCTTTTTCGAGCAGACAAAAATATGAAGTGATACTCAGTTTAAATCTTAGCCATTTCCCTAAGATATTTACTTAACTGTCCACAACATCTTCAAAACAACATCAAGAACCTCACATCATGTAACCAGAAAAAAATATAAAAACTAAGGGGACATTATTTTGAAGTATTTCTATTTCTACTGTCTATAAGACTTGACATGATCTGCGTTTTTTTAGAAATTATTTTTTACTTTTATTTATATATATTAGTCGTCTTTTTTTAGACTTTGGTAAAAACATAATAAGGAAAAAAATTTGTTTGCTATTTGTATTTTGTCTTGTGTATTCTGTAACAAACAAGTAGTAAATGATTATGTATTCAAAAAAAATTGCACAGCTCTTGTTAAAGCTATATTGATAAGTACTTTCTATTTTGGTTGCTGATACAATGCTTTCTTTCTTTTTCTAATAGTATCTTGTAATTATTTTTTATATAGGAATATAATTGATTTTGTATAGTTATTTTGAAGTTAGCTACATTGCTGAATTTTTCTATTGTTTTTGGTAACTTGCAAGTAACCTGGTAACTCGGAAGTAATGAAATTTGTATTTTTTTACATTAGGATTTTTAAGTTATCATAATTGTACTAGCTAGGATCTTCAACTTTACTAGGAGTGGTAGTAATGAGTACACTTACCTCATAATTGATTTGTAGATAATGCTTTTGTTTCCTCATAAAATTGATATATTTGTCCCAATATTATCTTCAATGATTATGTCAATGTTTTGCCCATAGTTGATGTTCTGTAAATATTCATGGAATAAAGGTGCCTGAAATTAAAAAAAAAAATCAAGAACCTCACATCATGTAACCAGAAAAAAATATGAAAACTAAGGGGACATTATTTAGGTCCATATGAATGAGGAATCAAGGAGGAATTTTACAATCACAGGTTTGCGTTGACAAAACAACCAACACACCCTCTGCACACCAAACTGACTTACGACCGCTTTTAGAACTCGGTGGCACTTCCACTTGCAATGGCTATAGACTATCTGAAGGTTCACACCAGGGATAAGACATCTGGTCACATGCAAAAATCCAATCGCTTTTTCTAATGAGATACTGTTAAAACGACTTTTTAAAAAATACTTTCCAAAAGAATACAGACTGCATAAACATGAAGGTATTTGCGCATGTCAGATGTTACAGACGAGCTAAATGACGCTAAGCTTAGCTGGCCCAGAGCCAAAGAGAAGCACTTCACCCAGACAGAAATCAGAGCGCTGTCGTCGTGTTGTAATTCGCCGCTATAAAACGGAGCATTGTGTTTCTGCTGAGTCTCAAGTAAAAACTGAATCAGGATCTGGCTTCTTCGGAGAAAAGAGAAGTATATTTTTGCTTGCATGGAAGAGGATAATCACTTGGTCCCACAAAGTAGACGTTTTTGTTCGTCGTTTTTAGAATTCTGCCTTTCAAAGGGAGCTATCTTTGACCCAAATTTGAAAATGCTTATTATATGTAGAAGATGTTGCCATATTTTGCCCTATAGATTTTTAGAAGAGCACTTGCTGTTTATAACTGCCTTGATATGCAAGAAATTTAGGTGGAAGGAAGTAAGCTTTGGAAATAGGGCACACGAGTGATGCTGCGTTTTCCTGTGATATAAACGCATTTACATTAGGGTATCTTTACCTCTGAGGAAATAACAATATTTATAGCTATGTTTCATTAAACATTACAGTAAGTACCTTGCTAAAGGCTTTAAAACATGATCTTCTTTACACCATACTACTTTTTTTTTAGGCAGAGTCTCACTCTATTGCCTGGGCTAGACTGCTGTGGTGTCATAACTCACTGCAGCCTCAAACTCCTGGGCTCAAGCAATTCTCCTGCCTCAGCCTCCCAAGTAACTGTGACCACAGGTGCACACGCCTGGCTGATTTTTCTATTAAATACCTTTTTGTAGTGACAGGGTCTTGTTCTTTCTAAGGCTGGTATTGAACTCCTGGCCTCAAGAAATTCTCCCATCTTGGCCTTGCAGAGTGTTAGGATTATAGGGGTGAGCTACCACCCCTGCCCATACTACATTTTTTGAGGTAGAATTTATTATCTTAATTTTACAGAGGAGGAAATTAGACTTAGAGGAGGTAAGCAACTTGCTGAGAGTCATAGATCTAATAAACCTGGAGACCTGAGAGTTAAATCAGGCTGATTTAATATCCATCACACAATGCTGCCTCCTGAGCTCCAGGTCTGTCTGTTTGCCCTGGGCAAATATTACATTTATATTTCAAAAGCAAAGGAAAAAGAGTGGAGGTGGAAGCTGCTAAATGAAGAAGCAAATGGAAATTTTCGGGTGTGTGACTGTGGCTACTTATCCACAAAGTTTATTAAGGGACAAACACTCTACCAGATCTTTGCAGCATCACAGTGCACTTCCCGCCTTCAGGGAGCTGACATTTTAATTGGAAAGATACTAAGAATGTAGGTCAAAATCAAATAAGTGCTGTAATTGAGGTATACCCAAAATACTATGTGTAAGAGCATAGAGGCAGAGGGATTTTTTTGGTCCAACTGACAAATAGTTGAAAAGATTTGTTTTGCCTACTAATCATTAATATCACATTAATTTTAATATACTCATTGACACATTCGCCAAAATTAATGCATATTAATTTTGAAGTCTTTCAAGTCAGTGAACGGAAAAATCTTCTTCTATGGTGTGCTCCCACCGAATGGGCACAATATAAGAATATATGGCACATCTCCTGGGTGTGGGGCACAACTGCAACAGGGACCTTACCAAGCAAAGGCAAACATTGTAACCTGTTTGTACTCTCATATTAATCTGAAATTTAAAAAAAAAAGAAAAAAATCTACTTCTAAACTCTCAAATGTCGGTAGCAATGAAAACTGGTTAAAAAAAAAATGAAGTTTTTGGAATGCAAACCAGTGCCATGGATTAGTCTTTTAGGAATTTATCTACTGATAAGCTCCTCAGATAAAGATAAATGTATGTATAAGGATGTTAATTCTGTTCTTCCTTACTATAATAGTAAACTGGAAACAACCTGATGTTCATTAGTTGGGGATTAATTAAATTCTGGTATATCCGTACATATAATGGGCTGCTATGAGGTTGTTAAATAGAATTTAATATTCATGTCAAAGGAAAGAAAATCTCCATGGCAGAGTTTTGGGTAAAAGATAAAGTACAAAAGAGTACTATATCACTGACGTTAAAATATATACGTATATACACACATACAGGCACACATACAGTGGATAAAACAAATGCATAGAAAGATATTGGAAGGATGTTTACCAAAATGTTAACAATGATTAGAAATTTGGATGGCTTTCTTTCTTTTTTTTTTTTTGGAGATAGTCTCACTTTATTGCTCTCGGTAGGTGTTGTGGCATCAAAGCTCACCGCAACCTCCAACTCCTGGGCTTAAGCAATTCGCTTGCCTCAGCCTTCCGAGTAGCTGGGACTACAGGTGCCCGCCACAACACTTGGCTATTTTTTGGTTGCAGTTTGGCTGGGGCTGGGTTCAAACCCACCATCCTCAGTATATGGGGCTGGTGCCCCACCCATTGAGCCACAGGCACCGCCCAGGATGGCTTTCTTTTTTAATACTTTTCTGTATTGCTAGGATTTTCTGCATTAATCTATTATTTTTATAATCAGAAAAATAACCAACAAGAAAACAGCTTTATTGGGGGAGGGGAAAGAATGTAACTCCTAGATTTAAATATTATGAAATAATATACTCTAGATATAGCATTTCCAAATACATTTCCATTGAACTCATAGTAATACACCTTAAATAAAACCTTTTTTCATCAGATAATAGATTCAAACTTACTTTATGAATTTGTCGTCATCAGAAAATCATAATCATATCAAAGATGCGGACATGAGGTTAAATTTGGCTACTGGTTCTTTAATGTAGAGGGACAATCAAAGACAGCCAAAGGTTCCATTTAGGGTTTGATGTGTAGTCTAGCAGGAAAATGAAGGTCTATGATTTTTATTTGAGTTCATTATAGAACCAACCAAGAATAAAATGTCATTAACTTTGAGGATCTTTCAAAGGTGATTCTGCTGATTTGTAACCCTGCTTCAGGCCAAAGACCCCAAGTAGCTAAAAGAAATACGTTGTACCTTTGTTCTCCTTTCTTCTTTCTTTACTAGTGATTCTATACTTACAAACTAAATGACAAGAGAGTCCAAAAGTTACTCCCAACTTTGCATACATTATAATACACACCTACAGAACCATTTCAACGAAGGAAGTAGGCATTACATATCCATGTAATCAATAATATAATGAAACAGCATCACCACTTTAGCTTATATGAGTCAGATGAAAGAAACTAACTGGCACAAAAATTCTTGGACTTTTGTTTCCTCATGTATAAAATAAAGCCCTTTTCATGGATAACAGTCTACAATTCTATTATTTACAGTTCTAGGAAATGTGCTCTTGAGAGCTTACAACTTGTATGGTTCTCCATAGATGCCATTTCAGAGTAGACCTTATTCCAATTATGGTAATGAACTGACTATATTAGAAGCGTGTATTCTTGAAGAATTCCTATCATTACTAAAAGAGCAAAATTATCAATTTCTAAAGTACGGTTAAGTGGATTTGATGTAAATAATGTCCTACTAATTATTGAGATTTAACGCAAATACAACTCAGTAACAAGAAGTAGAAAAAGTTATCAAGAGGAGAATGATAAAGGAAAATGTGAGGTTTTTTATTTTTTTTCTTTTATATTTACCTGGAAGGATTTGGAAGAAAATTTGTTTTTAAAAATGAAAAGTGGACAGGTGCAGTGTCTTACACTTAAAATCCCAGCAGTTCGGGAAATTGAGATAGGAGAAGGGCTTGAGGGCAGGTGATTGAGACCAGTCTGGGCAACATAGAAAGATCCTGTCTATAAAAAAAAAAAAGAAAGAAAGAAAGAAAGAAATCCAATTAGGCAGGTACAGTGGAGTACACCTTTAGTCAGTACCAGCTGGGGCAGGAAGTTAGCCTGAGCCCAGGAGTTCAAGGTTATGGAGAGCTATGATCATGCCACTGTACTCAGCCTAGCTGACAGAGCAAGACGCTGTCTCAAAAAAAAAAAAAGGAGGGAAGAGAAGGAAAGAAGGAAAAGAGGGAGGAAAAATAAAAGGTGTACAAAAAGCAACTTAAAATTTTTTAGATAAATTAAATTGAAGAGAAATAGCCAGAAAAGGGGAAGCCAGTTTCTATAACCAGAGTAATATAGAGGTTTATGCAATTCATACTTTAATATGAATTTTCCTATAATGCCCCAGAAGCTGGCCCAAATGTTCCAGTTGGTCAATTTGAGAAATTCTCACCACCTTTAGGCAAATGATACATCATCCACAACTTCTGAAATGAGAAAAGTTCTAACTGTCATACACATATCTGAGGTTAAAAACCCAATTTTTTTTTTTTGAGACAAAGCCTCAAGCTGTCACCCTGGGTAGAGTGCCAGTGCGTCATAGCCCACAGCATCCTCAAACTCTTGGGCTTAAGCAATTCACTTGCCTCAGCCTCCTGAGTAGCTGGGACTACAGGCATCCACCACAATGCCCAGCTACTTTTTTATTGTAGTTGTCATTGTTTGGCAGGCCCAGGCCAGATTCAAACCCACCAGCTCTGGTATATGTGGCTGGAGCCTTAGCTACTTGAGCTACAGGCTACACTAAAAACCAAATCATTCTATGTAAAGGAATATAATTTTCAAGTTGCCCTAAGACTAAGACAAAAATAAAGTTCTCAGACTTACAAGTAGTTTAGTTTGTCCTTTTAAGAAGGTTAAATGTTTCAATCTTTGATAGTAAGAAATTTCTAGAAATTTCTCCAGCAATTAATCCTCATTTACCATATTTTCTTCCAGGATATTAAAAAAAAAACTTTGCCAAATATTCCAAAAATTAAATAGGTAGTAGGCTATTGCACAGAAGAGCAGTGGGCTAGGGGACCAGGGGATTCATCACATGCCCAGAGCAGGAACTTGGACAATTTACTCAGCCTCTGATCTTTACCTGTTGCAGCCTCTTTTCAGAACTACATTCAGAACTTCAGAGTAAGAATGATGTCAGTTCACATCCTGGTCCTCTTATTTACCAAGCCTGTGTGAATTTGAGCAATTTATTTACCCTTTTTCAGTCTGTCTTCTTATCTACAAAAATGGAATAAGAATGCTCACTCCACAGAATTGTTGGTGATAATTAAATGAAGAATCACATAATATGTTTATGAGATAAGAAGTGCTTAATAAATGTTAGCTCCCATCCTTGTCCTATTTCTTTAGAAAAACAATTTAATACTTTATAATATCCTTAAAGTATAATGATTTAAATTCATCTTTTAAACTTTTGCATC
>NW_003852408.1:27348600-27354253 GCF_000181295.1 Otolemur garnettii
TGTTTATGTACAGCACACCCCCATCTGGGAGAATTCTTCATGCCATCTCCAATCAACACCCTTGCAAATGTAACCCTCATTCTGCCTTCATCATGATCACTAATCTTAAATACTTTAAAATGATATCAAAAATAAATGACAGTATAGCCATACCCAAGAATAAAATAACTGTAGCAGAGGTAGCGCTATTCATACTGACATGGAAAGAATCCAAAGACATATTGTTCTGTATTACTGACATAGGTGAAAATTAATAATGGAAAGGATAATTGAAAGAATGGTAGATGAAAAGAAGAAGAGGAAAAGGACAGGTAAAGCACTTGAGTCTTTTTGAAAACCTCACCATGCCTTCCCTCCCTTAGACCAAGCCAAAGTCAGCCACCAGCCACCTAAATTGGAAGCAGAGCAGGCAGGACTGAAGGACCACATATTTACAGAGGCAGATGGAGGCACTCCTCTCCCTCTAACTTGGGCTTCACCACATCCTGAGCTAAAGCTCCTCATAACCCTTGCAGGGTCCCACCCCCAGCCAAAGGGTCAGATCATTGCAGCCTTGCTGTGCAGTTATGTGGACACCAAGTGCTGGGTTTAGTCATAACCAAATGGAGTTTCTCCTGAGATGTAGTGAATAAACAGCCTCAACAAGCAGGGTGATAGCCAAAACCAATCTAATGGGGCAAGGCCTTATTTCGAAAGTTCTGAACCTAATTCACATCTATACCTTCTAACTAACTTTTTGTTAATATTGTAAAAAACTACTAAATGATTCCAAACAAAGAGTTAAATAACTGCTTGGTTAAACTAATGCAAAAGTCAGTACTTGAATACCTCCCTAATTCTCCCCTGCAGACAATGTGAATGGGTAGACAGACACCCGTTAGAGACACGTTAATCCATTCTCTTTTTCGGTTGCCAGCCTGAGCCTTGAGAGCCTCCTTGTTAACAATGCTCACAGCCAAAACCCTTCTCCAGGGCAATGGAAGCATCTTTCCTCTTGTCCTGCTATTTGTGGAGTTGGCAAACAACTGATGTCTTTCTTATAATGACCCTTCAAATCAGTTGGACCTTTATTCTCTAAGCTAAATAACCCTACAGCTTTTTGGCCTTTGCTCATAGCGCCCATTTTCCAAGCCTCAATTATACTTTTGCTCGTCTCTGGAGTCCTGCCAGTTCCCCACATCCTCCGAAAGGAGAGACACAAAGTAGCCACAGTTGAGGTCAGATCAGGGCTGAGAAAAAGCAGACAGGCCACTTCCTGCCCTTTGCCTTTCATGTATCTCTGTATCTTATTGGCTTTGTCAATAAACAGCCCTTCTTTAACTAACTCTTTCAGGGCTGCCATACTAGACTGAAGTTCACCTTTTCCCATCTTGTAGCTCAACATTTTGATTTTGTAAACTTTTTACACTTAACCCCTGTTTGAATTTTTGTATCTACTTCAAAATGTCTTGCCCAAAGTATTGTCTGGATCACTTCCTTTCTCCACTTTCTTCCCATTCAGAAAGTGCCTTTCCAGGACACAAGCCATCGATCGCCATTGAGATTTTCCTTCTCTCTTCCACGCAGTCCCCAAGACAAGTACTACTAACACTATGATCATAATAACCACCATTGGAGGGATTAGGCTAGGAAATGACGCCCATTATTGCATTATTTCCTCACAACAGCTATATGAAAGAAGATCTTATTATCTAGACTTTATTGAAGAATCCAAGGTTAACTAGATTAAGGTGGCTATGACCACAAAGCAAGCAAGTGCTGGATTCAAACATGGGTCTCTCAGACTACAAAATTCACTATGTCACAATGCTCCCAAATCAGACTTAGCTGCCTCTCTTTCAGAGCTGGAAATCCTTCTTCTCTTGCCTTTGAATGTCAAAACTCCAAGTTCTCCAGACTTTTGGACTCTGGGACTTGAACCAGCTGTCTCCTAGGTTCTCAGGCCTTTGTCCTCAGAGTTATACCATCAGCTTCCTTGATTCTGAGGCCTTTGAACTTGGACTGAGTCACACTACTGGCTTCCTTGGTTCTCCAACTTGCAGATGGCCTATCATTGGATTTGTCACCCTCAGGAGAGTGAACCAATTCCCCTAATAAATCCTTTCTCATCGCTCTCTCTCTAACACACACACATATATGTGTATGTATAATATTGGTTCAGTCTCTCTAGGGAACCCTGACTTAAACAGATTTTGGGCTTACTCACCCCTCTAATCAGCAATAATAATGGGTGCCTAACAGCAAACAGGCAAAGGAAAAAGGAAAGAAAGAAAGGAGTGAATGTAAAGAGTGGAAGAGAGAATAAGACAGACAGGAAGGAAGCAAGATGGGCATGATTGAAGGTCATGAAAATCTGTTTCAGGTGACCCTCTCTGGAAGTCTTTCAAGAGCTTTGTTCTTTCTGATTCTAAAAGTAATAATACATGACAGAAATAAATTGCCTTAGGGTGCTGACAGAGTGAAGTAGGCATTGCTATATTCCCCTAGATGCAAGAAAGAACTACCCAACTGTGAATGGGGATAATGTGGCCAGAGAAAAGATTTCCTCATGAAGCATATCTGCTTCATCGGTTGTTCAACTGTTTATTTGCCTCCAAACTAATAAGCTAATAGACAAAAATTATTTATCATGTTAAGTCTTGTTATTCCTTTTATCAATGAAATGAATTTTATGAAAATGGAATAGAAGTGTGGTGGGGGGGACTTGAAGCCTTTTGTCCATGTGTCAGTACAGCTGTGCATGTGTCTGGAAAGAGGGCTGCAGCTGAGCACTGGACAGCCGCTAGGAGTGTTAGGAGGAGGGGCCGGGCAGGGAGGGGCCTTTCACACAGTACCATCTGAATCTTTTATTATAATGTGTGTATATTACATGGGTTTAAAATGTTTTAAAAACAGATTATTTTTAAAATGTAATCAGCCTCAAACCCATTTTAAGAAATTTTATTATTTAAATGGGCAGGGTCTCCTGTGTGCAAAATATCAAGGAAAATATAATCAAATAATAAAAGTAAAATTTAATTTAAAAACATGGATTTGGAGAAGCTTGGCTTTTAAAAATTGATTCTCTGAAATCAATTTTTAAAGCTCCTAAGCAGAAATAGAATTCTTAGTTCCCAATCAATATCAATTCTTCAAACTCAATATTATTAGGAAGAATGACCCAAATGTTAAACTTTTCCTCAAGGATTTGATGAACTTTCTCTACTGCTAAAAAAAGAAAGAAAGAAAGAAAGAAAAAGAAAGAAAGAAAGAAAAGAAAAGAAAGAATTAAGAAATGGCCTATTTTTTAATATCAGTTCTGACTAAAGCTGGACCCACACTAAGTCAAATAGAATTACTCAAATTATTTTTAAACTGGTTTTCATGAGTTTTCTAGTATCTTTAACCTTACATATCTCACTAACATATTTTTATAGAAAATTGACACGTAGATTAATGTATATTTAAATGTAAACAATGGGGCCAGAAACAGTGGCTCATGCCTATAATCTTACCTAGCACTCTGGAAGGCAGAGGAGGGAGGATCACTTAAACCAGCGGTTCTCAACCTGTGGGTCGTGACCCCTTTGGGGGTCTCCAGCATATCAGATATTTACATTACGATTCATAACAGTAGTAAAATTACAATTATGAAGTAGCCATGAAAATAATTTTGTGGTTGGGGGTCACCACATGAGGAACTGTATTAAAGGGTCGCAGCATTAGGAAGATTGAGAACCACTGACTTAACCTAAGGAGTTCAGGACCAGCCTGAGCAAAGCAAGACCCCATCTCTACTAAAAATAGAAAAATCAGCCATGTGTTAGGGCAGGCACCTGTAGTCCTGGCTACTCAGGAGGCTCAGGCAAGAGGATTGCTTGAGCCCAGGAGTTTGAGATTGCTGTGAGATAGGCTGAGGCAATGGCACTCTAGTCCAGGTGATAAAGTGAGACTCTGTCTCAAAATAAATATAAACAAACAAACAAACAATGTCAACAATTGAGGAACTTGTGATTATGCTGTCACTGATAATTTACACTCTGTCACACTCTGATTTAGATGTTTATCTTATGGAATAAATACATTGGCTTAACTCTCCAAACAATATGGTTTCAAGATTTCTCAATAGTCCTTCCCAGACTGCCTGCCTCTGGAATCTGCTTACTTGCAAAAGTAAATCCATTTCAATCACTGCCCGGCCAAAGTTTAAACTTAAAAATAGACTCAACAGTTAATCAATAGGTTGATCTGCTGATGCAAGTAGAATGTAGTTAGGTCTGACCAGAGGTCATCTTGCTAAAACAGTAAACAACTTATTCTTGATGTAATTCAGCACAGAGAATCCAACCTAGCAATAAAACTTTGCCACATGAATTTAGATATATGCAGAGCCTCAATAATTGTTTGCTAAAATTGAGTTGCATCAAATATGTGTGTTACAGGCAGCGCTTGTGGTGCAGTCGGTAGGGCGCCAGCCCCACATACTGAGGGTGGTGGGTTCAAACCCAGCCCTGGCCCAGTTGCAACAAAAAATAGCCGGGCACTGTGGCACGCACCTGTAGTCCCAGCTACTCGGGAGGCTGCGGCAAGAGAATTGCCTAAGCCCAGGAGTTGGAGGTTGCTGTGAGCCATAGCACTCTACCATGGGCAATAAAGTGAAACTCTGTCTCAACCAAAAAAAAAAAAAAATTTAGATTAGCCAAGCATGGTGGCATATACTGGTGTCTTAGCTATTTGGGAGGCTAAAGCAGGATAATCCCTTGAGCTCAGGAGGCAAGGCTGCAGTGAGCTTACATTTTGCCACTGCACTCCTGCCTGGTGACAGAGTGCAATCTTGTTTCTTAAAAAAAAAAGGGGGAGTGGTGCCTGTGGCTCAGTGAGTAGGGTGCTGACCCCATATACCGAGGGTGGCAGGTTTGAACCCAGCCCCAGCCCAACTGCAACAAAAAAATAGCCAGGTGTTGTGGCAGGAGCCTCCAAGTCCCAGATACTCAGGAGGCTGAGGCAAGAGAATCGCCTAAGCCCAAGAACTCAAAGTTGCTGTGAGCTGTGACATGAGGGCCATAAAGTGAGACTCTGTCTCTAAAAAAAAAATAAAATAGTCATAATGTCATATTTGTAAATAAGTTTCCCACGTTACGTTTCTTGGTACTCTGAACTCCATTCTCTTTGTGCAGTACGTAAGCAATAGTGTAGCGGCATCATGATTATGTTTCAAAGCACTCATACACGTCTTATGCAAAAACATAGTACCTAAGTTTTAAAGGCTTCATTCTACAATTAAAGATACATGCTTGATCATTAAATCTGAATAAACAAACTTTGCCAGAGTTAAAAAAAAATAAAATAAAATAAGTTGGGGGATCTTTCACAGTAGCTTTGAGAAAAAACATGTAATTCACGTTCACAATAAATATTCTTAATCTGTTGGTAACTAAAGGATGCCAGTAAAATACGGAACATTTTAATATCAGATGAGTTCCAAATCTCTCATTTGGAAAGTAAATGCATCCGTAACCACTGAACCAATGCCAGTGAGGCCTGACGAGTAACATTATCAGCGTCAGAAGGAAAGCAAAAGAGCAGGAAGACCTGAATTCCTTCCTTCTCCAAGAATGTGTTAAGAAGCTGAATGGATGGGGGGAAATTGCCCTTTCCCCTGAAAGTTCTCTGA
>NW_003852408.1:27354750-27356864 GCF_000181295.1 Otolemur garnettii
GGGTGAAATTTCCTTAGCTCCTTGTCTTTGTCCCCTGCTTTGCTAATAAAGTCTCCTTTGAGAGATGAAAGCATTGGCAAGCATTTTGAGTTTCTTGGAGTAAACACCTGGGCAAGGATGCTGTCTGAGGCAGAGGTCTGTACAAACAGAACAGACAATGAGCAGGGTGATATGAACAGTCCCAGGCTGAGTCCTGGCCTCAGCACCATGTCAGAGGAGGGGCTAGGTCTGGCTGAAGGTGAGGGCCCTGAAGCCAGACTACCCGGGTTTGCAACCCAGTTTTGACTCTTTCTACCCAAGTAACAATGAGCAAGTTTTTACTGCCTTAAATCTCAGTTTCCTGGTCTAAAAAGAGTGCTATTTAATAATATCCATCTCAGCATGTTGTTTCAAATATTAATTAATGCATATAAAGCACTTACAACAGTAGTTGGCATATGGACAGCATGCAGTTAACCTTAGCAGTTCCTCATTATAATTCAGTATCCCATTGTCACTGTAAGTCTCAGATGGTTTAATGCTCAGATTCATTATAACTGATTTCCAAGCCTCTAGTCTCTATCCCATTTTGAACTGCCTTGCAGATGTCTTTCAAGTTAAGAGACTTTCCAAAAAGTCTCTTCCACCATTTCACTTCCCACTCAAAATTTTTCAATGGCTCCCTACCTCCAGGAAAATCTCCCCAAGTCCTCTGTCTAGTTTGCAAAACTCCCTATCGTCTGGCTCCAAGCCACTTTTCCAGCTCTTTACTTCCCCTAAACTGATAGCTCTCTTCTGTACATCAACTATTTGATACATGCTTTTATTTCATTTTTCATATACATACTACTAGACATAACATACATAGTTACTGTTAGCCAGTATTATTTGGGGGGTGGCAGCCTGGGGTTAGGATATTTATGTCTAACTGTAGCAGAGCATCCTGAAGGCTGTAGTCTAACCAGAGGAAAGTTTGCACAGAAATTCCAGCCTGACCACAGTATACTGTGAGAAACTGAGCAATATTAACAGGGGAAAATTAAGGCCAGTAGCATAGATCTACTAAAACGCTTAGTCTCAGATGTGCTCAGGAATATATACCCGTGTATTATTAAGGGTTTTTTAAATATATATATAATATTCTTATTGAAGATTTACCAAGAAATTCTCAGATAAGAAGTCTAAAAAAATAAGGCTCTAGAACCCCAGAGGACTGTTAAAACTATAGTCGTGTCCTGGGCTAAATAATATCCCAACTATAAATCTTATCCATTCAAATGTCTCCCCCGAGGGCACCCACCTTAGCAGGAATTTATTTTGATTTATTTATACAAAGCAACAAAGTAATCTCTCCTTCTGATCAGGAAAAACTTTCAGCCCTATTCACAAAACTGACTTAACACTCACTGTTATGATGGTTTGCTTCCTTTATGATGCCACTGGGATTTGAAAAGGACACAACCTAGAGTGAGTATGCCTGGGATTAAGGAGAGCCCTTGAGTGGTTGCTAATAAACCTGAGATGGGTAAGGGGGGTGGAGAGAGACTTTGGGTTTGCCCAAAGCTACTCATTGAAAGAATAAAGGGAAGCCCCCCCAGCAATTTTCAAGATAAACATCTTCCTTCCAAGACATATCCTTCATTTCCTAGCACTAGAGAAAAGACAGGAAAAAATTTTACGCAATTTTAGATCATGACAGAAAGTTTAGACACTAGCTTCCCCTTGTATAAGGCAGTTTTGCAAGCTGCTTTAAAAAAAAAAAAAAAAAAATACAATCCAAAATCTCTGGTTTTTCATTTTGAGCCCTCACTGGATAGCAGACACAAATTAGTAGCTCTTAAGCGAAAATATAGCTCACAGATATGTTTGGTCAGCACAGTGTTTTTACTTTTTAAATTTAATTTGAATGCATTTACACTGGATGTGTGGGCTGCAGTTTGACACAGTGTTGTGACCCAGCCCTCTTTCCCCTGCCCACACCTGTTCCCGCCCCCCCTTCCAACCCACTTCCCTCCTCCTCCCTTCTCCCCCCAGAGTCAACTCCAGGAACAAGGCAAGTCCCTTCTCCCCCCAGGGTGGCCGAGAACGTGCTTCCCAGCCACGTTCCCAGGCCTCCTTCATCCCCCTAGGGTTGC
>NW_003852408.1:27358293-27360092 GCF_000181295.1 Otolemur garnettii
AAGGGACTTGCCTTGTTCCTGGAGTTGACTCTGGGGGGAGAAGGGAGGAGGAGAGAAATGGGCTGGAGAGGGCGGGGAACAGGTGTGGGCAGGGGAAAGAGGGCTGGGCTACAACAACAGTCCCCACCATATCTTCTCTTATTTACATTATTCACTAGTCCCTTCCTGGAGGCGTTTGAGTTTGCTGTTCCTACTAGAGTTTGCTGCTTTATCTCAAGGGCCTCTTATACATGGGCTTTGGTGATGCGTCCAACATGTGCTCACACCCCCTCATTTCCACTCTACCTTGGTATATTATTTTCTTCAAGGCTCCATCAAGTTTAAAGTGGTTCCTTTGCTGAAGAAGCCAATGCACAGGTCCCTGGAGGTTTTTGAGGTTTATTAATAACACAATGAGAAGAGCCCACCCACACATCACGCTCATCCACTCCACTTAGCTCAACCATCCCTTTATTCACATGGCTCAGCCAGGGTGAAAAGCAGATGGGGCTTCCAGAAGTCAGTTCCCGCTTTCACACCAAAAAACCTAGCCTTGAATTTGGCATCAATAGCTTTTGGCTTCACAATATCTTAGTTAAGCGTAAGAAATCATTTTCACTAAAAGGAGGTAGAGAGGGTGTTAAGCTGGAATCTTACTTGTTCCAAACTTCCAGCCTGAAGTCCAGTCTCAGTCCCTGAGACGTCTCCACAACTGTTTCCCTGGTACCACCTGCCAAGTCCAGCTCACCAAGACAGTGAAACAGCTTTTGTTGCTTTAGGTTTCACCAGAACATTTCATGTTAAATAAAATGCATGGCATTCCATTTCTTGGCCATGAAAGGGAATGAAGGACAGAGTGAGCCTTTGACACAAACAGGACTCATCCAGCAAGTAGCCAGGGGGGGTTATTGGCAACATGTAATTAGCCAGCTGGCCATGCTCTATTTAAACCCACCCTCTTCTCTAAATGCCAAGTTATAAACAATTTTAAATATTTTAGCATGCCAGGCATAGTTCAAAACCAGATTTTTTAAATCCATTTTCATGTTGCCTCCTTTCTCCTTGGCCAGTTTTATGTACAAACCAGGGGTCAAGTAAGTTAATTCCTCAAATAAAAGGGTGCTGAAACTTTTGGTTGGAGCCAGTTGTGAAGTCAGCATAAACTTTTCTTGAACTCTTACTCAAGATGAAAACTTCTGGAGTCTTAATTATCTTTGAGGCTGGAAAGCTTGGAGCCCATCTCACAGTCTAGTCTAGCTCCTTCAGTAGAACAAATATTTTTTCCCTTGTCCCGGGGTTACAAAAGATAGGATTTGTTATCACAACAGACCCAAGACTTGCCTGAAGGAACTGAAAAGCATGGTTGTTTGACAAAGCCCAGTTTTCATCTTTTATGCCTTTGTAAATTCTTATCTCCTATTCAAGAGTCTGAGAAGTAAACAATCTCTGGAACTGTGATATGTACACATCCTGGGTTTCTCTGTCCTATTGGTTCAGCCTTCCTGTGTCTTCTTTTTCTTTCTTCTTGGCTTATAATATGTTTACTTCAACTAAACTAAACTCAGATGACATGGTCCTAATCAAAGCAAAAGCATTGCAGCTTTTTAATTTGTCATTTTTCTCTCTGATATTCAAGTGTGGATATTCTTGGACAAGCAATTTGGGCTGAGGCTTGGATCCCCAATCCTCAGGCTGAGGACCAGTCTGTGGCCTGTTAGGAACTGGATGCACACAGGGAATAAGCAGCTGGCGGGCAAGTGAGTCAAACTTCATCTGTATTTACACCCACTGTCCCTGCTCCCAGTGCTGCCTGAGCCCCC
>NW_003852408.1:27360863-27363094 GCF_000181295.1 Otolemur garnettii
GGGGTCTCACTTGTGCTCAGCCTAAGCAACTTCAAACTCCTGAGCTCAAGCAATCCACCTGCTTCAGTCTCCTCGAGTGTGAAATTCTAGTTTAAAAGAGAAATGATAGGATGTCTTTTACCCTTCAATATGCTGAATACAAAATTTATCACATAGCCACTTACGAAAATTTCATCTCTGCCAAGTATGCTACCAATTCTTACTGGCTTTGTTTGCCAGAAATTAAAATGCATGATTAAAATTGTAGAATACAGATTTCCCACAGCTCTTGTTGTGATACAGAAAGCCAACACAATTTTTTTCTTTCATGGCTCTTAGGAGAAAATCCTTGGTTTTTCCTTTACTTGTTCATTTGGTGGCAAAATCTCTGATGTATGTGTATATGGTCAGATACTACTAAGCAGATACCATGGGCCAAAGACCACCACTATATATATTTGTTAAATAGCCTAGGATAAGATGGAAGTCACTTGGTAGACTTCTCCTCCTCCACTAAATACAAATTCTTATCTCCCCATGTCTGGTGACATTGCTCAATTTCTGAAATTCAGTTTCTTCCCTTCTTGTTTTCCATGTCCATCTGCTTGGCTCTCTATGTTCCACCTCAGTCATGCTTTGTAGATTCCAGGTTGAACCAGTCTCCTGCTCGAGGCCAGCCAGGAGCAGGCTGTGTCTCAGATGCCCAGTCACCTAGTATGCTATCACATTCTTTCACAGAGTGAAAAGGCAGGTGATGGGATTGTTTACAGAGCATAGAGAAACAAAGAAAATTAAAACCATGCATGAAAAACAATTGAGTGGTAAATATACCAAAATATTAATATGGTGATAGCCTCTAGATAATGAGACTAATTTTTTAAACCATGCATTTTTCTAGTTTCCTAATTATCCATGCATTACTTTTTCTTCTAATTGTTTTCTTGTTTGATATATATAAAACTTTTGTCATAGGAAGGACCCAATAAGGTCTCCTTTCTGAAAGGGTTAACACCTTACTTTCTTCCAGTTAATCTGGATTCAAAGCATTTTCTGTCTCAAAGGGCAATAATACCTACAAAGACAAATGGTATTGCATAGCCATACCATTTACCAATTATGTGAATCCTAAATACAAAAGCCAAAAAATAAAAAATTCTTCCCCCATAAAAATCAAGCCTGAGCCAGGCAGTGGCATACACCTGTAATGCTAGTGCTTTAGGAGGCCAAGGGAGGAGAATCATTTGAGGCCAGGAGTCCAAGATCAACCTGGGCAATATAGTGAGACCCCAATCTCTAAAAATAAGAAAAAATTAACTGAGCATAGTGGGCCTACAGTCTAACTACTCTTTCACACCCTCCAGGTGGCTGAGGTGAGATCCCTGGAGCCCAGGAGTGCCCAGGAGTTTGAGGTCACAATAAGCTTTGATCACCCAGCTGCACTGCAGCCTGGTTGACCTGGCAAGACCCTGTCTCAAAAAAAAAAAAAAAAAAAAGGAAGTCTAAGGAAAAACAATCTTATTTGTTTTCTTCTCTCATAAAGCCAAACTAGCAAGAATCTTCAGGCTGTGGGAAAGCCCCAGGAGAACATAGTGTGGCGCAACATGGCTTTAATTTTACCACTTAAACCCTTTTGCTGCAGGAAGAAGCTGCTTTCAGACAAGGCTGTGGAAAAGAAGCTGCCTCGTTCATACTAGCTGCAGATTTTCCCAAGGGAGCGAATCCTTCAAGATTCCTTTCCAGGCATCCTCTCCTCCAGGATGCCTTCCCATAACCTGAGCTGGAACAAGCAGTCTCCTCGCTTCCCCAACACTCTCTGCAGGCCTCCTTCCCTGTCCTTATCATGCATTGTGTCTCATGACTAAGCTGTAGGAGTCTCAGAGTGGCAGAGACAGTGTTTTATTTATGGTGCTCTTCACAGCCCCTTGCAGAGCTCTGGCAGATAGCAAGTAGGTGCTGAAGGCATGTTTGTTAAATGAACTGAGTAATTCCCCAAAAGTGTGAGAGAAGTTGTATTAGTTTCTCAGGGCTGCCATAACAAAGTACCACAAACTCAGTGGCTTAACAAAAATGTATTCTCTCACAATTTTAGAGTCTAAAGTCAAGATGTCGACCAGGTTAGTCCTTCTGGAGGATTCTAAGAGATGGATTGTTCGATGCCTCTGTCTGTTTCTGGGGGTGGCTGGCAATCCTGGGCATTCTTTCACCTGCAGGAGTGTCATCTAACCTCTGTTTCCACCCTTTCATGGTGTCCC
>NW_003852408.1:27363521-27409282 GCF_000181295.1 Otolemur garnettii
AGATGTAATCCCTTTCAGAAAGGCAAGTTTATTGGGTCCTTCATATGACAAAGGTAATATATAAAAACAGGAAAATGATTGAAAGGAAAGATGATGCACAGATAATTTGCAAAATAGAAAAGTTGAAAGTCGGTTTTTAAAAAACACTCTTAATATCACCATCCAGAGGCTATTACTATACTAACATTTTAATGGATTTTCTACTAGATTGTTTTCCATGCATAGTTTTAATTTTGTTTGTTTCACCCCGCTCTATAAACAGTCTTGTATCCTGCTTTTTTCACACAGCATTACAGCATAAACATTTTCCCAGGCCTTTAGAAACTCTTTATAAACATGATTTTAATGGCTACGAAACATTTGGTTGTATATATGCCCACAGTTTATTTAACCAAGGACTGATGTGGGCTCTTTAGGTTAGATCATAACTTTTTAAATAGTTCTTCAGATAAACCTCGTAAGTTTTTCATTGGAGATTTGTAAGTAACTTCATCATAGACCTGACAGTTGTATCATGATATAAGTACCATTTTAGCTTTTCATTGGAGATTTGTAAGTAACTTCATCATAGACCTGACAGTTGTATCATGATATAAGTACCATTTTATCATCAGGAAGTTGATTTTAAAACAAACAAAAAAAGAAGATAAAGACTTTGACGATGTCAGCAGGCCTCCTGTCCCACCTCCTTCCCAACAGATTTTCCCTTCATTGGCCTATAAGTCTCTATTGTCCAGTCCACTCACCATTCCCCCACTCCCACAGCCTGTTTGGCCCAGTTTCCTGGTCAAGCTGGGTGTGAAACAATAGGTGCCCAAGGCGGGGTGGCTGCAACACCCCTCCAGTGGCAACACCCCTCCGGGAGCTGAGCATTAACAACTCCCTGTTGTCTTGGCCTGTAATGGCACTCCTTTGCCAGCCCAGGCTCCTGCTTTGCTCCCCGAGTCATTTACCTACGGTGTTCATTTGAGTTTTCTTTGCTGCTAGTCTGGCTCAGGTCCCTGGCAGAGCCCATGTTCTTCCCAAGTCATCATTCCCACCTCACTCCCCAAATGTTGCCTGATAAAGAATCTCCCTCACGAAAGCACTTCGTACAGTGGCCAGTGTGCTGTGCGTGTGCAAGCACACAAACACAGACACACACACCCCTCTTCATACAACTGTGCTTCTCTATCAGCCCCTATTTTTTCAGTTTCTATTAGAGTTTATGGTCTTAGTCCATTTGTGCAGCTATAAAAATCTACCTTCCACTGAGTAATTTATAAACAACAGAAATTTACTTCTTGCTATTCCAGAGGCTGGGAAGTCCAAGATCAAGGCATCAGCAGGTGTGAGCCTGGTGAGGGCCTGGTCTTCACTTCCAAGATGGCGCCTTGTGGCTGTGTCCTCACATGACAGAAGACCTGGGAGAAGCTGGCAGCTCTCTGAATCTTCTTTTACAAGGGCTTTAACTCCATTCATGAGGGCTCTGCCCTCATAACCTAATCGCTTCCCAAAGACTTGGCCTCTTAACACCATTACCTTGGAGTTTAATTTCCAATGTAAGAATTTGAAAGGACATAAACATTCAAACGATAGCAGTAATCTATCCACTACCAATGTCCCCTGATGTCCTAGCCTTTGCCCTGAACCTCAGCTGATAACTGATACCAGATTCCCTCACCTGTGCTTACTTACCTGAGCTCTTGAGTGTCATCTACCAGTGGAGACACCCAGCTACTCTGTGAATCACCAAGAATAGATAGTGCTGTGCCCTTAGGTGACACACTCTGCTCTCCTGCTCAAACTTCAACACTAGATAAGCCCATTCACCCCTCTTTCCCCAACATGCCTCAATGCCCATCTTGCTGCCACATGAGCAATGCCAGCAGCAATTCGAGGCCCCTCACTAAAGAAATATTCATGTGTGGGGTTATAGGGTGCTGTTCCAGACCTTAATGAGGGTGCTGAGTAACAGGCGATATAGGCACTGGTCTTCCTTTCTAAAGTCAGAAAAAATCCGAGTCATCCTGAAACACAGTCAGCCTCAAAGTTTTCAAAATGCCTCTGTCTGAAGAACACCAGTGCCTGCATCTGTGGGACATTTTATAGCCCTTTTACTTACACATCACTCCTAAAGCAATGCAGATACGGTTATCCATTATCCTTGTCTTGGAGATAGGAAGCCAGAGGAGTGTCTTGCCAGGTTCCCATAGTTAATCAGCAGCAGACACCAGAGCCAGAATCCAGGGCTCTGATTCCCGATCCAGTGCTTCCAGTGCATCAGAGCTGTCACCCAGAGAGAGGCAATCTGAAACGAATGTGATTTGAATACTTTTTAAAGCATATGATTTGAATATTTTTACTGGCAAAGGTTAGAAATAGTACTTTGAATCCTGTCAAATGATAAAGCAGATAGGCCCTGAGCCAAGATTAAACAAAAGAGACAGAAAGGTACAAGAAAATATTATCTACAAACTAATGGCAGCTCTGAAGGCTGTATGTTTATTGACTTGTCTTTTTATTATTCTATGTTTTTTAATTCTCTATGCATTGTCTAGTTTTGGTCTTTGGGGAGAAAAATCTGCATTCATACAGAAATTCACATTATGTTGCAGGCAAGTTGACTCATCATTTATAAACGGAGGATGCTTCCTTTGTAGGATTATGATGAGAATTAAATGAGTATGCCCAACACAGGCCTTATAAATGAGAGTTACTTTCCATCCTCCCTCTCGTCCTAATCCCAGTTCAACAAACCATCCTCTTAGGCTGAGTCTTCTGAGACAACATTCCCAGGTCCCAGACTGCTCAGCCTATGTGGAAACAGCCCAGCTTCCCCAGCCTGACCAAGTCCTAGCAGTATGACCACTGTCCCATTTGGAACCTGTATACATCCCTGCCAACCATGGGTGGGAGCCAACACACATCTTCTCAATTCGTCTCTCCACCTGGACTTTCATCCTCATATCCCCTCTAGTATTCTACTTCCTCCTAAGTGATGAAAAGGTAGCTGGATCGCATGCCTGAGGGCTGTGTCTCAAATGAGAAGAGGGTTTTATACGGTATCATCAGGTTTCCTCTTTTCTTCCAGCCTTGTGTTATCTTGTAGTTTGCATTTGTAAAATCTAACTAGCCTAGGCATCAAATTCCCACGATCTCTTCAACTCTGATCTACAAACTTCCATTCCTGGCCCTGATCACTCTTGACCTCCTCACCCCTCCCATGTGTTCCCACCATCCTATGAAGCTCCTTCCTCTTCAAGAGCAATAAGGTCTTTCCAGGTCCTGGTAAAACACTCCTTCCCTTTTCAGGCCTTGACTTGAGCCTTGGTGCTGCCTGGAGGACCAGGCTCTCCTGAGACAATCTCTCCAGGGAGGCTCTTCATATTCTTACATTTGGAAGCCAGATCTACATTCCCCTAATTTCCCAGTGTTGCTTCCGACCTATTACTTCTCTACCTTAGTGTCAGAGTCTTCCAAGTATCTGAGGAAATGATCAGGAGCTTGGAAGTTATAGGAATGAAAATGCAGTGTGGATACCATGCCCACAGGGCCTGTGTCTTAAGAAGAAAGTTTTCTATGGTATTGTCAGGTTTCCTCTTTTCTTCAAGCCCTGTGTCATTCTGTAACTACAGTGTGTAAAAACTGACCAACCTTGGCACCAAATTTCCATGATGTCCTCATGCTAATCTGCACTCCCACCCACACAGAAGTCACTCACTCTAGTGGCTTCATCCAGGGCATTCTCACCCTAAATGTCACTCTAGCTATTGCAACTGCTTCACCTCTGAAACCTTGAGCACCGATACCCAGGATTCTCCTCTCCATCCAGTTCCCTCAGATCCACATCAGGTTACACAGGCTCTTCCATAACTTTTCCAACTTGCCAGAGTGGAGCAACCCCTTGCTGGAATCACTGCTGCCCCTACCCAGCCTCCAGGTCACCAGCCCTGTCATACTGCCTGCACATCTGTTCTTCCAACTAATTAGCACATTACCTCCCAAACTCCCATCCTACCTCTGTCTCCTCTGCTCACTGCCCAGGCTGCTAACTTTTAGAAGTAAATTCCATAGCCTTGAAGGTTTTTGCCACCTAATGTTAGTGATCAACAAACTCAGCTTTGCCCTTGTGCCAGTGGACAGTTATTTTAACTGCCTTGAGTGGCAACACCGCCCCCCCCCATACTCCTAAGCAGTTGTTTGTTCCAAAATTTCAATGCTCTCCTTAAATTCACATTTCTCTCCCTTCATTCTCAGTATGTGACTTTCTCTCTTCAGTTTAAAAAAGATTAACATAATAACAATCTGCCTCAACATCACTCTCCACCTTTCAATCCTCTTCAGTAGAAATCTGTTATATCAAATTCCATAAATAACCTTACATTTCCAATCACAAGGAACACTTCCCAGTCTTTACTTTACTGAACTTCTCTGCTGCATTTGACACTGTTGACATTTCCCTCCTTTGTGAAGCTCTCTATTCCCTGATGACCACAGGAATATAAGGGAATATAATCAGCATGTAAGTGGCCATAAGTGACAGCGGTGAAAAGGATAAACTCACCCTTGACAGTGTCTAGAGAAGGGAGGACGATGAGGCCAAATGAGCCCAATGCTTTAAAGTGCCCATCTATCCTGCTTTCATCTATGCCCCTTTTCATAGGATGAGCTATCCACAGGCCCTATGCACCAACTGTAACCTCAAGAGCAGGGTCCTAGTATACACTGCCCAAATGGCCTCAAGTGTTCCAAAGTTCATATTCTCAGTCCCCTTGTCCAAATCCTGAGGTTAGACTGTACTGCCAGGGTACTCACATCTAGGTCTGAAGCATGAGAGGGGACAACTATTAACAGAAGTGTGTGCAGAGCTTTAATATGCAGGTTAGAGTGACCACATGCTTGCAAGGAGGTTCCTCAGAGCAAGGGCTATAGCCAGGTATGAAAAGAAAAGGGGGTAAGCCATGGACACTGGTATTCCTCCCCATACTGACACATTCCAACATGAGCTCCAACATGGAATCCCAATGTGGAACTCTAAGGAGTAGGAGAAGTCTAAATTTCAACTTGGAATTCCAGGTTGTTATGAAGCTGTACTTTTTAAAGTAGGAGAGAAAAACACACATATTTGTATGTAAGTTATATTGACTTACAGCTTTTTGGTATAAAAATGTCTTTGTTTTGGCTTCTTTTTTTAATGGTAGCTTAGCAAAGTATAGAGTTTTAGGTTGCCAAGTTTTGTTTTGTTTTGTTTTTCTGTTGATAGGGTCTTACTCTGTCACCCACACTGGAAAGCAGTAGTGTGGTCATAGCTCACTGCAACCTCCAATTCCCAGGCTCCAACAATCCTCCTGGCTGTCTCCTGAGTAGCTAGGACTGCTGGCACATGCCACCACACCCAGCTTATGTTTCTTAATTTACTGTGGAGATGGAGTCTCATAGCTTTGTCCAGGCTGGTCGTGAATTCCTGAGCTCATGCAATTCCCCTATCTTGGCCTCCCAAAGTGCTAAGATGATGGTCATGAGCTGCTGCACCCAGCTGTTTTTTTAAATTGTGGTAAAATACACCACCATAACATAAAATCTTCCATCTTAAGCACTTTTTTTTTTTTTTTTTTGGCCAGGGCTGGGTTTAAACCCACCACCTCTGGCATATGGGACTGGCCTCCTACCCTTTTGAGCCACACACTTTTAAGTGTGCAGTTTAGTAGCATTAAGTACACTGGCAGAATTGTGCTACCATCGCCAGCTTCTATCTGTCCACAGAACTCTTTTCATCTCGCAAAATTAAAACTGCTCCCATTAAACAATAATTCCCCATTCCTTCCTCCCCTCTGGCCCTGGGAAGTACTACTCTACCTTCTTCCTCTACGAATTTGACAACTCCAGGCATAGGTAGAATAATATGGTATTTGTGCTTTTGTGGCTTATTTCATTTAGCATAGTACCCTCAAGATTTGTCCAGGTTGCAGCTCATGTCAGACTTCCCTTCCTTTATAAGGTTGCGTAATAGTCCACAGTATGTACATACCACCTCCTTTATCCATTCATCCAGCAAAGGACACTCAGGCTGCTTTGCCTTTTGGCTCTTGAGATAGTTCTGCTATAAACCTGGGTGTACAAATCTTTTCAAGCTCCTTGATTCATGACTTTTAAATATTTAGACACATGGCACATGAGCTCCGTTTATGCTCATACCCCACAAGTGTTAGAGCAGACCTGTGTTGGAGCTGAGCACTCATATTTACCAAAGACAGTGACCAGCTTTCACTTAGGTGTCACCTCCTATGGATCCATGGAAACTGCTTGGAGATTTGCATTGAGAGTCAGCAGTTAGGACTCTCTGGAGTGATTAGTGATGTCTGCCCTGGGCTACCTAACATTTTCCTTGACCTAGTTACAGCTCTTCCTTTCATTTAAGAGAAAATTGGGATCAAGAAAGTTAAAATACTTCCCCACTCTAGTGAGAAGGGCAGAATATGATGAGGACTCAGGCCCCCTGGTGCCAGATGAAAGCATTTATTCTTGCAATGCTGGAGGAGGGACAACTTCATCCTCAGAAGGCAGGAGGAAGAAACTTCTCGAGTTTTGCACAGAGGAGAGCTGCTGGGCTTGTGCTCACAAGGAAGATTTAACAGAATAGGATAATTAATTCAAAAAGATGTAATGTGAGAAAAATGCAATAGCTGGGTTTTTAAACAAACCTAATTGTGTTCTAAATTATGTAGAAATGTATTCTGTTTTAATTTTAATGAAAAGGATGAGAACAATCAGTTTGGAGACACAAGAAAATATTTTAACAGCAGGACTGAGTTTGAGGAATTTTAATGAGAATAAACTAGTTAGGTCTTATAAATGGGCTGATATTAATGTTACTCCCGTAACAGTCCCAGGACAAAGGTTGCAGACATTACCTGAGCAGAGGAGTGTGACTGACAATGGTCAGGAACCTCCATCTATGGATGACAAGCTGTCTGGTTTTGGATAAGTTAAAGCCCTGACTTAACTCTAAACTTTAACTTCTTCATTTGTAATTCAAAGGCAGCAATATCTACCTTTTTAATGTTGCTATGGTAATTAAAGATAATACTGAGTTAGAAAACATAAATATGGAAAGCAGGCACTTGAGTCATTAGACTCTCTACCATTCATTCAGTCACATGATGACATTTTACGAAGCATCTGTTAAGCACCAAGCATCAGTAGGCTGGGAGTCCCACTTCCCCACCAGAAGGAAAAGAAACAAAACCAAATATCACTAAGGTACAGCTGGTCTCAGACAAACCAGGCTATAATCCTCTTTTGGAGTGTCAGAGCAGTTCCATGAAAACTTAGAGACGTACTATGCAGCAGGAATTCAAAGGTATTCCACTTAGGTTCAACTCAGCTGTGCCACTTATTACATGAGTCAATTACTTAACCTCACAGTGAGGGCCTCAGCCCCTCACCTATACAATGGGAATAAAAATGATGCCTCTTGGGCGGAGCCTATAGCTCAGTGAGTTGGATGCTGACCACATACACTGAGGCTGGCTGGCTCAAACCCGCCCCAGGCCAACTAAAACAATAATGATAACTGCAATAACAACAACAACAACAACAAAAATAGCCAGGCATTGTGGCTGATGCCTGTAGTCCCAGCTACTTGGGAGGCCTGTAGTCCCAGCTATTTGGGAGGCTGAGGTAAGAGTATCACTTAAGAAAGGTGACCAGATTTTAACATTGGTAAAGCAGGACACCATTTTCGGGGCCAGGGGTAGGGGGGTTCTTAATTAAAAATTTGATCTATATGGAGCAACAAATATTTTCATAAAATGCAAAAATAGTATTGTAATTTTTTTTAAATTTCAACATAAGTACAATTTACAAATATAGTACATTTAAAAAAATTATGTATAGGGCCGTGCCTATGGCTCAAAGAAGTAGGGCTCTGGTCCACCTGGGTGACCTTGCCTAGGAGGGGAGTAGGGAGTTTACATTAGCCTTTTCATTTCCAAATGAAGTTACGTTAACCTCTTCATTCCCAAATTGAGTTACATTAACCTTTTCAACAGCTGCATATTCCCTTCCCTAGCTTCTCATGCATTCTTTCCAAAAATCGGGACTTTTTTAAAACGCCGAGGGATGCTGGACGAATTGTTAAAAATTGAGACTGTCCCGCAAAAAGTGGGACGTCTGGTCACCTTACACTTAAGCCCAAGAGTTTGAGGTTGCTGTGAGCTGTGATGCCATAGGACTCTACTGAGGGCAACAGCTTGAGACTCTGTCTCAAAAAAAAAAAAATTTGTGCCTCTTCATGCAGTCAATAAGAGAGATCTAAATGAATTACTCTGTTAACATGGCTTGGTACACTCTTAGTGCTATACAAATGTTAGCTATTGTTGTTAAAATTTCCATTAATTATTAACATCTAAGATACTCCTATTTCCATTACAAACATAGGCCTTTTCCCTTTGTAACTGCTTCTTTACTGGGAGTTGCTTAGAACTATATGATAAAAAAAAACCTCAAACTACTGGCACTAAGTAAGCAAATTACAGGTACATAGAAAAATTCTGGTACCCGCCCTAGCACCACTTAACACAGGGTCTAGTGAGCTTCTCCATAACAACCTGTTTCATCCCTGCATCGGCCTAGCCATTCCCCCCAGAAAAACAATCACAAGTTCAAAATGAAAATACTCTTTCTAAATCCTTTGAGCCAGTGATTACTCCTCTGACCAACCATCCTAAGGTAAATTGCCTTCCTAAAGAAATTCAAAGATTTATGCACAAATATTTTTGTAACAAGAATTAAAACTGAAGCTTCAACCAAGGCAGAAAGATAGAATAGTTGCTATGTCCATTCCAAAGGAGGTTTAAGTCCAAATGCAAAATTTTTGAAGGATTTAGCTGCAAATTGATTCTGTAACTCTTTTAAATTCCTGACTCAACACTGAAGACATAAAAGGGCAAAGAGAGAGTGGGGAGAAAGAGGGTTTCTGAAGAGCATTTCTTTTCCTTTTTCTTTTTCTTCTGAGTCTCACTCTGATGCCCTGGGTAGAGCACCATGGCATCCTCTAGCTCACAGCAACCTCAAACTCCCGGGCTCAAGCAATCCACCTGCCTTGGCCTCCTAGATTGCTAAGATTACAGGTGTGAGCCACTGAGCCCAGCCTAAAGAACATTTCTTATGAAGAAGTTATGTTGTGTCCCTTTTCCCCACCAGCAAGTGTTGAGGGAAAGGGTGTTTCTCCCTTTATTTCAAGGGAGGAGGATTCAAAAGAGACCATTTTTGAAGTCTGCTACGTGCCCTCTGCAGCTGAAGGACACAGGGACTTGTTCCTAACTCATATCTGAGAAAGCAGTCATGACTGGCACCCATAGGATTTCACCTGGGAAGTGATGTAGTGAATCAGAAGTGTGTGTATCTCAGGAACCAAATGCAGAACCCCTGGGAGAACTGTCTTCCTGTGGTCATGTGGAAGAGGTGCTGCCCAAAGTCACGTGAGTGGCAGTGATAGAGCCCAACAGAGAAGGTCTGTGTGGAATGGTCTGCTTGGAAGGCAAGAGGCCCTGGGGAGAGGAGCAGGCCCAATAGAAGCCCATCACCACCGCCATCAAGGGAGCACTCCCCTGAGAAGGAGGCAGCTGCAAACTGCCGGTCCATCTTATGAGAGCACCAGGTAAGAACTTTTCCATCCCAACCCTTCCCTCTATCCCTCCCTGCCTGCCTCTCAGGTCAGCAGCAGCAGCTATTGAGCAGGGGAGGAGGTAAGCAAGACGAACCTGACCACACGCCACTGGCCTACCTGGGGTAGAAGGAGACCTACCTTTAAATGAAAATTAAAATGTGGTTTCATATCGTGGACTTGACATTTCAATTTCTGAATCATGAGACTTAAAGCGATTTTGTAATCAGAAAAGTTTTCTTTTAGGCTCAAGGGAATACTTTCCTTCCTTGGATAAATTTATATGAGTAAAAATTTTGAGAGTCAAAAATATGGCTAGCTTCTGTTTCCTATGAGCCCAATTTTTTCAATATACTCTTTAAACTAGAGAAAAATTGGGAATAACTTAAATATCAATTATATGAAAATGCTATGTTTTAGTTTATGTTTTGAAGTACATATATGCATAAATATTAAACTTAAAATCCAGAATGTCAAATGATATGCATAGAAGTATGATTATAATAATATAAAAATGTATAGTTTACATAATGAGTATAATCATACACACACGCACTCACACACATATATATATATACACATACTCACATATACACACACAAGGAATAAAAAGACTAGAAGGGGCAGGAGCAGTGGCTCCTAGCACTTTGGGAGGCTGAGGCAAGGGACCAGTTTAACTTAAGAGTTCAAGACCACCCTGAGTAAGAATGAGACCCTGTCTCTACTGAAAGTTAGTGGGGAACAGATGTGTGCCTGTAGTCTTAACTACTCTGAAGGCTGAGGCAGGAGGATCACTTGAGCCCAGGAGTTTGAAATGAGCTATGATGATGCCACTGCACTCTAGGCAGCAGAAAGAGACTTTGTCTAAAAAAAAAAAAAAAAAAAAATTAGAGGGCAACATATTGCACGTTTAAAAATGCTTATTTCTGGCTGATATGAAACAGGATTTTTTTCTATATTTTCCTCTGTATTTTTGTTTTATCTCCATTTTTTGTTATTGGGAATTTTGAGGAGGTTTTTTGTTTATTTGTTTTAGATTTTTTTTTCTTTTTGCCTTTTTTATACCTGTATGTTAGTTATACCTGGGGCTGTCCAAGGCTTCACCATTAACAGTGAAGAAATCAACTGATGCCCTAGTACGGGCCACTTTTCCACAGGTTCCCTTCAATGTCCCATGTTTTACAAATGGCTTTCTGCAAACCATTAATTCAAGATGTGCAATTTATATTATAACATCAAATTTTTGAAATGTCCTGCAAAAAAGAAATTCCTTGAAATTTGTTTAATCCAGAACTTTTTGCAACTGCTTTTTGTTTGTTTGCTTGCTTGCTTGCTTGCTTGCTTGCTTGCTTGCTTTATACCATAGACAATGGTTAGAAAACCAAAACAGAACATAAATACTAGCAGTTTAAGCAACTAGAGTTCTGAGGAAACCTGTTTGGAAAACCCCACCCTGATTTGTAGCTTACTAAGGCAGCAGCGATTTCAACTGAAAGATCATTGCTAAGGAACTGGGGCTGTGAAAGGTCAATCCATTCTCTTCTCAAGTGTTCCTGACATAAACTTTGCTTCTTTGCCCGTTAATAGAAAATAGGAGAAACTGCATAGTGGTATCCAAAGAGCCTCACCCCACCCATTTTAGCCAAAGACAGCTAAAACAAAGCTAAAATAGACCTGTAACTAATGGACGCCCAGAAGTCAGAGAGCTTTTAGAAGCAAGTCATAGCTTGGAGGGTTTGTCTAGACATTATGAGTTTATATTTCAGTGCTCATCATGTTAAGGGTGATTTCTCTACCATGTCCCTAGTAGATATCCCCATTTATCTTCTTGAAACCTAAAGTTAGACTGCCTTAAATGACCCCTGTAACTGTTGTAAACCTAGCACCACAGGCAGGAAAACCAAGTTGTGTAACAGGAAGGAAAATGAATATTTATCTAACTCTATAAATTCAGCCACAGAGATCTCCCTGTTCCTTAAAGTTGCCTGGAAGTGATGAACCCCTAACTCCTTTCCCGTTAGCAAGTCCCCAAGAATCCAATGCCAAGGCCAAAGTGTCCACTGGCTAGGAGGTGGGGGGTGGGTCTGCGGTGGGCCTGCAAACCCAAAGGACCTGGGTACCTGATAGGTCCTTTCTTCTTTGCCAAACAACTTCCTATAAAGATTCCACACAGCCACCTGAAGTCCTCTGCAGGAATTTAAGGACTACCTGGGACTTCCTCACACCTATACTTTACCATTCTGAATGCACAGCTTTACCCCTGCAGATCACAGAAGGACCACGCCTCGTATTTCCTGACACATTGAAAAGGTTATTGTTTTTTGATTGTTGTTCATTTAGGGGAGGAGACATAATTTCAGTATATAGTGCTTAAAACTTTTCTTTTATAGATGTGCCATAATTATTTCATCCATTTTTATGTTTCTTTTTTTCATTTTTTTTGAGACAGAGTCTCACTGTGTCACCCTCAGGAGAGTGCCATGGTGTTACAGCTCACAGCAACCTCAAACTCTTGGGCTTAAGTGATTCACTTGCTTCAGCCTCCCAGGTTGCTGGGATTACAGGCCCCCACCACAGTGCCCAGCTATTTTTTTATTGTAGTTGTCATTATTGTTTAGCAGATCCAGGCTGGGTTCAAACCCTCCAATCCGGGTGTATGTGGCCAGAGCCCTAACCACTTAGCCCATTTTCATGTTTCTTAGATGCAGTCATGAATCACTTAACAACAGAGACACATTCTGAGAAATGCAATGTTAGTGAATTTTGTCACTGTGTGGATATTACAGAATATACTCACACAATAGGCTCCCAGATGGTGCAGCCTACTACACACCTAGTTTGTATGGTACAGCCAATTGCTCCTAGGCTACAAGCCTGTATAGCAAGGTACTGTACACACTACTGTAGGCAAATGTAACACAATGGCAAGTATTTGTATGTCTAAAATTATCTAAACATAGAAAGAGAACAGCAAAAATACAGTATTATAATCTTATGGAACCACCATTGTATAGGTGGTCTGTCGTTAATGAAAACATCGTTATGTGGCCCATGACTATTTTAATCTCCTAAAAAAATTGGCTTTAATCTCTCGCTTTTAAAACTGAACAGGGACAGTCCCAAGTGATAAGCATTAGCAGATAAACGCTTACATCCAAAGGGAATTGGAGACACTTTGAAGACCAGCTGGAAGCCATTTCATGAATGTGTGGGAAGCGTTTCCTTTTGTAATCTATATTTCATTTAGAACCATGTGACTGCTAGTAGCAAGAAGTTTGTGGTTAAAACACAGTAAACGAGCAATATAACACTGTGACCAGAGGGAAAAAAAGATGTTATACTAGAAAAAATATGAAAGGCATAAATAATATAGTGAGGAGTTCACTCAGTGTGAGCTACTAAGACACCCAGAGTTATTAACATCATTTGTTATGTATGGACCCATTGTACAAACCGTCACTCGTCCTCCCTTCCCAGTGTATTCTGAATGAATGACAGAGAGCCCACGGTGTTCTTCTTGTGCTACTCTGGTTAAATCAGAGGTTTGGTAATTTTCCTAATGGGAAAAAAATCAAATTCATAAAATGTTCCCTGACTACCTGGCAGAGGGCCTGAGACCATATTCAGAATGTGATACAACACATTTATTTGATTGCTTTTTTTTTCAACATACATGGAGCTCTCCAAAATTAGTTTTGCCTCCATTCCCAACTCTGTTGGCATGGCTCTTTTCCAGGTCTTCTCATGGAGTGAAAGCCTCCACTGTCTTATCCAAGAAAACACATGATACTAGTGAAAAGACTCAAATGGAAACCATTTCATATGGATAGCATGTGAGAACTTACCTGATGAAAAGGTTCTAAGCCTCAAAGTTAAATATATTCAAATAGCATGATTTATTAAATCAGTTTAAAATACACTATTAAAACCAAAACAAAAGAGATGGTCAAGTGAAAACACATAGGATGGGGTACAATGAGTAGAAGGACCACACTGGCCGAGCCCTGGGATAGGCAATGCTCACGTCTCCTGTCTCTCTCTGCCAAATCAGCCTTCCCCACTGATGGGGGTGGTTATGAGACCAGAGGTAAGGTGATGAGGTTGCAGCAAGAGGACCCCAGAGAGAAGCTGCCCTGGGCCAATGCCATACACTTGCTTTATGCAGGAGAAACAGGGGCAAGTAGGCCTGGCCACAGCTGTAACCTCCCTGCTAGTCTGGTGAGCAGTTCTGGGTTTTATGTGCATTTCTTGGACAGAAGACATATGGGACCAGGATGGGTATCACTAACAGATAGCCAATTTAGGAATGACATAGCCATTAGCCGAGAAGTGGCATGATCAGGACCTGATCTCTCCATCCATCCCTTTCTATTCATAAGTAACATTTTTTCCCTTTCCCACCATATATTTTCTTTATTTCATCTTTCTATGATATCTTTTACAGATTACTAACTTATTATCTAGATTTAACACATCTTATGGATTCTGCCTGTCTCACAAGCTATCCTTGCTCATTATCTAAACTTAACGTCCTGGGAGTTTTACCAGGATCTCATAAGCTGCTAGCTTCACTCCTCTATGTCCTCAGCATTTCCTGTGTGCTTTATCCTTCCGTTTGCTTTCCTGTCTTCTAGAGCAGAGGCAAATGTGCTTTGCATATGGACCTTCTCTTGTGCCTTTCAACAGAACCTTCAGAGAACATCGTGTTTGGCAATGGTCTCTGCATGAGAGGCTCCCTCTTAGATTTTATAAACTTTGACTCTTTTCAAGTGAGTATAAAAGATTATATTAGGAGTATTTTGAGCATTTGTCTTGGAGGTTTGACCTGAAATGGGAAAGACACATCCTATGAAATCTCTGGGACTGTGAAATGCTTCAATTCCATTTGGGGGTCATTCAGTTGAGTCTATACAAAAATAATCATCAGCCTAATTTTCCTTAGAAAATTCACTTAGTATAAATCACTCATGTAGGTGGAAAAGGAGCCTGGGAATATTATTCCACTGGAACAAGGTACAGTATTAACAGAGCAGTATTGGGCTAAGCTAAGGCTCTGGGATCACAAAACCCAGTAGTACTTGCACTAGAATTCCAAAAACAGACTCATTCTGTTGCTGCTTCTATAAAAGAGAGACTCAGCCAAGGCAGCTGCTGACACCTAATCCTGGAAACTTTCAGCCAGGCACACACTCTTTGGAATTGGACAGCATGGGGTTTGGGGCAGGTGCAGTGGCTCACGCCTGTAAATCCTAGCACTTTGGGAGGCCAAGGCAAGAGGATCAGTAGAGCACAAGAGTTGGAGGCCAGCCTGAGCAACATAGCAAGACTCCTCTTGACAAAAATTAGTGGGGTGTGGTGGCAAGCACCTGTAATGCTAGCACTGTGGGAGGGGGTTGGAGGATTGCTTGAGCCCAGGACTTTGGAGACCAGCCTGAGTGTGAGACCCTATCTCTACAAAAAATAGAAAAGGTAGCTGGGCATGGTGCCACTCACCTATAGTTCTAGCTTCTCAGGAGGCCGAGGTGAGAGGATGGCTTGAGTCCAGGAGTTCAAGGCTGTTAGGATCTCTGATCACACTCAACTCTAGCTTGGGTTGACAGAGAGACCCAGTCTCTTAAAAAAATAAAAATAAAAATAAATTTTAAACTTTTTTAAAGAAAAGGGTTCGATTCCAGACTCTACCACTAAAATTGTGTCACTCTTCAATCTCTCTGAATGTCAGCATCCTCATTCATAAAATGGGAATAATTATGGCACCTACCTCCTAGGGCTCTGGTAAGGGATCAAGGAGATACATCATATGAAGCACACTGGCTGACACACAGTAGGTAAGGTTTGATTTCCCTTTCTGTACTTGTTTCCTTACATGGATTCTCCCTCATGGCTAGTGCTGGATTTCCTACAGATCATGAGCAGAGGATTTTAAGGCTAAATTTTGGTATGAGAGAAAAAGCAGATAGCAGCTGTATATTAATGGAGCAATTTAACTGAGAAAACCTAGACAGCATCACCCCGCTACTGCCACTGGAAAATAGCTGAAGTCTATCCCTGGATGAAATTCCAGGCTGGAAGATTGTATATTCAGTTCTTCCAGCCCTGGGTGACCTTCCTAAGACATTGGATCTCCACAGACTGTGGAATTCACCAAAGGTCAGGCAGGTTCCAAATAGAGCAGGAAGTTCTTCTCTGTTCTGCAGTCTGGAGTCCTCCCCGAGCCTCTAGGTCTTCCTTAAGAACATGGGCTAAGCTGAGACACTGGCGATACAATGGGCCCCCAAGATCCTTGGGGCCATCCCTGAGCCCCCAGGGAAGAAGGAGGCAAACAGATGCTATCCAGGCTCTTGCACAGGTGAGGTTTCGGGTTCCACCAATTCTATACCACTGAGTATGCCCCCCGCCCCCCGGGAGTGGAGGGAATGGCACCCCACGGGTTTTATGAATGGAGGCTTTTCTAGTAGCTCAAATATAAAAAGGGAGGATGAGCTATACAGTCTGATAATTCTGAGAATTGAGATGGTGAGGAAAGCGGGAGAAGCATCTAATCAACAAAGCTCTATTTACAGAATAATGAAAATAATTAACACTTAATATGTGCTGCCTGATAGTATTCCAAAGGCTTACCTCACTTCATTCTCACAATAACCACACAGATAGTTGGTAGTCTTTTCCTCATTTAACAGTTGAGGACATGAACAGAGAGGTTAGGTAACTTGCTGAAAGTTTCACAACCAGGAGGTAGTAAAGGCAGGATCCAAACACAGGCGTGCTGGCACTGGAGACTCCGTACTTAACCACTGGGCTAAATTATGACAGCAAACATGTATTGAGCCCTAGGCTCCAGGAACTGCACTAAACATCTGTTTTTACATGGATCACCACAGTAACTTCATATGGTATCCTTATAACACCCATTTCACAGATGAGTTTCACAGGTGAAGTCTGGATACATTAATTTCCCCAAGAACCCAGAGGTCTGCTTTGTCCAAGTTTACAAAGTTACTAAGCTGAAAGAACCCCTCTGCCATAGTACAACACAAGCAAAAAGTTTTGTGTTGTTAATAAGCAAGACATGATTTTAAAAAATAAGCAAGACATAAGACAGTTTTTGCGACTTCAAGGAACCTTCATTTTTGTTGTTTAGGGATATCGGGGCATATTTAAACAAAAAGGATCTATTTCAGGATACAGAGGTTTCATGCTGTGCTTTTTTTTTTTTTTTTTTTTTTTACTGTTCGTTAAAAAGCCCATCTGTTTATGCTACATCATACTGTGATTTTATGTTACTTCCACCAGATGTGAAACACATTAGCTAATGAGGCCTGTGCTCATGTCAAAGATGGAGGAGATACAACAACTCCTCAGAACAGTTCTTGGATTTTTTGTTTTCTCTCTCGAGACAGAGTCTTATGTTGTCACCCTGGGCAGAGTACTGTGGCATCATAGCTCACAGCAACTTCAAACACTTTGGCTCAAGCAATCCTCTTGCCTCAGCCTCCCAAGTAGCTGGACCTACAGGTGTCCACCACAACACTAGCCTTTTTTTTTTTTTTTAAGTTTTTGGCCAGAGCCGGGTTTGAACCCACCACCTCTAGCGTATGGGGCCAGTGCCCTACTCCTTTGAGCCATAGGAACCGTCCAACACGGTGGCTATTTTTAGAGATCAGGTCTTGTTCTTGCTCAGGCTGGTCTTAAACTCCTAAGCTCAAGCAATCCACCCTCCTCGGCCTCCCAGAATGAACCACTGCACTGGCTCTCAGAGCAAGTAATTTGATAACCTGCTCAGCTTTCTCTGAGCATCCAAAATCCGCTCTAGCTGGTAAGTGTTGCCTTTGGTAAATGAATCCAGTTTTCCTACTGGAAAACTGCAATTCTTATATTTCCATATTTTTGATGACTTTTTTTCTCTTTTTCTTTCTGCAACTGGTCTTTGAGCACTCACAGTCTCTCCTCAAGCAAGCTCTGGTTCCTCTGGTGACTGCCTTGAGAGTGGGGAGTCAAGAGTAGTTTTGGTTTGGGGTTTGAGGCAGGGGAAGTTTCAGGGAGGAAGCAATGAAGCAGTCTGTGATTTCTTCTTAAATCATGTGCACAGGTACATTGACTCTGAAAAAAGAGAAATTAAATTCAAGGAGGTCAGCCAGGCCTGGCTCTGATATAGAAGTCTGAGGTAAGCCCCCCTGGAAACCACGGTTTGCAGAAGAACGAAGCTGTGAGTGATAATGAAGGGCAACTTCATTTTGAAATTCTTCTCATCTCTTGTTTGGGATGAGAAGAATTTTCTGGGGATTTTCTCCACAGGCTCTATTAAATTATGTCCAGTTATCTCCAGAAGGTCACTATTGCTTCTCTTTGATAATTCCAAATGCACATCCTAATCACTCAGACCCCAGTCCAGCCCTGGCAACCAGCAGGACCCAGACACACTACTGTAGCCCTGACCAGCACCTTACCCTGGCAGAGAACTTCTTTCTGATGTTCCATAGCCCTTGGACAGACTAAAGATAAGAAGTCAGAATTGCCATGGAAAACCAATCTGCCCCTAGAGCTCAAGAAAAATAGCAAGTGACTAAAAAAAGAGAGAGAGAAAGAAAAATAGAAGAATCAATAAGTGGTTTCTGGATTTTCAAACTCTTATTTGTTGTTGTTGTTGTTTTGTGTTGTTTTGTTTTTAGAGACAGAGTCTCACTCTGTTGTCCCAGGCTAGAGTGCCTTGGCATCAGCTTAGCTCACAGCAACCTCATACCTTGGGTTAACGTGATCCCTGCCTCCCAAGTAGCTGGGACTACAGACACCGGCCACAACACCTGGCTAATTTTTTCTATTTTTTAGAGATGAGGTCTCCTTCTTGCTCTGGGTAGTCTTAGACTCCTGAGCTCAATGGATCCTCCCACCTCAGCCTCCCAGAGTACAAGGATTACATGTGTGAGCCACCATACCTGGTTGAACTTTTTGCTTTCACTTCCCCAGGTTTTCTCCCTTCTCTTTCCTTTGTAGACCACTGTGCTTCACTTCCTGAGGAAGGCCTCCTTCTGTTCCTTATCTTTGTTCAAGTCAAGTGACAGAGCACCTCGGTGAGGCTAGGCCCTGTGGGAAATATCAGGAGTTCCCCTGCCTTCAGGATGTCAAAACTCAGGGAGACACGGTGGCTTAGGGCACAGTCAGGGCCACCATTAGTCCATTTGTGCTTTGTGAGAATCCTCTAGGTGGGCCACTAGCATGGAGAGAGGAGCGTGGCCTGCACCTCCACCCCTGCTCGGCCCCTTGGCCAAGTGCCCTTAAGCAGAACACAAAATCCACAACCATGTGGGCCAACCCTGGGGACAATAATAAAAAGGTTTCTTTAATGTAATCTGCTGCACATAGATGTGATACAGAAACTGTCCAACTGAATTAGAAAAGGGAGACAGAAATGTTGGTTAGTTTATGGGGAAGGCTTTGTGTTTGGAAGGGGGCTTTGGACTGGAAGGGTAAGCTCTGGATGGGGAACATACTCAAAAAGGAGAAAACTACCTACACAGAGACACAAGGCTGAGAAGGAATATCGGTCCCCAGTGCCTCTTCAGACCCTTTCTTACTCCCTTTTGCTTTCACGTGCCTTCATGAGGTATTTTCTTAGATTCCTCAGTTGCACTAATTCATCTTTTCCCCTCCGGATCCCCTGACTAAAAGCTGGGCAGACATTCTGTTTGCATGAGGAAGCCCGTTCCTATTCTGTCAGTGCTAAACCTACTCAGTGGTAAATAAATCACACTAGTCACCATAGTTACTAACCTCGATCATGTCGTGAGCTTCAGACACACAGGCAAAAATAAAGCTATTTGAGGCTACACAAACATCAGACTTTGAGCCTCGGAGACGACTTCGTCTTAGCCCTCAACGCAGGCAGCTCGGTTCTCAAAACCTCATTTTTTCCTGATTATTCTCTTATTGTTTGTCCCTCCACGTAACTGGTACTAAGGAATATGGCTGACGTGTAAGACACATCAACACCAGTGCCCCCCCGATGGGTGGATAAACAGAAACAAGATTGACACAAATAACGTTAATGAGTCACTGATCTGCCTCCAGCCTGCATATTATTATTTTTTCAAATGGAATTTTGTTTTTAGATCTCAGCTCTAGTCAGCAAACTGACAAATGAAAACATAGCAGGTTGCCAGTATATTTATATGTTCGCTTCCTTCCCACCACAACGCAAATAAAGTAACAGTCATAGAAATAAAGAGTATCGTCCAATGTCTTTTTCCATACAGGAATCTTTTCTACAAGATCACTGAAGGACCATTACCCACTTTCCACTGGAAGAGTCCCATGGACAGAGTTTAGACTTTGAGGGGAGCCAACTCCTTCCTTTGTTGGTAAGCTCTTACCAGGTTTTTGAAAAATCTTCTGTATATTGTACTTGCTGCCTTCTGCCTGATTGACACACATTGGCCCTAGGTTCGCCTTCCACCTGAGCATAGAATGTCTTGTGTAATTGAAAGAACATGAAACACAGTCAAGAGCTCTATATTCCAGCCCCAGCATCACTATTTAACTGCGTGCTCCTTTGAGCAAAAGGAAGTTCATTTCTTTGAGCTTCAGTTTCCTCATTTACAAAATGAGAGCATTTTTCCTGGTCTACCTCATAAAGTCTATATAAGAATCAAATTAAACATTAAAAATAAAGGTGCTTCAAAAGTGTAAAGTACCATATAAGTTAAAGCATTACCATTATTCACGGGTAATATTGTCTCCAAATATTTGAAGACAGCTAGAATTATCTTAGTCTTCCCTGGAAGGATATTAATAGTTCTTAGATTTTCTTTTTCCTGTATGATTTTCCTCATCTAGAAGCTTCCAAATTGTCATTGTGTCTAAAGCTTGGCACTCAGAGGAACACCCCAGAGATAGTAAAACCAGCAAAGGAAAAGGGGGGTGATTCCTAGCCCTGGCCCCCAGGCTGAACATGGCACAAAACTCCCCTTCCTTCTGCCTCAGATTGCATTGGTGCATCTAACAGCCTTTTTGGACTATTGCTATGTGCAAGTTTTTTAATAGACCTCATTTTTTAGAGCCATTTTAGGTTCACAGCAAAATTGAATGCAAGGTACAGAGATTTCCCATATATCCCCTGTCCCGACGTGAGTCCAGCCTTCTATGGCTTTTTCACATGAACTGCTATCAGAGCAGACCTACCCTTTCCTGAACTCATTTACTATTGAGGTTAACATCAGTGGGCACTGATACATTTATGTTCATTGAATTTACTCTTTGTTGAATTTCATCTTATTGCTGTCACCTCATCATCAAAGAATGAGGGGCCATCCGTTAGTCTTCAGCCACTTCAACTGACCTTTGTGTACAGAGTGAGGGTTCCTGCAGTGTGTGTCACCGGAAGACTTCTGAGAAGTCCCAAAATGTTCAGTAAACAAAAACATTTGGAGAACGATCTATGCATTGCAGAAGGAAATCTCTCTAATCAAAGTCTCATAACTAGCATTCTTGTGGTGAGAAAAGATTGTTTTAATAAGATTTTATTATTGAGATGATTGATCGAGTGAAGTATTTTTAGCATTAATAGATATTTTCATTTCTAGAGAGTCGCAAAGATAATTGCAGTTCCAAAGTTTGAAAATGTTTTTCTATGTTCTGAGCATTTATCATGGACTTTTTTAAAAAATTGAAACACTTTTTCAATAAAACAACACCTACAGATTCACATTATGCATCATGTGAAAACACGAGTGATGAGACTTTTTTCCAAAGGAAAAGCCAACTCCTGAACCTAAAAACGAGGACGTAGAGTGCTGAAGCATGAAAAAGGCCTACTTTATATTTGGCCTCTCCAAAGGAAGTCAGAGGTGGCCAAGTAGATGAGATGTGGTACCCCTCATTTCCAATAGGCACGGATTAACCAAGAATCCTTTGGTTGCAACTGTCACAAGCCCATTGCTGATTGGTTTACCAAAAAAAAAAAAGAGAGAGAATTTATTGATTTACATAGTAGTTAAAACATCCAGAAGTTATTTTCAGCAATTCCACTTCTGTGTATGTCCTCAGACATGCATGAAGATGTCAGTGGCAGCCTTGTTGATGGTAGCAGGAAGCTCGGGTCAACCTCAGAGCCCTAGCCACAGCCAGACCAATGAGTTATATATAGTAATGTGGTGATAACTTTAAAACACACTATTGGGTTAAAACCCCAAAAAAGGAAGTCTCATTGAAGTCTACAATACCATGCTACTTATTTATATTAAAAACACATACATACACAAAACGATACCAATATATGTTCTTGGTTAGGTACGTACCTTTGAAAACTACATAAACACATTTAAGTAGGTGCCTATAGTGGGAGGAAAATAAGAGAAGGGATGAAGGATGAAGGGAAACCATAATCTTTTTGAACAAGAGGTACTTTTTGTACATCAATAGTGATACTATGTAGATGCCAATAATTGAAGAGTATGATTAATTCAACTCTGTGTACTGATCGTCCAGGAAAAACAAAACAAAACAAAAAAGATTCATGGCTCTTGTTTTTTTAAACCGATAAGCATGAATCTGGCAGTCTCTGTCTCTCAACTCGTTTATCTCTGGATTAGCTTCCTTCTCTAGCAAGGTCTCTCCCCGTGGAGAGAGGAAGGAGAATCCTGAAAGCCACAGGCACACATGGTGTTTACTGTTCACAATCTCAGGAAGAGAAAAACTTTCAACATTTCTAACCCATCTACCCCATCTCTGGACCAAGGACTCTGATTGCTGCTGATTGAGTCATGTGCCCACCTCTTGACCCATCACTGCTACCTGGAAACAGGTTATTATAATGGATCTGCTGCTCATGCACCTGTTTTTGAGATAGGGGAGATAAGGCCCTTTGATTGGCAGCCCCACTAGTAGATGCCACCTCTCACTAGAGCAAAGCACCTCCAACATAGTTCTGGGGTCCAAGGAAGCACCAAACGATCCAAATTCAGATGTGCATTTACTCTAACAAAAACTTGGGCATTAATCAAGCTGGACTGTATAGGGTGCAATCAGCAAATAGCTTTATTATAGTTTTCTCCCATTCCTGTTCTTTAAACCTGTTCTGTGCAGTCTCCCTTTCCTGCCCCCAGAAGATACTTGGGCAGACTGCAGCACTTTCTGCTTTTCTGTCACTTCAGTCTTTGCTCTTCTTCAAATCTTCCTCCCGTACATTGTCTGTCAGATCTTACCAAGTCCCAGGAATCCACAATAGGGAAGTGGGGTGCAGTCCATTCCAGCCACACCCCAATCACAGGGATAGAGGAGAAAGGAGAAGTAAAACAGTAAAAAGTTCTTCATTATTTAGCTGGTACTGTTTTATTTGGCCATTGGTTTGCTCTGTGGGACAGATGTTAAAATGTCGGCTGACTCTCTCTTAGAGAAAGCCTATAGGTGTTCTTTAGAAAAACCCTCAACCTCCACCGGGGATCTCCAGCACTTTACCGTCCCCTCAGGTGGATCACATCCTCTCTCCTGCCAACCACAAACGATTCTCAGCTCTTGTTCAGACAATAATTCCCCACGCAGACAGTGTTTCGGGCAGACTCTTTTCGAGATGGTCATATCTCCCATGGTGTCTCCTCTAGTGTTTGGGAAGCACAGTGCTTACCCTGCTCACTATGAAATTGTAGCTTACACCTACTACACTCTCGTCTCTTCTCTTTGCTCTGAAAGGTAGCTCCAGCCAATCTCATGTCTTGGTGAGTTGAAGATTCCACTACTGCACTCACAAACTCCAGGGAACAAAGGTCAAATTCTCCTAAGACCATACAAAAGCTCATGCATGCATGTTATCTCAGCATTCTCCATAAGAATCCAAAATTTGTAACAACCCAAATGCCCATCAGCAGATGCGTGAATAAATGAAACATGGTACATCGGCCACATACATACTAACAGATTCTACAATATGGATGAGCCTTGAAAACATATTCTCAGTGAAAGAAGTCAGACACAAAAAGCCACTTATTGTATGATTCCATTCAAATGAAATACTCAGAACAGACAAATCCATAGAGACAGAAAGCAGATTAGTGGCTGCGGGGGGCTGGGAGGAGGAGACGGGGAGTGACTGCTAATGAGCAGAGCATTTCTTTTGGGGGTGATAACAATGTTCTAAAATTAGATAGTGGTAATGGTTGTGCAACTCTGTGAATATACTAAAAACCACTGAATTATACACTTTAAAAAGGTGACTTTGATAATATATGAATTATATCTCAATAAAGCTATTATTTTCAAAAAAATTTTTGCAAGGAAAATTTTAGAGGTGAGTAAGGGAGCCACAGTTTGTGGACACGGTTTTAGGTACCTCTTAGCAAGCCCAGCCATTAGCCTAGCCCCCCTCAATAGCAGGTAGGGGGACTTGCACTCTGTTGGGCTCTGCTGTAGAGTCTCAACCTGAGACCACAGGAAATTTCCACCTAACAATTTTACAATTGGTTCTTTTTTCAGGCTCTAAGAGTAACCATGATGCTTCATTCTTCCAAATTTTTAGCAGTTAGGAATCTCACCCATACAGAAACTCTCACTGTCTTTCAAAAAGTAAGGACATTTTACCGCTTTGGGCTCTCAGAAATACAGGAAGGATATTGACTAAATAAAGTTGGTGGTACTACCTGAAGCCCTGGTTTAACCTCATACAGAGAAGTTGTTTCTTTCTTTCTTTCTTTCTTTCTTTTTTTCTTTTGAGACAGAGTCTTACTCTGTTACTGGGTAAAATGCCATAATGTTGTAGCTCACAGCAACCTTAAACTCTTGGGCTCAAGAGATCGTCTTGCCTCAGCCTTCCAAGTAGTTGGGACTATAGGAGAGAGGTTGTTTCTTATTTTGCTCAACATGTAGTAGCATCATGCAGATGTTTCCACTGTAGATGTGTTAATGACTACGATAATTGTTACAGTTTTAGGAGGAATATACTTTATTCACCTACAATTTTATTGAGGGTCTACTATTGCTGGGTACTCAGGTGACAAAGGGGAATATCACAGGCAGGCTCCTTGCCTACAGTTGAGAAGTACTGTGTTTCAGTGGTTCTCTCATGCTTCTATCAGTGATTACCAGTGATTAAGAGATGGTGGCTCTAGCAAATACTATAGGTAGCAATACATAATCAACAAAAGAGCTTAACTATTAAAAATGTAATATAGAAGTATGCACACACTAACATACACCATAGTGTGAGCATTAGAATTGAAATCTTTCAAGGTTATTTTTTGCAACAGACATTCTTGTAGTCATACCCATTTTTGATTAAGTAGTAGTATCACGTTGTACTCCAACTCTTAGCCTCAAGTGATCCTCTTGCCCCTGCCTCCCAAACTACTGGGATGACCGGCTTGCAACACCATGCCCAGCCCACGGTGGCATCATCATAGCTCACTGCAACCTCAAACTCCTAGGCTCTTGCCTCAGCCTTCTGGGACTACACGTGCCTGCCACAATGCCCAGCTAATTTTTCTATTTCGGGGGCAGGGCAGTCTGACTCTTGCTCAGGCTGGTCTCAAACTTCTGGCCTCAAGCCATCATCCTGTCTCTGCTTCCCAGGGTGCTAGGTAGGGTTACAGATACAAAAGCACTACTGTGCCTAGCCCCATACATTGTGACTAACGCAAAAAAGAAAGAAAAATTCTCCCCTTCCCAAAATGTTATAGGACCCTCATGCAAACATGGCACTTCAGTTTTGCATTTATACAGTGGTTGTAATTTGAAAGTTGTTTTATGGGTTTTTTTTAAATTATAATGGTGGCCAGGCACAGTGGTTCACACCTATAATCCTAGCACTTTGGGAGGCCAAGGCAGAGGACCACTTGACTTCAGGAATTTGAGACCAGCCTGAGCAAGAGAGAGACACCATCTCTACTAAATATAGAAAATTAGCCAGGCGTTCTATAGTCCCAGCTACTCAGGAGGCTGAGGCCAGAGGATTGCTGAACCCAGGAGTGTGCAGTGAATTAGGCTGACTCCAAGGCACTCTAGCCTGTAGCAACAGAGTGAGACTTTGTCTCAAATAATGATAATAATAATAAAATTCTAATGGTTACCACATTTCTATTACCCAACATACAGCGAATCTTCAAAATTGATGTCCAGTTTGTTTCTCCCCTAAAAAGGTCCTTTCCTACCTTCTCCCTATTTGCATTGAACTCTATTTGCAATCACTCTAACAGAGGTAGAAATCTTACCCATACAGAAACTCTACCAGCTGGGACTTGGCCGCCTCACTCTACCTAGGATGAACATCCATTACATCTTTTCAGGAACCAATTGTCTCTTTCTACGTGAATCAGTTCCCTGGTTCTCCCAGCCCAGCAACACCTCTCACTTTGAGATCGCTTGGCCTCAACTCTGGAGGACAAAGGAGTCCTTGGGTGTGTGTGTGGGGGTGTGTGTGTCCATATTCCTCATCTGTCAGAGGTTGAGAGGAGAAGGTAAATATGAATATACCTGCTTAAACAAACATCATGCAGACTTAGGACTAGAAAAGACTTAAATCTAAATCCTTCACTTCTCAGATGACGAAACCAACCTGGAGAGATTAAGTAATTTGCCCGGAGACACAGTTACTAGTCAAAAATCCCAGTGCTGCCAAGAGCTCATGATCTTCTGGCCCCTCCCCAGGCCCTTTTTACTTCACCCTTTTACAGCCTTTCCCTGCACCATCATTTCCTCATCTGTAGCATAGGAATAATAACAGTTCTACTTACCTCAAAGGGCTGTTGGGAGAATTAATGAGATAGCGAATGTGAATGTGCTTTAAAACGCTTGCAAATGTCAGAGACTATTTAAAATGAAAATTATTTCAATCAAGAAAATAAATTGTATCATAAAAAATGGATAATAAAATAATTCACAAATGAGAAATACTCTGCAGAGGACTTCTAGCACTTATAATTAAGTTTTCAATTAAATCTAAGTACCAAACAGAACTGAAGGGAAAATAAGATCGTCTTCTGTGCATGGGGCTAAAAGAAATCAGCATGTGCCTAATGGAAATTAGGCAGCTACATGGAGCCTAATGAAAATTAGGTTATGTTACTAAGAGCAGGGGATTACACTCTGCCCTTTATTTTCCTTCCACTATTGACTCACTTTCATGACACCCTCATCAGTAATGGAGCTTTGAGGTTATTATCATAATGGAGATTATTACATTTTCTTATCCAAGAGGAAAGTGGTCATGTTCAACAGAAGTGAATCTAAGCAAATTCCTTGGGCTGGCATTTAAACAATATCCAAGGTCTGGAAAACTCTGAGAAGTAAAAAAGGGAATAGGAGAAAGCAGAGGGGAAACCCAGGACTTCCTGAAATGATTAACCTGACTGCAAATGCTAAGAAAGAAAAATAGGTAGAAAGAGCTAAAGTTAACCCAGGCACAATGGCTCATGCCTTAGTCCCAGCTACTCAGGAAGCTGAGGCAGGAAGAGCCCAAGAGTTGGAGTCCAGCAACTCAAACTTGGCTGGGCAACATAGCAACATGCCCCAACCACCCTTCTTTTAAAAAGTGGTCTTCTTAATAAAAAAAAAAAAAAAAAAAAAACTGAATTTTAAAAACCAGAACCACAATATTATGATTTCATTATAGTAATTTACTAGCAGTGGTGGGGCAACTGCATGACTGGTATTTAGGAAGACAAATTAGTAAAGGAATATCCCTAACTTGGGTATCAAGAAGAGGAAGTGCTTACACAGAAAACTTTATATATGCAACCCCCTCCAAGTCCACATATGCCCATTCACAGTTATTTATTACAAGCTACTTCCTAATACACACACCCCAAAATTCCCTTGTACTGGTCAACTAAACAAGGTCACTTCATGAGCAACACAGATAATGTGTGACTGAGCTCTTCTTCCTTCTTTCTGCCAGTAGAGAAGATTAAGTGGAAGCATAACAAGGCCTAAGTGAGATGATAAAAACAGAGATTAAACACTTGCCCTGAAGGCCAGGCAAGCTGGGAAGCTGTCAATTAGAAGCACAAGTCAGATGTGCAGGGCCTGGTGTCAGGAGAGTGAAATGATAGGCAGGTGGGTGGCTGCATGGGTGGCAGGAGCACAGCAATGGGGAATGTTACTGGAGCAAGTAACATTCAGAAATCCAGGCAGCAAGAGAGGCAGGTGGCTGGTAGCTAGAACCCTGCATGTAGAATGAAGTTCAGGGGTAGACTGGCAAGATCAAGGCAGAGCCTCTGCTCCAGAAGAACTGAGGGCCTGACCAGAAATTAAAGCAGAGACTAAGCATGCAGGAAAAGAACACAAAGGTCCCATTTGCTACAATAAACATGCAAGGTCAAAGTTTGGTCCAAAGAACAAGACAAGTCTGAAGACTGGAAATAAGGTATGAGATCAGGACAGGCTGGCCTGTGCTAATGCTGCACTGATGCAAACCAGCCAGACTCTGGCCTGACTTGTCTTTGTGATATTCTCCTATGCCGGAAGAGATCTCCCAAGAGCTGAATGGAAGCAAATCTTGATCTTGCTAATGGACAAGGTGTACACATAATGCCCTGGGTATGTCTCTGTTACTGCACCTATTTACTTAACAAATATTTATATAGCATTTACTATGTTTTAGGCATTCACCTACATACTTATAAAGTCCTGCAACAACTATATAAGTGACAATCCCCATTTTACAAGTAAGGAAACTAGTCATACAGAAGTTGAATAACTTGTCCGAGGTCACACAGCTGGTCAGCGGCAGAACAAGAATTGAACCCAAGCACTCAGGCTCAAAGTCTAAGTTTTCTACCCACTACTCTACCATTTTGCTGCCTTTGTCATGATGCATCTGTTTCTCTTCCCTCCAAAGTCCAAGATATGGTCCTTGCTATCAAGAACTTCAGTCATTTTTATATCCCTACACCTAGTACAATGCCTGGTACATAGTGGGACTTCATAAACGCCTGATGGATAGGTGAATGAATAAATGAATGAATAAGCAAATGTGTGCCCACATATTAAATGCATACCCAGCAGGAACTGCAGGGTCTTTGACAGAGCAACAAGGGGATTCAGTCACTGTAATCTACAAGACTGTGGGACAGAAAGCAGCCAGCATCCAAAATAGGGAATGGCTAGTGGAGCTGCAAGGGGGAGGTGTTAGGGATATGGCTCATAACAGGAGCTGTGGATCAGGAGCTTAAAAAAGTAGTTGAGGTCAGAGAAGGTTGAAGCACAGGAAATGGTTGTACAATGATCTGCTACTTGTAAATGCCCCACCTCCCACTTGCTCTGTGGTATTTTAGATGTTCTGCCCCACGCCCGAGAGATTATATGGATTTGGTCAACCACAATGTGTGTGCAGAAATGACTATCGCATAGATCATTGTCAGTAGTCTTATGTGATTGGCACACAACCACCTCTGGATCAAGCCAGCTATAATAAGCACAGCTTGAATTCAACCATCAAAAGGACAGAATGATATTAAATATAGAAATGATCTGCCTAAAAGCCATAAAGGTCACTTCTGAGAAAGTCTTCATAAATGTTTGAACATTTAATGGGCCCTTTTCTGCTTTTGTGCACAGATACGGGTGTATCTAGGAGTTAAGGTAGACAAATGGCACAGCCCCACATTTCTCACTCTCTTATAACTCCCCCTTCAACCAGAGCCATCAAACTAGACTATGAGTCAGTAGTTAGCATCACTTGTAGTTTCAAAGAAGGAAAAAATAAAAGTAACTAATGTTTATTGAGCACTTACTTGGTGTTGGGTGTTATTCTAGGTGTCTCACATGTATAAACTTATTGAAACCTCACAACAACACCCATTTGACTGAGGAAAAGAAAGAGGCATAGCCAACATAGGCGATTTGTCCAAGGTCACTTGCCACTGATGGATAGAGGTAAACGTAACTCCTTGCACATCTTCTGCTCTTACTATAGCAAGTTTGAAATGACTAGAACGTAAAACTGGCTTCAAGCAGCCACACTCAACTCACCTTCAGATACCCATTTGGAGCCCACAGGCTATATCTGCTGCAAATTATGCTAACTCACCCAGAAGCCTTATCCTCTAAGTTTAATAGATGTGAAGGAGTATACAAATCTCAGAGGGCTTCCATAGATACACATTATAGTCTGAGGATAGAGCCTTCTCAAACCAGAGGTGGAGCAAAAACAGACCCAAGAAATATTCTAAGTTATGACAATGAACTCTGCTTCATGCTAGCGATCAGCACAATCTACTATTTAAAGTGGTTGGGGTTTTTGGTTTTTTGTTTCTTTTTTCCAAGCCACTGTTCCTATCCCTCTTGCTCTCCAATATGCTTTCTTCAGGCCAAACTTATTCTAATTAGAGGATGCCTCCACAGAACAAGGAAGCCTTTGGCACTGAATTTCCACTTTGGCAAGAAACCAGAGTAAGAAGGCCCTCCTAGGCCCATGTGGACCAAGCCCATCCAAAGCAAACAGTTCCCATAACTGTTGACGGTAGAACAAGTTTCTTCCTTTAAACAGGACGAATGTGGAAAATCACCCAGCCAGACATTGCTTGTTGTTTTAAACACTTCTGCAATTCAGGGAGGAGGCCATCCTCGTCCAGAGATCCAGCCCTCTACAAGCGGGAAACACATGATTGGGAAACGTCAAATGTCCTAGGAGAGGCAGTCAAGATTTCACTGTTTCTCTAAAAACACATTTTTATGTAATTATTAAACAGCAACTGTGTTTCATACCTCCACTTAAACAGTACCTCCTGGCCCAGCTTTGAAATTCTCTCTGCTTTTCTGTGACACCACCCAGAGGAACTTCATAATTTGCCTGCGTCTCTCTGGTCTGACCTTGGCAAGACCAGGGAAAGACCTTGGTGAGTTGCCTCCCAGTCACTGGCTTCCTCTGCTGGATTATTCTAGCTTTCCAGTTATAAATAAGGACTACTGCATTATAACTAAAATACTTTGAGACAACCAGTAATGTATGCTGAATTATTCAAGAAAAATATTTGCGAGTATGCACAGGCCCATGTCTGAAATTTGGTGAGCCAAATCAAGACATCTGGATGATGAAGAAGGTTAGTTGACATTATAAGCCATGGGGCAAGGTCAATCAGTATAATAACTATGGCATAGGCCAGTACATGAGTGATTTGGATGAAGCTAAATGGATTTGAACAGTTCTCTTTTTTTCTAGTGTCTTAAGTGTCAGGCTTCCCTGATATGAGCTTGATTGAGATTTTACTGCTTTAAATTCTGAAATGACTAAGCCAATTAAAATAATAGACTGTATTAAATGTATTAGGAATAGCAAAACAGTGTTCAAGTCCTGTTTATAATGGAACCTATTGTAGAAATGAAAAAGACAGTACACAAAGACAGAAATTGCCCACTTAAATCTCCATGTTGTGACGCTGTTAAAAGGAGGTAGGGGGAAGGCGGTCTGGAGCAGCAATCTTTAAAAGCAGTTTACTTAACTTACACTTAAAATACAGTAGGTATTCATTCAGATGCCTTCCAGGAGATAATTCATGATTATCCAAGATCCTGACAGCTGATGATCCAGGAAAAAGAAATGATCGTACAAACCCCGGCTCTACCCTTCCACATGTGCCACTAAGAGGGAGGAGTGGACATCGTCTGCCTCTCTTACCCTGAAGTGAAAGGCTGACAGTGGACCTCAGTTCTGCTGTCACTGTCAGACTGGCTAATGTGCTGGCGTGTGCCAGTGGCAGCTGCACGTGCCTCCAGAAAACTCTCCCTCTCCCCAGAGATCAGCTTTTGTACTCCTAATCCTGGGAATCAGGGTGGTGTGTATGGGACTACAACCTCTGCTGTGTCAGTCTGGGAAATAAACAGCACCAACTCCAGGCCCCAGAACTAACCATCCATTTATAATTCCAAAGAGCCCTAAAAATGCAAATATGTTCACCTTTGTATATCTCTTTCATGAGAATTGCTTAAACTGAAAAAAAAAAATCTATTTTACTAAGATGTTGCTGCTTCTATTCTTTTTAAAAGTAGGGAAGATAAATTGCAAAGAGCTTTGGCTGTTTTTCAAAAAGAGAATTTTTACTTTTAAACAGAGGTAAAAATAAAAAAAATTATAATTAATGCCAGAATATTTAGAATTATAAACAGAATGTGGAGGCCTATGCAATGAGTCGTTAATACTCTAATGACTATTGCTTCCATGTTTTTACTTTGTTTTATTAAATGCTCAGTATTGGTCTCCATTCACTATTATTTCATACTCTCATTTGCAGAGCACCATAAGGAGGCTGAGGTAAGAAGATTGCTTGAGCCCAAGAGTTTGAGTTGCTGTGAACTATGACGACGCCACAGCACTCTACCTAGGGTGACAGAGTGAGACTCTGTCTCAAAAAAATAAAAATAAAAATAAATCATTCTATTCATCACATTTATTATAAGTCCTCAATGCCGTATGTGATTCTCACAGATATTGAACAGTGATTGCAATCTTTTAGTGATTTTGTAGATGTATAGTCCCCAGCTTTCTCTCGCAGGCTACACTAAATACAGCCACCACAACAAACCAGAGCCACAAATTTCAGTTTGAGTCAGTTATGTTTGTTTTCTGTTTATTTATAAACCCTGCCTCTTCCCCAAAAGGATTTGAGGCTGCTGTTACAGTCAGTTAGTCACACCAGTCCTTCTGAGTCCCCAGTTGGTAGAAACCAGTATTTCTTGTTCCTCACTGCCTGTGGAACCTTACAAGTGCTGATTCACACTAATCAGGGATCTGTGCAGACTGGCTCAGATAATCCCCGGTAGAACTGGCCATTCTAGCTTGCTTTATCAGCCAAGAGTGGTGCCAGCCAATGTGTTGAACTCTGTAGAGGTTATGTCTTTCTTATCAGTATAGAATAGGCAATAACTTTCACCACTACCCCTAACTCTACCAGGAAAAAAACATACTCAACTTCAGAGCAGTTTCTCAATCACATCATGTCCTAGGCTCTGACCGTCAAATGTCAACACGGTCAACATAATCACACTTCTGCCAACTCACAGAATACACATCTGTGTTCTGTCATCAGTGTTCTTTCTTCTCATACAGACAGCTCTCTGAATCTAGCCTTCCTATTCATGTATTTCTACTGCTCAGTAGGGGCCAGAGATTTTTCCAGGGAATCCTCTGCTAAAGGACTGGAGGGGTGATCAAAGTTTTGGTAACCCAGAGACATAATGTTCCTTCTGGGTTATGAACTTGTCACCCCTCATTTAACTCTGGACAATTCTTATATAAGAGCTTTCAGAGAGAAGGAAAAAGATCTGATTCCACAGAAACTGGGGCTGATGATCCAAGTGGCAATTTTCTCCCTTGAGTAAGAATTAAATCAACACTCTAGTTGAAACATGAACAGTCCTGTTATATTTTGATTTTGAAAATGCACCATTGCTATCAAGAATACGATAGAAAGGAGTTGTTTATTTTTTAATTATTATGGGTACTTAATAGTTGTATATTATTTTTAGGGTACATGTATATATTTACAGGCTACAGGTGATGTTTTGAAACAGACGTACAATGTGATTTAATCAAATTAGGGTAATTGGAGTATCCACCTCAGGCATTTATTACATCTTGTGTTAGGAACATTCCAATTCTACTCTTTTAGTTATTTTAAAGTATACCCTAACTTACGGTTGATTATAGTTACTTTGCCGTGCTCTCAGATATTGTTCATTCTATCCAACTATCTAATTACATTTTTTGAACCTATTAACCATCCCCACTTTATTCCCCCTCCCCACTACCCTTCCCAGCCTCTGGTAACCATCATTCTACTCTCTTTCTCCATAAGATCACTTGTTTTTAATATTTAGCTCCCACATATAATCAAGAACAAGCAAAATTTGTCTTTCTGTGCTTGGTTTATTTCACTTAACATAATGTTCTCCAGTTCCATCCATGTTGCTGCAAATAACAGGATTTTATTCTTTTTTCTGGCTATATAATATTTCATTGTGTATATGTACCACAATCTCTTTAATTCCACTGACGGACACTTAGGTTCATTTCAAATCTTGGCTATTGTGAATAGTGCTACAATAAACATAGAAGTGATGATGTCTTTTTGATATGCTGAATTCTTTTATCTTGAATATATGCCTAGCAGTGGGATTGCTGAATCATGTAATATTTCTATTCTTAGTATTTCGTGGGAACTCCATACTGTTTTTTCCATAGTGGTTTACATTCCTACCAACAGTGTCCAAGGGTTCCCCTTAAAAAAGATATCTTGATTCATTTCTAAATGTCCCCTGGTTTCAAATTAGAAGCTGTTCTTGTCATTCTCTCTTTGAACCTATTGTGAAGTCTTATTGGTGCAGAATAATCAAAGCCCAGTTCCCAAGCGTTTACTGAGGCCCAACAATGGCTCAAACTCAAAACTCTGCAAGCTCTCTGCTCCTCCTTCTGCAACTCCCCTTCTTTCCTGAGGATTGCCAAGATTCTGGCTGCAGTGGTGGCACACTCCCCACAGTGTTCAGGAATTCACCATCAGGCTCCCTCCTTCTCCAATTCTTTCAGTCACTAATTACCAGTGAACTCTTCTCCAACACCAGAATGGTTTTGAGGTTTTCAAGGGGGAAAATTTTTCCTCTCAAAGAATACTATGTCTTCTTCCTCTGTCAGAAAGTCCTTCACTAAAGCAACTCCACATCCCCAGATCTAGCACAATATCTAGCACATAGTGATATCAATAAATATTAAAGAATGAATGAATGAATGAATTCATAAGTGAATGAGTCTCCTCCTCTTCAGTTTCCCCCTTTTTGTCCTCACTCCCCTAAATCCCCCTTCTTTAACTCAAACTATTAACCTTTCAGGTAAGGGCTTTTATAGAAGTTGTCAAATCAAAAAGATGAAGACCCTTCAGGAATAAGATAAAGTCAAACTACCTCATTCTAACCCCTTACCATGTTGTAACATTCCATTTGCAATATTAATTTCAATAAATAAAAACAATCATCTAACTATATCTCAATGCTGTTTCCATTGTTTATTCTTTAACATAGTATATCATTGTGCGGTGTTTTACTCTCCCAGATGTCAGGGATTGTATCTGATTAACCCATCTTTCTAGAGCTTAAGGTTTTAAAAAACAATGGTATAGAAATATTGCCTATCTACATGTCTTCAGTTTAACCAGAGAAGAAAAACAACCTTATAAAAAAGAAGATAGCATTTATAATGGTGCTGGAGAGAGCCAATAAATAAACTATATATTCTCTCTACCTATTTATTCCCATCCAAAAGATCTCTATTTATCCACACAGGACTAATTTGAGGTCAACGGAGAGAATATATGCAAATGAGTTTGGGTAGTAGAAAGTAATATGGAAATAAAAGAGATTGTTCTTGCAATCTTCTTGATGTTTCCATAATCATCAGCTGATTAACTCTTCTGAAAGCAAAAGGAGGTTTTAGGCCAAGTAGTGTCTCCCACCTATAATTCTAACACTCTAGGAGGCCAAGGTGGGTGGCAAGAGCGAGACTCCATCTCTACCAAAACCAGAAAAACTAGCTGAGTGTTGTGGTGGGCACCTGTAGTCCTAGCTAACTGGGAGGCTGAAGCAAGAGGATAGCTTGAGCCCAAGCCTAAGAGTTTGAGGTTGCTGTAAGCTAGGTTCATGCCATAGCACTCAACCCAGGGCAACAGAGTGAGACTCTGTCTCAAAAAAAATAAAGAGAAGTTTGCCATGTTGTTTTGTAACCATAACCCCATTGTTTCCTCTGCAACTACTCAGAAACACCATCAAAGAAAAAGGCTTGGGGTCCAAAGAGAAGCACACCAGTTGGAGGAAAAATCAGTACCCTGAGACAAAGAGAAATCAATGTCTACAGTAGTTTCACATGCTAAACCCTTTGAAGTGGAGTCTTGTCTGCTATTTTCCAGGACCTACTCCAGACATCTATTTGAGATATTAACAAGTGTGAATAACAAGTGTGAAGATCAGCCACTCCATTATCTCAAAGAAGGGCTTACATAGCATGTGTGAGAAAGACTCAGATAACCTCCCCAAATGGTGATAAGTTTTAATGCTTAACCTATTGTAAAATAATTCCTCTTGCCACCGCATTATTTCCCTGACCTTAAAGGACAGAGTCCTAGTGGTCCTAACAGGAAAAATTATGATCTTTGTATCATTTGCTTTGTGTACTTCGGCAAATTCTTATTAATTAATCTGGCTTTTGCCACTACCATTCTACTGATGCTGCTCTTATCAACTGCCTTCTAATCACTAAATCCCATTTTCTTCTGCCCTCATCCTCCCTGGGCCTTCAATTGCAGTGTTGTGCAACTTCTTCCTCAAGTCTTTCTTACATTCCATCACACGGCCCTCTCCAGTTTCTGCTGCTACTCAGACCCTCCCTTCAGGATCTTAATTTCATTTTCTCTTCTTTCTCTTGTTCCCTAAAATTAGATTTTCCCTAAAGGTTCCCAGAGCTATTTTTTCTCCTTTATGTGGTTTTTCTTGGTAATTTCACTCCCTCCACAGCTTCCACTATTATCTCCGCATGTCCCTCCACATTCCTAGTCTCAAATGCTCTGTAGACAGGCTTCCTCTGGGGCCATCATACTTACTACGTTCCAGTTTCTCAAACTCAGCACGATCACGGGCAAACCTACTCTTCCGCCTGACTTCCACATATCCACAGATGGGGCCACTATCTTCCCAGCACCTAGATTTTGAAGACACATACCTATTTCTTCCATTTAACATTTCCTAAACATTCTTCTGTTTCAAGCTACCAGGGCATAGTCCTTGTAAGTTCACTTAGGGCACATAACATATCTTCCCTTGTAATTTAGTCAGTTGTGCATTTATCTTATATTCCTTTCTACATATAAAGCTCCTCAAGAAAAAGACTGTGCTTTATTAATCTTGTCAACCTCACTAGGGCAGAGTCTGACACATAGTAAGTATATTTAGTTAAGATAAAAGTGAGCGCTCTTTGATACATTTTATTCACATGTTCTGCTGCCCTTTGTTATCCATAGTCAACAACGCTGAGCTAAAATTACACTTAATCTCAATACTCTTAGGAAAACCACTGAAGAAACATTTTAAGTAATACCATAACATGCAGAGTTCTCATTGTACTGAATTTACTCTGTGTCTGTGGCCCACATTTTCAGTCATTGGTACCACATGAAAAACAATCTATATTTGGAAGGGACACTGAATTGTGTGGGGAACCAAATTCATGTCTCATGTAAACACTATTCCTTTGGATTTCTTCTGCAGTAGTGGAATCCCTTCTCTGGGTCCCTGTAATTTGATGTTCTGTTATTACTCCTACACTTTGTTATAAGAGCTCTATACAATACACACAGCTATGATTTAATAAAGAAAATCTTTTCATACATTCAAAGCATTGCAACTTTATTTCAGTAAAAGCACTCACCTCTGAAGGTGAGTCAGCATTGTGAGTGAGGGTTAGGGTTAGAGTTTGCAGACAGCTTCACCAGTTCTGGATTCGATGTTGCTCGGAGTTAACTAAGCACAGACGGCAATTTTTAGATTTAGAGGTTGCTTTTAATTTTGTCTATTAACAGAACCAGCACCATAATGGAAGATAACACGGTCAAGCTGTCTGATTTCCTGGTCTGCATTCCAGTGCCAGATGCGTGGCTTTAAATCCACCACTGGGAAGAGAGCAGATGCTGGGTTTATTGTAGCCTGGGGAACAAAAAGAAGCTTGCACCAACCTGCACTCTGCCACAAGTTTAAGAAAGGTTTGAATAAATCATTCCATTGGTCTTCTGTTACCGAAAGGGCTACGAACAGGTAAATGAATCCTTTTGCCCTAAGGATTTTTCCACACTTATCATTTTATGGGGGAAAAAAGAAATAGGCTATCCAATGCTTGAAGCATTTTCAAGAGCACTTCATTCAGCTCATAGTTTTTGGTTTTTTGGTTTTTGGGTTTTTTGTTTTCTTTTTTTAAGGTCTGGCTAGTGGACGATATAAAGCTAACACATCTACGCTACCACCATTCATCTGTGAAAAGTTTAATATATAAAGTCAATCAGGAGTGCTACAACCACAGAATTAAAGAACCATTTACAAGTCAAGTTTGGTTCACATTTAATGGTTGACAACATCTCAAGCTACTGTTTGGACTTTAGCCAACTGTTTTACATTAGCTGAGCATAGATCTCACCCTGAAATAGCACTGCCAGATTGTTTTTAATAAAAGCAAAGTTCAGATGGTATCACTCATCCTGTTTACTCCTCCTGACTTCCTACAGTCTGAGTCTCATCTACTTCTCCTACCTATTTCCAACCCTTCCTCTTCACACTCCCACATTCTAGACAACTGGACCACTCACTCTTCCCCCTCCTGAATTTCTGCTTCTGCATATTTGATGTGGTATGTGAAGTGCTATTCTCTGATCTCCCTCTCAGTTCTTAGTTCAAATCTTAGTTCAAATGTTATCTCCTCCACAGAACATTCTTGACTCTTGTTCACTTTATTTGTACCTGTCAAATAATTTTCCTCACTTCTACTCTGTATGTTTTTGTTGCTGTGATTTCTTCCTATCTTGATTTGCTATGTTAACATAAAAACTCCCTCAAGGCAAAATCCAGAGAGAACTCTTTTTTTGTACACTTAGAGCATATGACACAATATTTTCATATAGAAGCCCTTTAATATACCTTGGAATAAAAATGCAAATTCTTCCCAAGTTATGAATGAAAATGGAAAGCCTTCAGTGGCTTGACTATACCTCACAGGTCAACGAACTATAAGTGCTCCCCTGGGGTTGACAGTCATTGATGCCATTAGCATGGCCTCTCATGACTTTCTTCCTCATTGTCAGTTTGTTAAGCTTGGTTACTGTCCATGGCTTTTCTTCAGGGTACTGTGGCTTTACTAGACAATTTCTTTAAGCCATGTCATAAGCCAACATGAGGCATATGTTTTATAAGAGTCTATGAAAAAGAGCAAAAAACTCCTAATAAGCAATTATTTTTTTTCTTTCATTATAAGGCAATGCCAGCAATCCTGAAGCAACAGCACCAAGCCTTCTGACACTATCAACTCCATTCACATCAAAGCCAGGCATCATCACCATCATCTACTATTTATTCAGCTGCCACAGAATGCTTTGCACCATACTAAGAATTTGAGCAAAAATGTACCTGGATTGTTGAGAGCACAGTCCCTCAGTTCTTAGAATTTCTAAGTCAGACCATATTGGTGCGAACAGTCACCAATAACTTAGAAGACTAAATTTTCACTAATGAATCAGAAGTTAAAATTTTAAAGCGGTTGCCTTGGAAAGCAGTATAATTCCAATGGTTGGTATTGCCTAAAGTTATTTTTGAATTCCTCTTTTGATTTGTTTCTAAAGTTGACTTAAATGCCATATTTATCATAGTCTTTTATCAGAATTATCCAGTTTGATTACCGAGGCCTCACTCCAAATGACCATTGATGATTTTTTTTTTTTTTTTTTTTTTGGTGAATCTTTTCAAATTATTAGCCCCAGAGAGTCATGGAAATAAGGCTGCAGAGTTATCTATTTGTTTCTTGAAACTGCTTGCTATTGCCGCAAGTAGCTATAAATTAATCTAATAATGCCACATCAGACACCATAACCCATACCCAATAGCTTAACAAAGTATAGCCAATCACACTAATCAACATTATTTCTATAAACCAATGAGAATTCCTGACAAATAACTTTGTATCAGCCCACTCTTATCCCCCTTTTGCCTTTAAAAATCATTCATAGGCTCGGCACCTGTAGCACAGGGGTTACAGTGCCAGCCACATACACCAAGGGTGGCGGGTTCGAATCCAGCCCAGGCCAGCTAAACAACAATGACAACTGCAACAAAAAATAGCCGGGCATTGTGGTGGGTGCCTGTAGTCCCAGCTACTTGAGAGGCTGAGGCAAGAAAATCGCTTAAACCCAAGAGTTTGAGGTTGCTATAAGCTGTGACACCACAGCACTCTATAGAGGGCAACATAGTGAGACTTTGTCTCAAAATAAATAAATAAATATTACTCATAACTGCTAATAACTAATCAGAATGTATATTCAGGGCAACTTGAGTCTATGCTTCCAGACTGCAACCCTCAAAATTGGCCCCAACAAACTCTCTACTTACATTTAATAAAATAAAATATAATTACATCCATCTTCAAAAGATGAAGATTTTCCACAACTGAGGATATTTCAAAGAACATTTCTGGCTCAGCACCTGTGGCTCAAGTGGCTAAGGTGCCAGCCACATACACCTAAGGTGGCAGGTTCGAATCCAGCCGGGGCTGCCAAACAACGATGATGGCTACACCCCCCCCCTAAAAATTGCCAGGCGTTGTGGTGGGCGCGTATGGTCCCAGCTACTTGGGAGACAGAGACAGAAGACTCGCTTGAGCTATGATGCCACAGCACTCTACCCAGGGGGACACCTTGAAGCTCTGTCTCAACAAAAAAAAAAGAACATTCCTAGGGCCATAAAGACTATTCTAAAAATATTTTGAACATTACCAACAGCATTATTATTAGAGTAAATAATGCTTACCTTCTTACTGGGAAGGATAAAAAACTTACAACGTTTGTTTACACATACTTCATAGTCACAGTATATTTCCAGAAAGAACTACAAAAGGCAAATAGAAAACTAATTTTGGTATTTCTTTCTTACATATATGTATATTGCCTTTTTCCAGCATCGTTAAGGTATAATTGACAAATAAAAATTATACATGTTTAAAGTATACAACATGATGATTTGGCATTCATATGCATTGTGAAATACTTACCATGGTCAAGCTAATTGACATATTCATCAGCTTACATAGCTTTGTGTATGTATGTGTACACTACATTATTAACAGTCACCACGCTGCATGGTAGATCTCTAGAAATTACTCATAACTGAAAGTTTGGTCAAAGGATGCATATCATTTCTAAAGAAAATATTCAAATAGCAAGAGCATATCCACATCCTTCTAATGAAAATTAACGTGTGTAGGAGCTAAAACATTGGATCTCAGGACCAAACTGGACTCAGCAAAACATTCAAACAGACCACACAGCTGTGTAATTGCTGGAGCATGGTCCACAGATTTTAGTGGTTACTTATGATACAGTTTAATTTGATTTTGATACTGAAGGATTTATCTCTGTTTTTCTAAATCGTACCAAAAGTTTAATGAATTAGGGCCAGGCGGTGCCTGTGGCTTGAGGAGTAGGGCACCAGCCCCATGTACCCAGGATGGCAGGTTCAAACCCAGGCCTGGCCAAAAACTGCAAAAAAAAAAAAAATGAATTAGGGCCTTCAACATGGAAGTTTTGCATTTCTGCAGACACTCTCCAAACCTGGCACATAAGCACTAGAACCTTAGATCCACTTGAACTTGAGGGCATTAAGATGACACAATCTCTGGACTCCATGGAGTACTTGAGATAGCACAGCTGAGTCACACCATTTGGCCACATTGTAAGGTGACACAATGAGAAAAAATGATTAAGGACAAAAGGTAGAGAAATAGACCTAGTTTCCTGCATCATGTAAATGTTTATTTTGTGGGTATTCTTCTATATCCACGACTTTTGAATTTTCAACCACTTAGTTGATCTACTGGTATACAGGTATAAATAAGGAACCTACAAAACAATCAAAAAATTTAAGCTATAAATATGCTAAAGAAAAGTTCTGCAAATAATACATTGCAATTGGAAATGTACACAATTATTATTACAAACATCATCTTCCCACACATAATGCCTTAGGAAAACACCTCCAATATTATAATAGGAATGAATGATTTGGTAAAGAGTTCTAAATCTAAATAGTTGTAATTATAGTAGCTCCATTGACAGAGCACCTATTAGGTACATGTAATGCATAATTTAAGGTAGCTACTAACTGTCCTTACTAGACAGGTGGAGCAAATGAACCTCAGAGGCACACAGCTTGCAAATGAGCAAAGTCTGTGATGTGTGGCTAGCTCCAAAATGAAGGTCTTCCCTGAAGCCCAATTTCTGTAAATACGTCTCAGTTCTCAAGAATAATTTGGGTGATGATAAGGGATAGAAGGAGAGAAAGGAAGGAAGGAAGGCAACAAAAGGAGGAAGGGAGGAAGAACAGTAGGAAAGAGAAAAGGAAGGAAAGGAGGAAGAAAGACTGCCACCGTGTCCATTTTAGATACTCCAATCATGACTTCAGTTGTATCAGCTGTGGACTCACCATTCATTGACGTGCTATTAGTTCCCTAAGCCCAAGGGCATAAGAGGATGGCTGTGGCTGGTACAAAATAATGTTGGCTCCATATATTATGGTCCTTGTCCTCCTGGAGTTTATATTCTCTAGGAGAATGTATCTGTTTTCTCATTAACACAGCCTCAGCATTTGGCACAGTGCCCAACACAGATTATTACCAATAAATTTTTGCTGCTGAAAACACATTGAATAGAAAGTATTTTGAGGGGAGTAAGGGCAAATTCAGGGAAATGGATACCTGAAATAATCTAAGAGCAACAGAAATTTCCCCTACTCAACAGAACCTCTCAGGGACATTTTACCGCATGGAGATCCAATTGTGCTAATGTATTTCTCTTTGAAGAAACCTTGGTGTCAATGCTTTTACTAGGTGAGCATCTTTGTGGCGGAGAGGGGCAAAAGGGAAGAAATGAATTAGAAAGTGAAACTAAGAAAAAAATCCAGGGGACAGCTCCTGTGGCTCAAAGGAGTAGGGCACAGCCCCATATGCTGGAGGTGGTGGGTTCAAACCCAGCCCCGCCCAAAAACTGCAAAAAAAAAAAGAAAAAACCCAGGACGACTGCATTTGTTATGATCATCTACTTTTTCTTTCTTTCTCAACTTTTTCCCCACTCCATTCTCAACTTTTTTGTGTGTTCTCTTTAGGGGCAAGACAAGTCGTTATGAAACAAGATTGAAAAGTATCTTGTAACATCATCAATGCTACAGCAGATGCTTCTTTATTCTTTCTTTTTTTTCTTTTTTTGGTTAACAACTACCATTATCTGGACCAGATGCACATGAATGAGTCAGACAATACTTCCAGCAATCAGGATGACGTGATTCATGAGCAAAATGGGCAAACAGGGAACTGATCATAGGGACCGGTATCTATTATCTTCTTTTATTTTTTTAGGGTTGTCCTTGGGTAGAGAAAAACAACGGAACACCCAGCATTAATAATGAAGAGATCCTAGTTGCACACACTGGGCATATCGTGGCCAGCTGCCCCACCACTGTCTCATATCTAAATTCTGTTACTTCCATGTACAATTACAAGTGTGCGTTCTTAGCCTAGGTTTTCTAATATATCACCGACCACTACTTAGTCTTTTTAACTTTGCTTTAACTGTATAACTATATCTATGTCTAAAGCTGTGATTCTTACAGTTATTTTTTCAAGTACATGAGATGTAGTTTTATAGGGTTACAGATAATGCAAAACAACCTGAATTTTTTTAAATAGGAATTGGATTGCTCCAAGGCTTAGTGGTGTCATGGGAAAAGTGATGATCTTAAGTGGGTCAGTCTTCAAGCCCTAGTCCTGCTGTTTATTATTTGTTTGACCTTGGGTAAGTCACAGCCTCCTTGAGCATCATGATCCTTGTCTGTAAAATGTTACAATAAGGCACACCTCACAGAGTGGTTGGAAAGCAAATGGTGAAAAATAAAGTGCTTTGTAAAGTATAGAGCTCTGTACAAATATAAGGTACTATTTGAAGAAGCAGAATTATAGGAGTTGGACAAATTTGGGTGCCAATCCTGGCTCCACCACTTTTGTGTTGCATGACATTAAGCAATTATATAATTCAAATTTTCTTCATTTGTAAAGTTTCTTCACTTGTAGAGAAAATAATATCTCACAGGTGTGTTGTGAGGCCAAAACAAGAAAATGTTACTGGAATACTGCCTGGAACACAGTAGGTATTCAGCAAATGTTAGCTCCCTTTCCTTCCCTGCCGCAGTTTTCAGGGCCTTTATTTTCCTTAAATCAGAGTAACTCCCACCAATCTCTGTTGCCCAATCATAGCCAAGATGAATCACGACAAAACAATGAAGCAACAAAGCAACAAGGTCACAATATGAAATAAATCATGGTGTTTTCCCCTCCAGTAATAATTTCTCACTGTGCGGGAACCATCAACAGCAGATTACATCAAATGTCAAATAAAGAGCTAGGGAAGCAGCATGAGGCAATCATAGCAAGGTAAATCAACCTGGAAAGCCATCATAAAAATATGAGGGATAACCCTGAAATGGTCTTATTTGTACTCAAAAACCTAATTGCAAATTGCTTAAGCAAGCAAGATATGTACAATTAGAGTCCTGAAATTTTACCAGAGAAATGGTTGCATCTCTAAGACCTTGTGATGTCCTGGGCTCACCCAAGCTATTGTGTAATTTATTTGAGATCGCTTCTTACCACAAACAATCCCCCCAAATGCATAATATTGCATACTCTGCCACTGAGCTCTACTGTGTGTTATTTCCTAATTAAGGATGCAGACAGGCTGCACAGTAACGACGATTGATGTCTGCTGCACAGCTTAGTGAGGAGCAAGGTGAGAACGAGCATTAGCTCCAGCCCATGGGAGAAATGTGATAATTGCCATTGCTCACTGTACTGCAAATCACATCTTCCTGGAATTACAGAAGAGGCCCTTAAGAATAGAGAATTATCTCGGCTAAAATTGTAGTTTTGCTCATCCTGAGGAACAATCTGTTGAGGCACCATTTTCAATTATTTTCAGTGTTTAAATTAATGACAATGTAGTTTTTGTCATATTGTTTCTAGTGGGGCATCAGAATACCAATAACAATAACAGTTTATTTTTGACTTGTTGATGTGAACCTCTTTTTATCTCTTACGTTTTAGACTTACCTTTGTATCTTGAGTTTTATCAGTCTTCTAGTTAGTGCTTATAGCTGACAGCTTGAAACCAGCTGTTTTAATGGCAATGGTAATAACTGTCCTTGAAGTAATGAGAAAAGTTAATGAGTAAAAGCAAAATCCACAGCCAAGTACTGCTCTTGGCCTGTTCCCACTGTCCTGTGGCTTGATCGCTCAATAGTTCACTTATTTCCTTTATTTATTTATTTACTTATTTTTTGAGAAAGAATCTCACTATGCCGCCCTCAGTAGAGTGCTGTGATGTCACAACTCACAGCAACCTCCAACTCTTGGGCTTAAGTGATTCTCTTGCCTCAGCCTCCCAAGTAGCTGGGACTACAGGCTTTCGCCACAATGTGCGGCCATTTTTTGGTTGCAGTTGTCATTGTTGTTCAGGAGGCCCGGGCCAGGCTTAAAAATGCTATCCTTGGTGCATGTGGTTGGCGCCCTACTCACTGAGCTACAGGCACCAAGCCCACTTATTTCCTTTAAAATGACCCACAACAATTGACAAACACCAAGCACAGCTAATACACACAGCTATACCACATATCACATACATTTTACAGCATAGGAAATCTTTGCCTTCAGAGACCAGGCCTACTACTTATCAAGAAACACAGAAAGGGGTCTTTGGCTTTGAAGGAAATACATATTCTGCCCAAAATTAATCTTGTAAAGAGGACTTTCTTTCCTTTATCTATACACTGACTTATCCAACTATAAAATAAAAAAGCAGAGTTTAAATGTTCCTCAGTTGGAGACTAGTTTTTCAACCATAAAAAAGAAAGCAGAAGCAGATGAATAGTACAAGCTAATTTATGGAGAAAGAGAAAAATACAGGAGGAAAATAGGATGAATACAAATATCTATAGATGTACATATGCAAAAACTTCTGAAAGGGTATGCAAAAGGGTCTTTGTAGATCCTTTTCATCTACTTGCCTTATTTACTTTGTTCACTTAGTACTTTTTTAATCTTCAAAAAGTGGAAGCAGCTTAAATCTACAGTTCTCTGAGCTCTGCAAGTTGGTTTTACCCTATTGCTGCTTTGATCAAGAGCAACAACTCTGTCCCAGTAGAAATTCTGGCTGTTTTTTCCCCTATGGAGCACCTGGTGAGGGAACTCCAGCAACAGAACTGGCCTCTTTCTGACTATGACATGAAGTGTGAGAAAAGGTATTTAACTCACATTTTTTCCAAAAATAAGAAAGAGCATAGCATCCAGATTTTTTTTTTTTTT
>NW_003852408.1:27409461-27436115 GCF_000181295.1 Otolemur garnettii
AACCTGCCAGCTCTGGTGTATGTGGCCAGTGCCCTAGCTGCTGAGCTACAGGTGCCGAGCCAGCATTTGGATTTTTTAAGAAACTAGGTAATTTTTTTAAGTGAGAGGCTGAATGAGGGTTGGATAAACTGGCCGTACCATTGGAAGGAATCAGAACCAGCCTTGGGTAAATGTGATGTTCCCTTTAAAGGGTAATTTTGGTCCCCTCCATAAAGATATGGGGGAGTAAATTAGGGACTTAGGAGGTGTTTGGGGATGTTTCACACTTTGAGCAAAGAAGGGTGTCATTAAGAAGTGGGATCAAGGGCAGCACCTGTGGCTCAGTGGGTAGGGTGCCGGCCCCATATACCAAGGGTAGAGTGTTCAAACTAGGCCGCAGCCAAAATGCAACAAAAAAATAGCTGGGCATTGTGGCGGGCACCTGTAGTCCCAGCTACTCGGGAGGCTGAGGCAAGAGAACTGCCTATGCATAGAAGTTGGAGGTTGCTGTGAGTGGTGTGACGCCATGGCACTCTACCAAGGGTGATAAAGTTTTTTTTTTTACAAGAAACTCCTTTGAGCCACAGATTTTTTTTTTTAATTATAAAGCTGAATACCAACGAGGCAAGGTAGTGCTCACAATGGAGCAAATCTAACCACTGGGGTTTCACTCCTTTAACACAGAGCTGAGCAAGCATGAGAAAGTTGCTTTGAGACTAGGACCTTCAAGTTCTCTCCTTCTGCAGAGACACAAATGTCAAGACAACAAGACTCACTGTTAACAGTCATCCAATTACCTCATTCTGCCTGTTCTTACTTAGTGGAGATGGAGAAACTGAAGTGGAACAATTCTCTCATTCTGCCAGTGTGTACAGAGACTGGGAGGAGGAGTGATTTGCTCCAAGTCCCACAGCTAGTTATTAATGGAGTGGTAATTAGAGTCTTGATGTCCTTGGTCCCCTGGCCAGCTCCTTCTACTATATCAGTGGCCTCCTGTTCTTAGGTTTCTTAATGTTTCCCCAAATGAATGAATTGCTTATTCTTTTTTTGTTTGTTTGTTTTGTTTTTGAGACACAGTCTCACTATGTTGCCCTCAGTAGAGTGCTGTGGTGTCACAGCTCACAGCAACCTCAAACTCTTGGGTGTAAGCGATTCTCTTGCCTCAACCTCCCAGGTAGCTGGGACTACAGGTGCCCACCACAACACCTGGCTATTTTTTTGTTGCAGTTGTCATTGTTGTTTAGTTGGCCCAGGCCTGGTTTGAACCCGCCACCCTCGGTGCATGTGGCTGGTGCTGTAACCACTGTGTACAGGCACCAAGCCAAATTGCTTATTCTTGAGGTGCTGATAGCAGACAATGGTCCACTGTTGCATTTCATCCAGAAGCTCCTGCATTTAAATCTGCCACTCCTAAAATAAAATATTTGACTTCAAAGGAATGAATGTCAAATGATAGAATTATGGGTTAGCAGAGCCGTCTGTTACCAGTGCTTCCTTTTATTTCTTTGCCTGCATACATTCAGGTTATATAGCTGGCAGTGATGTTAACAAACTTGAATTTAATTGAGTCAGAGGGTTGGTGGCATGAGTTTCCATAAGCAGCTCCAAACTTCAAGGTTGTACAAGTTATGTATGAATTTGGAACCAGTGGGGTTTCCAACTAGTGCCAATGCTCTTTTTCTGAGTAGTTTTATTACCTGGAAATAAAAGAAGTATTTTTCTTTTTTTTTTGGCTGGAGCCCAGTTTGAACCCGTCACGTCTGGCATATGGGGATGGCACCCTACTCCTTTGAGCCATAGCGCCTCTCTAAAAGTATTGTCATTCCAAATGATAATCATTTTAAATTCAGATGTTTAGAAAAAATGTTTCATAAAACAATTGCAAAAGAATGTAGAATTACAGCTTAATAGAGAAATAAGTTCTAGTGTTCCAGATAGTTAACAATAATTATATTATTATTGTATCTATGTTATTGGTGTATATATTGAATGTTATAATTTTAAATTAAAATGTGTATACTTTTGGGGGCACCCTTTGTATAGTCTCACATAACTAAAAGGAAGTTGTAGAATATTCCCAACACAAAGAAATGATACATGTTTGAGATTATGAATATGCTAATTACCCTGATCTGATCCAGATACATTATATGTATTGAAAGACCATTAAGTATACCATGTATGTTCCATAATCTTTTGTCAATTAAAAAAATAAAATAGGGAGACTGAGATGAATGAATTGCTTGAGCTCATGAGTTCCAGGCCAGCCTTAGCCAAAGCGAGACCCCCATCTCTACTAAAAATAGAAAAACTGAGGCAAGAGGATCACTTGAGCCCGAGGTGGGGGTTGCTGTGAGCTATGATGCCACGGCATTCTACCCAGGGTGACAGATTGAACACTATCTCAAAAAAAAAAAAAAAAAAAAAAGAAAAAAAAAAAAAAAATAAAAAAATTAAATTAAATTTTAAAATAGAAAGGAAGCAGGCATTGATTGCTTCTTGGCCTCTTAGCCAGGTATAATTATCTGTTCTTATCAGTTGAACATTTGATACATCCTCCATCCAAGGGCAACATATTAAATGGATTTTTGGATCAGGGAGTTGGAATAGGAACTTGCTTCATTTACTCGAGTAAAAAAAAAAAAAGAAAGAAAGAAAAAGGCATTGGATATTAGCATTTTCAAACAGAGCACAGAAAAGCTATCTTTTCAAATAAGGGACTGAGTTCTTTTATTTACACATGGAGAAAAACAACCTAATATTGACATTTTTCTCTACTGTAATTAGAATCATATACACAAGAAGTGGTTGACTCTAAGTGTTAGACAAAAGCATGTCTAAAGAACATCTGTTTTTGTCTGTACAGTAAGGAATCATGCCTTGGAGTAAGGTATTATAAATATGCAATCCCCATCTTTTGAATTAGCAAAAATTAGCCAAGATTCTTCATCTGTAAGAAGATGATCTCTAAGGCCCTCTCTAGCTCTCAGGCTTCTCTTCCTTCCATGGGGAGGGGAAAAAGAGTTCATCAAATTAGTTAATTGCAATAAATCAGTGGCAATATGACTTTTACCTTGGGCAATTCTTTTATGTCTTGCCATGTTAATAAAGTCCCTGGACTTAAATGAAAACCCAGATGGTTTAATTTGTAACTTAAGAAACAGGAACAAGATATTTTTCCTAATAACAAGCCATATCTCGGAAGGCTGAGAGCCTTTCCAGATCTTTTTATACTATTTTTACAGCTTTCATTGTGTTGAAATCTATTGACTAATAATTCAAATAGAGCACTGTCGTGGTAGCTAAGAAACAAGGAATATCATCTTGACTATTCCTAAGAATACTTGCCTTCCCAAAGCAATGTGTCAATTCCCTTCCTATGGAAAAACAGAATTGTTAATTCAGCGTGTTACCTTCCTCTAAGTTAGTCTTCCTCTTTTTCTTCCTAACGCACTTCCTAACGTATTTTCAAATTAAAATTTGCATAGAGCAATTAAATTAGTCCTACTAAACATTTTAGTGTTTAATACATATAAAAAGATCTGGTTTTTACAAACAGAGTTTTCTCAAAATAAGTGTTGAAGAATTTTAATGTATTTAATATAGCTCCTACACAATTAAATGCATACCCTATCAGGGGTCCTCAAACTTTTTAAACACGGGCCAGTTCACTGTCCCTCAGACCGTTGGAAGACTGGACTGCGGGCCCCAGGACCAGTGGGCTGCTAAGCAGGACAGGCAGCGGCGGCAAAAACACTCGGCAGGATGGATAAATGTCCTTGGCGGGCTGCATGTGGCCGGCGGGCTGCATGTGGCCCACAGGCTGTAGTTTGAGGATGCCTGCTAGATGGAGGAAAACTTAGCACCACCACCTCAAATTTGGGATTGCAAATATATTTATAATGCTAATTTTGGAGGAGAGCAGAAATGTAATAGTACCTTATAGCTTCCGCTATGGTTTGAACATGCAAAACACATATTGAGGCTTGGCCCTCAAGGTGCCATGTTGAGAGGTGGTGCCTTTAAGAGGTGATTATGCTGGTAAGATGGATTAATGTCTGTTCTTGCTGCAATTGATTAGTTCTCACAAGAGCAGGTTGCTGTAGAGCAAGGTTGCCCCTCCAGTTTTGCCATCTTTGTAAACATCCACATTTCCTTCATGCTTTGAAGCAGCATGAACCCCTCAGTGGATGTGATCCCTATCTTGGACTTTCCAACCTCCAGAACTGTGACCTAAATGAACCTCTTTTCTTTACAAATTACCAGTATCTGATATTTTGTTATAGCAACAGAAAACAGACTAAGACAGCTTCCCTAATTTGAAAAATGTGAGATTGTTTTGTTACTTTAATTTGGATCATTGTTGTTTCCTGCCTAAGAATTCTTATCTTAAAAATTAAAAAATATATATATATATGAACTTCTGACTGTAATGCTTCGAGCACCTACCTAAGTCTGTCATCATGGTGGTCTTCTACTCAGTATAATTTATTTCTGAAAAATAAATTATATTTGTGTAGCCCTTTGCAAACATATGTCTTACCTCACTAAATCCTAACCATAACTCCACCAAATAGGCAATTAGCGTCCCCATATTACAAATAAGAAAGTTAAGCCTAAGTGCTACTCAGAGCAGATTTTCTGACTCTAAACCACTCTAAACCAGTGCTCTCTCCACTACACTGTTGTTTTGAATTGTTAGAAATATCAACTTTTGTATGAGGCTGGTCAGTGGTCAGACACATTTAAGACCAGCAATCACTGAGGAGAGTTAGCTGGTATGAGTTCAGAGGACATGACCAGGCTTGGGTCTATGAATTCCTCAAAGCTGATTTTCAGAGCCTGTGACTGCAGGGTTTCTGTAAATCTTGACTGGATGAATGAAAAATAATTGAATTACTCTGTGTGAGGAGCTCTTCTACAAATGGATCTTTACCCTGGAAGTGAGAACAATGTAACCTAAATATTGTACCCTCATATTAATTTGAATAAAGTTTAAAAAAAAGAAAAATAATGCATGACTTATGATTAAATAGTGCCTTTTTATGTTCCCCTAAAATAGTGTTTCCCAAGCTATACAACTCAGAAAACCGTAAGCATAGGTTCTACCATTGAATCTGGGAAATGTTTATTAAGGACTCTTTCAGAGAATTTACAATGTATATTAGCTTGCTAGAGATTCTGAGAGATCCAATGGCAGAGAATCTTGTTTAATTTATTTAACCAAGTACTTTCCAAACATTTGCCTACAGAAACCACTCTTCTTTCTTTTTTACAGAATTATTTTAACATCTTTCCACACCCTAGTGTTCTTTGCAAAAACGTACTTACAAAAAGAATCCTTTAAAATAAAATATCAAAAGGTAATAGCAGCGGGATGATACCACAAAAGAGGGAAGAGATATTCCAGTATAGAAGCAATATTTTGAAAAGGTTAAGAGGCAAGAGTAGAACAATGCAACTGGAGGTCACTAGTAGTGAGATAGATGAGACTCAAGAAGGGCCAGAGAGAATCTAGCACATGGTAACTCATCAGACATGCTCCTGTGGGTCAGGAGCTCTGAAACTGTTCCAGGTGCTGGCATAGGGCAGAGCCCAGACAAAGAAGAGGTCAATGTCAGAAAGATTCAGTGTCAGAAAAGAAGGAAACCAAGCATCAGAGGAAACTGGGGAGAGGCTGGAAGCAGAAATGAAGGTAGATAGCCATCGAAAACAGGGAGGTCTCCCCAGTACCAATCTCTGCTAAGGGGCTGGGGCTGCAGGCCACAAGTTCAGTCTCAGGAACCTTTGTGAGGTTATATATTAACCAGTACAACGTAAGCATCCCAAATTGTACATGAAATCAGCACATTGTACCCCATAAATGCATTAATGTATACATGATCTACCCTTTTATGATTTAATTTAAAAAAAAAAAAAAAGAACCTTACTGAGGGTGGCGCCTGTAGCTCAGTGGGTAGGGCTCCAACCACATACACCAAGTTTGGTGGGTTTGAACCCAGCCCAGGCCAGCTAAAACAATGACAATTGCAACAACAACCAAAAAAATAGCCAGGCATTGTGGTGGGCACCTGAGGTCCCAGCTACATGGGAGGCTAAGGCAAGAGAATCACTTAAGCCCAAGAGTTTGAGGTTGCTATGAGCTGTGACAGCACTCTACCCAGGAAGACAACTTGAGACTGTCTCAAAAAAAAGTTAGGGGGAGGGCTTGGGTACTTGATCGGTATCATGGAGTTCAGTCTCTCAACTTATCTATGACAATAGGCTTTGGAAGTGAACAAATAATCTCTAGATGTGAACAGGTAGGCTCATTTGGCCTTGCCAGGATCTGTCCAACAGTGGTGTTATTTAGGATAATAGTGACTGTCATCATTTTCTAGTTTCATTGTTTATTGATTTATATCTATGGATCTCCAGTTTTTTGATTTTGGGGGACCTTTGACATGGAAATAACACCTATGATATAAATATTAATTTGGGGATTATAAAGCACTTTAGTTGAAAACCAACATAGTGAGTAAAGAGACAAGAAAATAGGCATGTTTTGTATACAGTAATATTTAGTAATATATTAGGAGGCCTAATAGGAGGACTACATATTGCCAGAGGTTGGGTTCCCTTATCAGATAATCAGGCTAGGTCGTATTTAGCCCCATTCCTAAAAAACTGAGTCCCTTATTCCCCTTTTGCCTCTTTCCTTTTGTTTTGGAGAACTTGTAGACAGCAAATGTCGCCATGCCTATCATCCCACAAAAGGCAGGGCAGGTTGTACACTACTCTAGGGAACACCAGGATAAGACACTGGCATCCTGTTATTTGCTCACGTATTCCCCTCCTAAGGTTGGCTTTCTATATTTTCATTCATTGTTCACTACTTCAACCAATCCCTCAATTCAATTACCTTACTCAGATACCTTTCCATTTCACATATCTAATAAAATCCCTCTTTCCTCGAGTCATACATTCAAGTGTCAATGGAAAAGAAGCCAAACTCTGTAAAATAATTTAAAGAAGTTTAGTCTGAGCCAAATTTGAGGACCATGGCATAGAGCCATGCCCAAGAAGCCTTAAGCCAGTAGACTCCTTGTGATGAGGTTACAGTTTAGTTTTATCATTTCAGGGAGACAGGAATTACATGTAAAGTTATAAATCAATACATGGAAAGTTATCAATCAATACAGTTTATAGGTGGGTTTAAAGATTCTTTGGTTTGTAATTGGTTAAAGAAATAAAGCTTTGTCTAAAGGCTTGGTATGTTTTAAGTTAAGATAAGGAAGTCTGTTAATCAGAGACAAGCTACCAGAGCATATATTTGTTGTTATAAATTGAGGCCACACAGATTTGTCTTGAATAGCCTTGGGCCTGTTAATGAGTTACACCTAATCTCTCTAAGGATGGGGAGGCAGCATGATGAGGCCGGTCTGGCCTCCCTTCCCATGCCTAGCAACTCAGTTTTAGGGGACCCCCTTGGCCAAGACAGGGTCCACTCAGTCAGCTGGTAGGGCAGCAGGGGGAGAGAGGGTGGGCTTTAAGATTTAATTTTAGTTTACACAAGTACTGGGGACTACTAGAGAAAAAGATAAGGCAAAGCCTGCTCGATGTTGCTAAAACGTATGATCTCCACCTTTCACCCCTTCAGACATGTTATGTAAAAATGAAATAAACTGTCTACCCTGTCAAACCACTGGGCGAAAAACTTTACATGGTCGCCATCAACCATCACGCCTACATACGTTCTTCCAAGGAACCCACTCAGTCCTTCACATCTTCCTTTTCCCTCAAACTTTCTATACCATCCCTGACACTCTCCCAATGCCAAAGACTTAGCCTCCTATATGATAAGCAATGGTAACCATTGGAAGGGAACTCCCTCAGCTTCAGGCCACCCTATCTTCTTGCATTCTTATCTATACCTGTTTCTTTCCCTCCTGCCCCAATGCAAGAGTCCTTTTTCCAGTCCAAGTTTAGCCCCACCCCCAACCACACGCTTCCTCCTTCCCTCATCTTAGAGACGTTGTTTTCATGCTTATCTTCTTTGTCTACTGGCTTTTGCCACCAGCATTTAAAGTCTCACCTTTCAGTTCCACAGAAGTCTCTTACTACAACAGTCCTTCTCTTCCTTTCTCCCTTTCTCTCTCTCTGTTTCTTGAACTCACTTGCCTTGAGGACTCTTGAATCGACCCTTCTGAATTATTTTCTCTCCTGGACTTTCTTCCTTCTTCCTCACCTCCTATTGACTCCTCAGCTGGTTGCAACCTGGCTTCTGCCAAGCATGCCACTAAAAGTCTTCTTGCCAAAGCCTTCCATATCACAAATGGACCACTCTCATTACCATCTTATTGTGTATTTTCTTAGCAGCATTAGACCTTCTGGATTTTCTCCTGTCTCTCCTTCTCAATATCCTCTAAGACCTCCTCTTTTTCTTCCTGTTTCTTCAGTGATGATCTTTCTCTAGGCTCATGGATCCTCCTCTTTTTCAATCTACTTAGCCTCATCTCAACCCCTAGGCCTTCAAGTATTCTCTTAATACTGACCCCTTCCTACTCTTTTCTTCAGAACTAAATATTCAACTGCTTAGGAGACATCTGCACTTGCTTCCACAGGCACCTCAAAAGCCATGTATGAACTCATTGTTTTCCCAGCCTTTTCTTCCAGAGGCATTGAGGCAAGAAAGTAAAAGCAGAACTAAAAGAATCTGTCCTAGCCGCTCTGTATAGGCCTCAGCCAAGCCCAGGCATTTCTGTTGTCTGCCTATTTCTCCCCTGACATACGTGGGGCCTAGATTGTAATCTAGTAACTTCCTTGGGTTTCTATTGCCTTTGGGGCAGGTGGTCTGACTGGTCTCAAGGACGAGGGCGAATCTGATCTTCCCCCTTGAGCCCGGGACCTTGAGGATAAAGTCATGTCTCTCTGTCTTATGACCCTCACATGCACTCCCACCCGGAAAGGTGGATAAAAGAGAGGCAAGAGATTGAGTCGGGGGTGGGAGCTCGGTTTTAGGAAACACGCTGGTGTTCCGAGTACTCCCGGCTGAATAAACCCGCTTCCTCTAATCAACTGGCGCCTGGAGTCTTCTGTCTGCGTAGGTTTCCTGCTACAGCATCACCTTCCTCAGTGGCCAGGAAGGGGTCAGGAAGCCCACCATCTTCCCAGGAGGTGCTATGGACAGAGCAGATTTTCCTCCAGACCACTCCAAACTGAGGCAGCAGAGTGCTCTATTTAAAGCAGCAATCTGGTGACATAATTTTTCTGTTTAGCCTGAGGCAATAGGAATTCAGTGAATGGTTTTAAAGTCCAAACTTCTTAAGAGGGCACACAATGTTTTCTTTGGCCACTCCCTACCTTTCATTTGATATTACAGCTAAATAGTTAACAAACCCTTATTATTATAGTACACGGTAGGCACCATTCTAAGTGCTCATACAGGATAGGTTTATTATTCCTCACTGCAATCCTACAGGGCAGGTTCTATTATCATTCCTATTTTACTGATGCGGAAACTGAGGCAGAAAGAGATTAAATATCTTGCCCCAAAACACATAGCAGCAGAGTCAGAAGCAAATGCAGGTGGTCTTGCCTTCTGATCATGCTCTTAACTATATTATACCATCAAACAGAGCTACCTAGACTTCCCAGAGGATGCTTGCACTCTGCTAATGCCTATCCTCTGGATTTTGTCTCTCTCTCTCTCACACACACACACTTATTGAGTACGTGCTTAGGTAACTCTTACTTATCCTCAGATCTTTGTATAAAATCAACTCTTCTGGGAAGACTCTTCTGACCATCCCCACCCCCAGCCCAAGGTTGGTGCCTTTCCTTGGAGTAGGAGATGAGTGGTAGAAAATGGTAGTTGCTAAATAAATCAAAAGCAAATGTTAAACTGGCATCAGCAGACAGTCTGGCTTGAGGCTGTGTTATCCAGATACTGGCCTAGGGCTCTTTAAATTCTCCCAGAACTCACAAGAGAGTTGTTCCCAAATATAAGTGTAGGGCTGAGCCTACAAGTGAGTGCTTCAGGATCCCAGCTGTTGGGGCTAAAAAGAGGAGAACACAGAAAGCCAAGAGGAGACTAAAGCATTAGCTTTGATGGGAGCCTGAGCAGGTCTTTATAAAGTGGATTAGGCCGTAAGAACAAATGAAAGCAGATAAGCAGGAAGGAGAGCAAAGGATTAAAGAGAGCTTTATTCTGGGGGGTTAAAATCAAGAGAGAAGTGTGGGAATTTTATATGAGAGCTCTATCTAAATTTAAACTAGAGAGTTTAAGGTTCCCCACTCCACACAACTGATTTGGAGAACACAACCAAGTCAAATGGCGGTCATGGTGCATCTGATGTAAGCACCTTTGTATGATTTGGTGTGCATTCTAGAAGTTGGTGACTACTTACTTTTTGTAAAGAGGGGCAGACCTGCTATTTTCTGTGTTTCTTTGCCACTCTAAACACTCCAATGCTGGAATCAACATGGCAAAGGATAAAACTCCTGTGGCTAGTTGAAGGTCCATTAATTAGCAACCCTTTGGTATGCTTTCTGGATGCAGATTGATCTTACCTTATAATCACTTCATTCACCAATCTTTTAATAGGATGTCTGAGTCTAGGGTAGAAACAATGACCTTGGCAGCACAGACTAAGAGCATCTCAGTGAAAAAAATTGATACAGTCACTACCACAAGCAGTAAAATATCAGAAATATAAGAACCATGCTGTGTTTAATAAACATTTACATTAATAATAAATCCTTTATTTAAAAAATTCTTCTTTATATTAACTCCATTAATTTGAAATATGTACAGATTTATTAGCTTGAAATATGTAATAATAAGTTCTAGGTTTGATAGAAAAAAGGGAGTTTGCCTCTCAATATAGTTTTATTTCCCACCCACATAACTCTTGTAGTTGTTGCTGTTTTTGTCAGATTAAGATAATACGAGAAAGCATTTAGAACAGTGCCTGGCACATAGTAAGAACTATACAATGTTAAATGTTATGCCATGCTGTACTGAAAGTAAGACTTCAATTAAGACTCCTTAGACACAGGAGTTAAAAGACTTTTAGAATCTGTGTCCAGTTATTGTTCAATGAGTAGGGGTTTCAATCATGAAAGATAAAGTCTAGGGATATGTTGTACAAAAATGTTCAATTAACCAATACTGTAATGTACACTTAAAAATTGTTAAGGGGGTAAATATATTGTATATGGTTTTTTATCACAATTTTAAAAGTTGGTATTGTAGTTCTAGCACTCTGGGAGGCCGAGGCAGTGAATTGCCTGAACTCAGGAGTGTGAGCAAGAGTGAGACCCCATCTAAAAATACCCAGACATTGTGGCAGGTCCCTGTAGTCCCAGCTACTCAGGAGGCTGATGCAAAAGAATCACTTAAGCCCAAGAGTTTGAGGTTGTGCTGTGAGCTATGACACCTCAGCACTCTACCCAGGGCAACAAAGTGAGACTCTATCTCCAAAAAAACAAAAAAATGTCCATCTAAATGTCTAAATGGTACTGTTGATTGCAAGTGAGTTTCATCTATTCATTAAAGTAGTCTAGCAGAATCTCTTACTGGGGATTTTCAGTAAATGACAGTAATAAGGGTACCAGTATTGCTGGGGTGACGCTAGCTACTGTAACAAATAACTATTACACATTTTGATATCTATTTTTCCTTAGAATACTTTGGCAGATAGTTTTCTTCTAGATGCTGATTCAGGAACTCAGACTCCCCTAGAGCCCCCTTGTCATGTGCTTCCAGCCAAATGGAGAAGAAGAGAGGAGAGAAAAGGCTTTTTGAAAGTCTTAGCCCAGAAGTGACAATCATCACTCCTGTTCACATTCCATTGGCCCAAACTCTCATGTGGCCACACCCAGATGCAAGGGAGGCTGGGAAATTAAGGCCCTGACTCAGGAGCCATGTTACAACACCAGCTGTAACCATAGAGGTGGGAAGAATTTTGATGGCTGACCATCTCTGCCATAACATTTGAAAATAATGTCTAAAATCATGTCTAATCTTAATTTCAGACTTCACCCAAAATCAAATTGTCTTTCTCTTCAGTATTCTAAGTACACTTTAATATGTGATTTTTAAAAATTTGGAATATGTGATTTTAAAAAATTCAAGTATCATAAAATTCTTTTCCAGACTTTAAAAACTAATTTTTATTGTACAAACTGATAGATTTTATTTGTGGATACAAAACTAAAAATAAGAGAACCAATGATTTAAGTCATGTTATTTTTTCTTCTAAGAGGTAGGTTAAATTGACACAAAACTCAATATTACAGGTATCATGAAAAGCATAGCTGTTGTAGAATTTTTTTCTTCTCAGTACTTCCTAAATACAAGTATCCTTTAGTGTGTTCTCTAAAGAATGAAATACAAGTGTATTTGAGTATTTTTAAGAAAACAAAAAGAAATTAATGCTGTTTGAGATTAACTGGAGATCAACCAAGTCTTAACAGTTTAAAGTATTATAAGGTTTTTACTTCTAAAAATTAAAAATAAAATCTATTTTTGTAAAAAATAATAAGCATTCAATATTGATAAACATGGCCTTCAACACTCTTTTCTTTTTATCAAAACATTATTTCATACTATGCTCACAGCATATGTGGAATGTATAGAAAGAAAAATAATGTCAGCCTAATTTCAATATATATATTTTTTTGAGATAGTCTCACTCTGCACCCCAGCTGGAGTGCAAGGGCATCATCATAGCTCATTGCAACCATAAACTCCTGGGCTCAAGCAATCTGCCTACCTCAGCCTCCTGAGTAGTTGGGACTGCAGGTATGTGCTACCTGCCTGGGTGTTTTTTCTGTGTTTTGTAGAGCTGGGTTCTTGTGCTCTTGCTCAGGCTGGTCTCGGACTTCTGGCCTCAAGCAATCCTCCCCAGTTGGCCTCCCAAAGTGCTAGGATTATAGGCATGAGCCACCACGTCCAGCACCCAATTTCAATTTAATTGATACAAGCACTCATTTATTTAAACTTTTGCTTTTAGCTTTCACATAAAATTCATAATGCAGCAATTTTCTGCAGAAAGTATAAATATATGTTTTAAATGTGAAAAATATCATTTACTTGGGGATTAAAATGGAAAATAAAGACTCCTAAACTAGCATTAGAGCTGAGTTCCTAAGAAGCAAAAGTAAATGGAGACAGGACATCACAAGTATGCAGAGGGATAATAGGATTTCAGCTTCTTCCTATGTGAGAAAGAGATTGAGCCAACAACTTGAGTGAAGCATCTTAATTTGCATATTTTGTGTGTTTCTGTCAGAAGTAACATGTGGTCTGGTCCTATGTACATGTGTATTGTCATTATTATTTTAGTTAATAGAAATAGCAATTAACAGTGGTTAAATAATAGCTTATTATGTAAACCTGGACCTATTCCATCTGGAATGAAACTGCTGCATAGTAAAGTTGGCAATATTTAAATCACAAACACCCTCACACACTTCTACCCAGTGAGAAGTTTGTATTGTGCAACTCAAAAGCAATAATCCTGAGTGGAATAAATGGTATTTGCCTTTAGGGTCCCTATCCCCCCATTTTTGACAAGACTCATCCCAGTCTTCTGCTCTATGCAGACCTCTCTCCGCTTCATCATCTTCAAGGACCCATTGCTTCCCCCAAATCAGTCACTTAGGCTTGTTGACTAATTGTTCTATTACCATGGTCTGAATGAGTTTCAGTCAATGCACATCTTCAACTAGGCGTTTACTTATCTTTTATCTCTAATTGGCAATGAAAGGATTTGTTGAGAAAAAGAATGTCAGGCATAATTAAGCAAGTAAAGAGATCCTTGTTGGATCAGGGAGATTCTGGAATGGCCCATGCTCACTCTGAATGAAGAATTAACTCTTTTCCTGCATAATAAGCATAGCAGAGTGCCCACTGGACTGAATCCTTGTTCCTGACCTGGAAAAAATGACAGTTGGACATTTATAACTATGATTCTCCCTGAGTAAATGGTCACTTCTATGCAGCTCCAAATCAGGCCAGAAGCTTAGCTCTCCCTGTTTATTCACGTTCCCGATCAGATTGGTAGAGAGTGTGTCAGCCATTTGGTCAATGTCTGAACATTGGCAGAGCAGCTCATGTGGAAACCAGTCTGAGGAACCAAGTCTAAAATAGAAGAAGAAGTTCTTTTTAAAAACAAAATGATTCTGCCTGGGCACAAAGTCAACCAACCAGGTCAGGCGTTCTAACAATGAAACCTCAGAAGGACTTAAACAGTGTTTTTCAAGCTTTTTTATTTCATGGCACACTGGAACCTAGAGTTAAACGTCCATGCTACCCTTAAATTATGTTGATCAAAGAAAAGAGTGAAAAACAGAATATGCTTACTCACGCTTTGAACTTCTTTCGAAAATAATTTAATTAATGATCATTCAAATTGTTCGTGGCACACCAGTTGAAAATCACTGACTTAGACTTTGCTAGAGAGACAATGCACACCAAAGCTTCTGTCCAGCGGATTGAGCTCTTTCTGGATGTAGCTGTATGTAAGCCAGTAGAATAGAGCTATCTTTGGGTGGTCCTGGAACTTTGATAGCAGGAATATCCAAAGTTAGGGGAGTGGCCACCTGCCCAAGATGAAACTCAGTCTGTCCTCAGGGCCCTTCTCCTAGACCCTCATATTACTCCCTCCAACACAGGCTGTGTCCTCACCTCTCAACCCTAACCTCACCTCTTCCCTTCATTTTCCCAAGACTCTCAGACACAGATGGTGGACTCCCAGCATGTTTTCTTTAATTCCAGTTAGAATTTAATTATATATTCAAACGAGAAGATTTATTTTCTTAAGTCTTATACTTCCTATATCATTTCTACTTTTTAATAATAAAGGTTTTAACCATTTTTAGAGTGGGTCATAGTCTTGGCTAATGGAATACTGTATTTACATTATTGTCATACTGAATCATACAGCTCCATAGGTGGTAGTCCTGTAAGACCTCTTGACTCTCATTTTCATTACTTAGATCAATCACTTTAAGAGACATTTTAATCAACATATTAATGGGGGAATAAACCTGTAATTAAAAAAAAAACTCCAGATAAATACTTATTTTGGTTTATGTAACGAAAGACATTTTCTTGGAGCTTTCAAACAATGGGATAAAATTGTAGGAGGAATTTGCAATGGAAAACAAGATTTTACTGCTTCTCTGCCCTCAAAACTCTCCACGCCTAAGACACCTTATCCTTCCAGGTTCTGAATCCAATCCTGTTCCTGGCCAGTAGGGATCTAAGAATCCTGGAAATCAGCCTTCTGCCAGTTATGCATTGTCTGGTCCTAATCACTGAGTTTTGACCTAATTCCTTATATCTCCCATCTCTTACTCCCACTTCAAAAGCTGAGTCCCCATTCCCATTATGTTATTTTCTGTGAGCTTTTATCTTGGTTTCCATTTCAATAAGGAAAACGTTTGACTGTAAGCAACAGAAATCCTAACAGTGGCCTCACCAAACAAGTGTTCATTTTTTTTCCCACATAACAAGAGGCAATGACTCCACGATGCCTGACACAGCTTGCCCCTCTCTTCTTACTCCACTAATTTAGCGTGTTTTCTTTGATCATTATACATAGTTTCCTGATGCAACATGCAGAATGCTTGCATTCAAGGCCAGAAAACAAAAGGAAGAAAAAAATATTATTTTCAGTCATGCTATCCCTATTATCAGGAAATCAAGACTTCCCAAAAGGCTGTTCCTTACTTGCAACAGTTATCCCTCGATATCTCTTGTATTAGAATTTGGATCACCTAACCACCCCTGACAGCAAGGGAGGGAGGCTGGAAAAGCTTTGGGGTAGCAAATAATAACATCTTTCCTAGTTCCCACTCTAGTTACTCTATGCAAGGCCTGTGATCATCTCACACATGTCCTCCTGGGAAACAAAATAGCATCCCAAATGCTAGATCCATAACCAGGGAAGTGCTACCCATGTCCAGGCCTTCCTACAGCCAAATACTGAGATTCTGCTCATTATGCTGACATGACTACACAGGTGGTACTCTAAGTAGACTGGCTAAACAGCTTCCCATTGCCTTCGCCCTTAAAGCACCCACCCTATGCCAGGTAGTCAGTCTGAAACTCAAAACCCCCACTATCACCCCTGCCCCCAAAGGCAAGCTACTCAGTAGAGATGAGCTCCCACAGTGACTCTAGGCCACAATTCATCATTTCGACCTCAGACTGCATTTGCTTTTACGTCTCTAGGAGTATACCTGATACTCAGTGAGTCCTTCATAAAAGTTTCTGAGTGATTGAATACCCAACTCTACCTGACATGAATTAAAGTGAGAAAAGGTTAGGCAAAGCCAAAAATCCAGGAGTTATGTTCTCCTGGATTCTTTGTTCTATATGACACTCTAGGAGTGTATGTTTCTATGTGATAAAAATTCCACTTCAGTTATTGTGATGCTTAGAGAATGCTAGAGGCAAAAGATTTTTCTCCCTCTTCTTGGAGCCTTAAGGAAAGAATTAGATATACATCCTCATATTACACTGAGGGCTAATAGCTTCTTTTGTTGGCCTTCCATATGTGCAGTTTGAATGTCCCCAGTTTTATGAACCCTGATGTATAGACATGGATAATCAATGTATGGATCATCTTCTCTAGAATAAGTTTGAGGAAATATGTTCTAACCAAAAAATAAACATTGATATTAACTAAAAGTTATGATCTCTTTGGATAATACTTAAAGGGAAAAACATTTTTGCCATACAAAATGATAAAATATAAACAAGAAAGATGGTGAAAATATTTAGGAAAAAATCTTTCACTTAGGGCAGGGTAGAGCTTTCACAAGTATTTTACATGGATGGCTCTTCAAATAGAAAAATGCATAAGAAGCCTTTATGGCTTCCCATTATTTGTTGTGGTAACAGCAAAAAATAACACCCTGATATATATACATATGTATGTATATATTACTCATCCTACATTACCATGGTATTCTAATTATAACTTTTACTTAGCATCGCTGTCACATGCATAAATGTATCCAAAACTGAAGCAGAGGAGCAAAGAATACAAACTCTCCAGATAAAATGGAAACTCCTATGTTTCCTTTTGTCAATTTGTGAGCTTCTAGGAAAAGAAAAACAGTAATTATAGAGCAACAGTTATTCTAGAAGTTGCAAGCATATCACTGAAGAAACTACCAGTAGTGACTTGTGTTTGCTGTTTACCAAGTTATTTTAGGGAGAAAAAAATCAGTAAATGTGAGCTAACCATAAATACAGGTAAGGGGATTTATTACAAATCATCAGGTGATTCTTCTAACAGTATAATTGTAACTATCAAAATTACATTGTCATCAACATTTTTTAAGGTAGAGTCAGGGCCATCTCAGCTGAAATATCTTAAATTTATCAATTGACCCAGGTTATATGTGCTCATACTTCTAATATCTTATCTACCAGAATTAAGCTTTGCAATAAAAATAAATGTGGCTCATTCCTGTAACACCAGCTACTCAGAAAGCTGAGGTGGGAGGATCACTTAAGCCCAGGAGTTCAAGACCAGCCTATGGGATATAGTAAAAACCCCCTCTCAATTAAAAAAAAAAAAATGTGACTTATGGAAGCAATTCCATACACCCATTTTATTCCTCTGATCTTTGATTTCTACTTCTCATTCAGAATTTCTGAGTGAATTTATAGAAGATGGTAGGTATTAACCAGCTTACTAGTAATTAAACTGTTTGCAGGCAGAAGATTCTCTCTGTTAACTCAGCTAAGCAAGCTTGGGCAATCTGACTATGTGGGAGGATGAAGCTTTTGAGATATGTATTTATGGCTACTTTTGTGTATTTTCCTCTCCCCTGTCCCATATTTAGGAAGGTAGTAGGTCCCGTGCTTCTAGCCTCAGAGGAATATTAATGTGTCACAAGGAGGAAAGCAGAAGTTGCTTGCAAGATACTTCCCTTCTTCTTCTTTTTTTTTTTTTTTTTTTTTTGCCCCTCCACCCCTACCCCAAATGCCACAAAGAAGTCTGTGCTGGATTCCCTGGAGGAAAAAGAGAACAAGGTGAAAAAAGAGAACTTTGGTGGAAAAGAGTAGATGTGCCTTGGATGAGAGATGTCTATGTACCCCGTCCTGCTCTCTCTTCTCCACCAATGTCCTGAAGAGGTGGCCAAGCAATTAGTTCTAGCTCACCAAAGCTCCTGTATCCAATGTGGTATGAAAGCAGCAGAGTCCTTGGCTTCCAGGGCCTATGAGGACTAAGACAGTAGACACCTCCATAGGACCAGTGTGAGCAGGTGACCAAAGGCACCTTCCTGTGATTTGAGGCTATGTAAGGCCTCTGCACTTCCTTGGCAGGAGCCCCAGCAATGATTGATCTAGAATTTCTGGCCTTCCTCATGGAAGGGGAGACTCAGAGTTGAAATTAATTAAGAAAATAAATAAACAAATTTTCACCTGTGAGAGTCTAAGGATTGAGATTCAGAGCCAGAACAACCACATAGAAAACACAGACAAAAACACAGACAAGGAAAATATATCTCCTCCCCCTACTGAAAAAAGGTAGTGGTCCCTGTCACCAACAATTGATGTTCTTTTTTTTTTTTTTTTTTTTTTTTTTTGAGACAGAGTCTCAAGCTGTCTTCCTGGGTAAAGTGCTGTTACAGCTCACAGCAACCTCAAACTCTTAGGCTTAAACAATCCTATTGCCTCAGCCTCCCAAATAGCTGGGACTACAGGTGCCCTCCACAATGCCCACCTATTTTTTGGTTATAGTTGTCACTGTTGTTTGGCGGGTCTGGGCTGGATTTGAACCTGCCAGCTCTGGTTTATGTGGCTGGTGCCTTAGCCGCTTGAGTTACAGGCGTTGAGCCAACAATTGATATATATATCAATTTTATATATATATATATATATATTTTTTTTTTTTAGAGGCAGAGTCTCACTTTATTGCCCTTGGTAGAGTGCTGTGGTGTGACAGCTCACAGCGACCTCCAACTCCTGGGCTTAGGTGATTCTCTTGTCTCAGCCTCCAGAGTAGCTGAGTCTACAGGCACCTGCCACAACACCCGGCTATTTTTTGTTGCAGTTTGGCCGGGGTCGGGTTTGAGCCCGCCACCCTCGGTATATGGGGCTGACGCCCAAACCACTGAACCATAGACGCCGCCTGACAATTGATATTCTTTAGGAAAAAATAAGAGTTTTGTTTACTGCAGTGAACCATATGTAAGAACTAGCTATGTTCATCTGAGAATGTGATCTTGAAATATATCTGAAGCATTTTGTGTAACAGTATACATTTAAATATACAGTCCTGAAAAAAAATAATAAATATACAGTTTTGTATTATTCCTCAAACCACTCATTCATTCAACCAAACATTTCATTTCCCCCATTCATTTACTCCCTGAATTCACAGGCAACATTCATTCCTCAAGTGTATTCCCTATTGTGGGTTTATATGGTATCCTTTTACTTGCCTTTAATAATACTTAGTGTCAGCTGGGTGCCTGTAGCTCAGTGGATTGGGCACCAACCACATACACTGGAGCTGGCAGGTTTGAACACAGCCCGGGCCTGCCAAACAACACTGACAATTACAACCAAAAAATAGCTGGGCATTGTAGCAGGCACCTGTAGTCTCAGCTATTTGGGAGACTGAGGCAAGAGAATCTCTTAAGCCCAAGAGTTTGGGGTTGCTGTGAGCTGTAACGCCACAGCTCTCTACTGAGAGTGACATAGTGAGACTCTGTCTCAAAATAATAATAATAATAATACTCAGTGTCCAACTTTTGCAATAGGCTATAAAGTCCATAATAGAGGGCTTCAAAGGAATTATTTTTCTAGAGCACTGGCAAGTCCATTATTTGTTCAAGTTCTAAAATATAGTACAAGCTGGGCAAGGTGGCTCACCCCTGTAATCCCAACACTTGGGAAGCCGAGGTGGGTGGATTGCCTGAGCTTACAGGTTCAAGAACAGCCTGAGCCACAGCGAGACCTCATCTCTAAAAATAGCCAGGCATTGTGGCAGGTACCTATAATCCCAGCTACTTGGGAGGCTGAGACAAGAGGATCACTTGAACCCAAGAGTTTGAGGTTGCTGTGAGCTGTGACACCATGGCACTGTACCAAGGGTGACAAAGTAAGACTCTGTCCCCCAAAAATAAAATAAAATAAAATATAGTGAATGAAAATGTTAACTTCCGTCTATTCAAGTTGATGCCAATATAGCTTTTTTCTACCAAATAAAAGCCAAAATAGATGCCGAGTTGTTGCTGTAGAAACAGGCAGAAAAGGAAAGGAGAAAGCTTACCACATGCATAGTCAGTTACTTATGGAGAAAAATTTGACATTCTCCCCAATATCGGCTCATAGTGTATAAGCAAAGTCACACACAAAAAATTCATGGCTTCAAGTTTAATTTATTCCCAATGAGTCTCTGATCATTACAGCCACAAGATTTTCTTGGATGTTTGGAAGGTTGGGGAGACAGTTTGTGACAGATGGATATTGGTGATGTATAATATTTTTAACAAGAGACAGCAAAATAGATATTTTATGCTTTATCTCCCCTAACAAAGGACTAATTCAGGTGTTTGGAATAACTTTCTTAAAACTATAGAAAAATCAAATAGAAAGTAGAGAGCATTCCCATATACTCCCTTTACATACCCACAAAGTGAGAAAGACATTGACCTGGCTCGGCGCCTATAGCTCAACCGGCTAAGGCGCCAGCCATGTACACCTAAGGTGGCGGGTTCGAATCCCCAGCCCGGACCCGCCAAACAACAATGACGGCTGCAACCAAAAAAAAAAATAGCCGGGCGTTGTGGCGGGCGCCTGTGGTCCCAGCTACTTGGGAGGCGGAGGCAGGAGACTCGCTTGAGCCCAGGAGTTGGAGGTTGCTGTGAGCTGTAATGCCACAGCACTCTGCCCAGGGGGACAGCTTGAGGCTCTGTCTCAAAAAAAAAAAAAAAAAAGAAAGACATTGACCTCAAGTGAGAGGTAAATGTAGACAGGCGGATGATGCATTAAACTGGTAGGCATAGTTATACATAGATATAGATTAGATAGGAATATATATGTGTATGTACATATATAAATAGATTGGATGGTGATTCAATATTTAGAGCAGATATAAATATATGCAGATCTGTTATTATCTCCTCTATTATTAACATCTTATAGTAGTATGGTACATCTGTGACAACTGATGAGACAATATTTGCTCATTATTGTTAACTAAAGTCCCTAGTTTGCATTGGGATTCACTCTTTGTGTTGTATATTCTGTGGATTTAGACAAACGTATAAAGGTGTGTATCCACCATTGCACTAACATACAGGAGAGAGTTTTATTGCCCTAAAAGAACCCTGCGTGCTACCTATTCATTTCTCCCTCCACCTAGGTATGGCTTGGTGCATATCCTTGGTGCTCCACTGGTCCTGGGGCGCAGTACCATACAGAGTTGGGCTCTGTTTTGTGTTCATGTTAGAATTATTGGAAAAAGGGCGTCATTTCCCAGGCAGAGAATATTTTTGAGTGTCTTTAATATCTGATTTGGATTTAAAATTTATATTTCCACTTGATGCAAAAGAAAAGAAGGCAGATATAATTTCAAAGGCAGAAATAAGTTTATTACTAAACATAATTAAGTCTCTTAGAAGAAAGCAGATAAATAGATCAGCCAAAAATTTATAACTTATCCTTCTATATATTTGGAATAAGATATCCTCTCTCTTTTTCTTTTTTTTTCTTTTTTTTTTAGAGACAGAGTCTCACTTTGTTGCCCTCAGTAGAGTGCTGTGGCATCACAATTCACAGCAATCTCCAGCTCTTGGGCTTAGGTGATTCTCTTGCTTCAGCCTCCCAAGTAGCTGGGACTATACAACACCTGGCTATTTTTTGTTGCAGTTTGGCCAGGTTTAAACCCACCACTCTTGGTATTTGGGGCTGGCGCCCTACCCACTTAGCCACAGGCACCGCTCACGAGATCCTTGCTTGTGTGGCACTCGTACTCAGTGGGTAGGGCACCGGTCACATACACCCAGGCTGGCAGGTTCAAACCCGACCTGGGCCACCTAAAGAGCAGTGACAACTGCAATAAAAAAATATAGCCAGACATCGTGGCGGGCACCTATAGTCCCAGCTACTCTGGAGGCTGAGGCAAGAGAATCACGTAAGCCCAAGAGTGAGCTGAGCTTTGCTGTGAGCTGTGACACCATGGCACTCTGCCAAGGGCGACATAATGAAACTATGTCTCAAAAAAAAAAAAAAAAAATCCGAGAGATCCTCTCTTCATGGAGAAAAAGCATCTGCATATGGGGCTATAATAATTAAAAATTTTCCTCCCCTCTGTATAAAATTAAAGTTTTATAAAGCAGATTCTTATAATTTATAAGAAATTTGTGTGATCATCTTAGTCAGTCTCTCATCTTTAGAAAAAAATTACCCTAAATCCATTTCCAATTTTTTTTAACTACCACAGGAATACACTACAGAAAGTTCAGAATTCATTTTATTATTTGCCACCCTTATGGTGAAAAATCTACCTAGACACACTTAAATTTTATTATGTGATTATGTGGTTATTCCCCAGGCTTAATTCCTAGGCAAGAAAAAGCTGGTTTTCTTCCATTTTTTTTTTTCTTCCCACAGCTAAATAATTCTGGCTGCTTCTTTCCTCATCAGGTCTTACTTCCCATTCTTAAATTATCTTTGTGGAAGTGATGAGAAAACATGCAGCACAAGGGTGATAACTTAGTATCATGAAACTCTCCTCTGGTGAACTAGGGCCATTTCTAACAAATAATCACGATGGCCATTGTGCTTTCTTCTTTGGAGGACTATACCTTTTGCTTAACTGTGATTTAATCAATCAACATGCACAGCTAGTTCTGTGAGTGCAATTTGTAAGACAAGGTATGGTTTTTGTCCTCCTGGGGTTCAAAGTCTATTTGGACTCAAACCATAATACGCAGAATGGGGTGTGGAATGCATAGTGCAGCCTTTATATTTATAAATGCTCAGAGGAGGAAGCCTTCCTGACTGATTTGGGGAATGTTTCATGGAGGTGTACAGGAGGTGGCTGGGATGGTTGGATAGGATTTTGATAGGCAGGGAGAGGAGGTATAGGTAGCACAGGCAAGGAGACTAAGTTCACAAAAGCAAACTCCATAAACTGAGTAAGAAAAGATGAGAAGGCCAGCCAGAGTGAAGTGGAAGCAGAGAAGGAGGGCATTGTGAACAACTTTGAAGCAGGTCAGAGGATCTAACGAGACTATTACAAGCAACAAGAAATTGTAGGCTTAAAAAAATTCCTAACTGTTTTAATCCCAACTCTTTTGTTACAAATGACAGGTCAGTTTTGGCAGGCAAGAGAATCCATTGGTTTTTATATCCAAACCTAGAAAACAAGGAAAATATAACTGGTTCTCAGATAACATGAACCAAAGTTGCAAATACCACTAGGATTCACCCTCTGTTTTCCTCATTCCTGCTTTACACTCATGTTTTCTATGATACTAGAACCAAAGTCACCACCATTTTCTGGTTTGCATTTTCCTGAGTGTCCTATCAGAGAAGAATTGACTTTTTTCCTAATTCCAGTTAAGAGAAAGAAAGAGAGAAAAAAATGCTGGGAATACCTCTGGTTACCGTGGTGTGGATTACGTGTTCTTCTTGTGACCAGGGAAGTCAGAGAAAGATCGGAAGATGCTACACTGCTGGCTTTGAATATTGAGGATGGACCCTCCAAGGGATATAGGCAACTCCTCGAAGCTAGAAAAGGTAATGAAGTGCGTTTTCTCCTAAAGCTTCAGGTCAATGCTTGATTTTGGCACACTGAGACTGATTTTGGATTTCTGACCTCCAGAACTGTAAGTTAACGAACCGTATTGTTTTAAGCAACTGAATTTATGGTAATATGTTATAGAAGCAACAGGGAATCAATACAATAAATAGATATGCATATTTGTGGACTTGTGTTTTTTTTGTTTTCAATGTCAGAATCATACTGTACATAACGGTTTGTGATGTGCGTTTTTCAAAATAAAAACATTGTAGATGCTTTAATTTTTTAACAGAAAAGTGACACAGTAGAGTGGCCCTGGTAGTACCAGAGATTGATTAGGAGTATTATGCTGGGTGTTTCAAAGGGAAAGAGAAAGGCTTACAGAAAACAAACCCAGACACTACTACAAAACCCTGGTGTGAGATGATGAAGGTTTTGAGAGGGCTAGTAGCACAGAGAACAGTGAAGAAGAAACAATCTAGGGACATTTGAAAGGCATGACTGATGGGACCCCAGTGACAGCACTTAGGAGATGTCATGTTCTTTGGCATAGCCGTGTCTCAAAGCACATAACTGAACAAAAGTTCTAGTGATCAGCTAGTCATCTGTTTACTTTGATTTTCCATGACATATTTTCAAATGGCTTTTCTCAAGCAGTGGGAAGAATCATACAAATATGACCATGAGGTAGCAATGGGAGAAAATAATTGTTCACTCATTCAACATCCCCTAAATGAATTATAAAGGAAAAAAACCATTAAATGAGAAGTATATAATATTAGAAAAATCTAAAATTGCTTTTAGCTAAATAACAGGACTTCAAAATTTCCATAAAAGCACATTTTGCCCATACATTGCGCACACACACACACATATGCATAGGCCATAAAGTCTGGCAACTTAGTTAATACTTCTTTTTTTTTTTTTTAACAGATCAAATCTCCACAATTACTTCTCCTGGGGTGTCCTAAAGATGCATATTTATTCAGTGAAAATCTCAGACACAAACCATCTGAAGCAAAGAATCACTGATGTTAATGTGCAGAGGTCGAGGCAAAGACTGCTTTAATGTACCACATTCACTGCAATTGTGCACAGTGCATTGAACTCTGCATTGTTAATGAGGAACAACACATTGAATATTCATATTAATGCCATTGTGTACATCATGTGCTGTATTGTAATAGCAATGAATCATTTATTATATACCATATATGTGTGTACACATGTGCTTCCAGTCTTTATTTGCTATGTTTGTAGTCTTTATGGGCACCTCTTCAACCTTGATTTTTCATCTTGGATGCAAATGCTTCAATTCAACAAATATTTATTAGGTAACTGTTGTGGGCTGAATTGTGACCCCCACCAAAACTCAAATGTTGAAGTCTCAACCCCTCGTACCTTAGAATGTGACAGTATTTGGAAATGGGCCTTTGAAGAGATAATTAAGTTAAAATGGGGTCATTAGAGATACCAAATCCAATACAATTGGTGTCATTATAAGAAGAGGAGATTAGGACACAGAGACACCAGACACTGGATGCACAAAGAGAGGACCACAGGAAGACACAGGGAGGAGACGGTCATCTACAAGCTGAGAAGAGAGCCTCAAAAGAAAGCAACTCTGTCAACACCGTATGTTGCACATCTACAACTGGAAGAAAATTAATTTCTGTTGCTTAAATCACTGAGTCTGTAGGGGTTTTTTGTTTGTTTTGTTGGGTTTTTTTTTAAGATGGTCTCATTTTGTCGCCCTCAGTAGAGTGCCGTGGCGTCACAGCTAACAGCAACCCCAGCCTTCAGGGCTCAAGGAATTCTCTTGCCTCAGCCTCCCAAGCAGCTGAGACTACAGATACCCGCAGCAACGCCAGGCCATTTTTTTTTTATTGCAGTTGTCATTGTTGTTTAGCTGGCTCAGGCGGGTTCCAACCTGTCAGCCTTGGTGCATGTGGCTGGCACCGTAACCACTGTGCTATGGGCACCATAGCCAGAGTCTATAGTTTTTTTTTATTATGGCTCCCCCAGGAAATTGTTAATAATACAACAATCTATTATGTCTTAGACTATGATAGAGGACAGAGACTGAGTATCCAACAACAAAAAAAGGCACAATTCTTAGCTTCGAGGACAACCAGCTCCTTTCCATCAACCTGAAGAACAGATCCACTTGAATGTCCTATCATCACTTCACATACAACCTGTCCAAAGCTAAACCATAGGCTTCCTTTATGATTATCAGACTCAATTTGTAGGGTACGGAAGGGCTCTAATGCTTCCCTGTGGCCTCCTTGTCACTCAGCACAGATCATTGAGCTTCATAGGCACTCAGTATCTATCTGCTAAGTTAGCAAAATCAGTCCTCTGCTTTCAACATTCTTCCAGCCTAGAAACCCTGGAGTAATCTTGGACTCTTCCTCTCCTTATTCCTGTCTATCTAATGATCTAATCTGGTGCCTGTACCTATCAAGTTTTCCAAATGTAATTCAGTTTCCTCCTTTCTCATCAATCCATGACTGGATTAATACAACCAGCTTTCCAGTTGTTTCTCTTACTGCAACCTATTCTTCAGAATGTTGCCGGACTTTTCCCAATCGGATCTCTCAGCATCCTTTTCTTTGACAAACATTGCTGAACTTTTCTACGCACAAGACACCATTCGAGGTGCTGGAGGAAATAGATACGTGAATGTCACAGTCTCTGCCCTTTGAGGGATTCAGTTTCTCAGAGGAGTTGGACACATGCACAAAAAGTTCCAATTCTAATATACAAAGGTTTTTGAGAACACATAGGACATTGCAAATAACTTTAGAGAAATTTGGGATAAAGGATGAGACAGTTGAATTATAATGAGTAGGCACAGACCAGATAATGAAGGAGAAAAGGGAGATAGAGGGAATACTAATTGTG
>NW_003852408.1:27436525-27438313 GCF_000181295.1 Otolemur garnettii
CTTGCTACTTTCTGCTTGATACACTTGATACACTTGAATGAACAACATTCTCCTATCTGAAATGTTTTTCTCTCTGTATGGAGGCAGTCCTAGACCTAGCAATAGCACACACTAAAGGAATATCTGGTGGTAGTTCAGGTTCTGCCCCATTCTTTCCCATTGCAAACATTTTGGAGATGGGTATAAGATTTTTAGATTATTATTAGGCACTAAACACAAGTCATTCACTCTTCCAATTAAGACATGTAGCTAATACTACTGCTGGTAGTTTAGTTATCACCTTCAAAGCTGGCTTTAAAATAGCATTCTGTAATGTGCATGTAATCAAAGAATTGCTGAGTTTTGACAGGTGGAATTTCATTTGTGGTCTGACTGGTATAGACGTCAGAACATTCGCAAGGGTTCATGTTGTTGTGATAACTGCTCTTGCATAATAGTTTGTGTTTGTTCTAAGTAAATACCTGGAAATACTCAGCTCTGCATATTTTGCAGATAAAATGCCTCCCCAGAGGGCTACTCCCAAAAAACAATTAAAATAACTTTTAAAAATATTACAAAGGATATGTCACACTCTATTTACTACATATTTGTATTACATAGGGTCTATAAATCCCACTTGTATGCAAGAAGCAGAAATATACTCACGGGCAAGGATCAAATGTTCTGCAGTTGTTAATATTTGACCGGGAAGGGTGAGAAGCCTCCAGTATGAACCATACAAGGCTTTCCTCACCTTATATCACTACCCCTAACTCTAAGTTTCTGTCCTTGGCGTTCAGATTTCAAGTGCCAGCCAAGTTTCACTTTTTCCATGAAGTCATCTTAAGATGCTCCGACCTCAGTAGATTTCTCTGTTCCCTTAACTTCTGTTATACTTACAATCAGTATCAGACCTTAGCATCTAGTTGTTCTCTGGTTATTTCGTATGTTCTTGGCTCCTGAGCAAAATTTCTTGAATGTAAAAATCCCTTTTTAAAGTAAAATTAATTATTCCCATTAAGTAATATATGTTTTATGTTATGTGTTGTTTTCCTCAATGTTTTTAGAGATTTGTCTTCATATAAATTTAGTTCATTTATTTTAATTGCCAATTAAAGAACACAAGTTCATTGTTAAAAAAAATAAAGTGATAAAGAAAGTACCATAATCATAGAACTATCCAACAAACACTTTGTTTTCTTTACTTTATTCTAGATTTTTCCTATATTTTTTCATGAGTTTATACTGTACATAATGCCTAACTTTTTATTGATTAACTTAACATTTTCACATCAAAAATGTTCTTCTAAACAAATTATCATTTTCTTAATCTCCTAAAGCTGGGCATTTAGGGGATTTCCAATTATTTCCTATCATCTCATAATGATGATGTTAGCTAATGTTTTGTTCTTATCTCTTTTTTTTTATTACTTTATTATTATTTTTTTGAGACAGAGTCTCACTATGTCACTCTCAGTAGAGTGTCGTAACATCACAGCTCACAGCAACATCAAACTCTTGGGCTTAAGCAATTCTCTTGCCTTAGCCTCCCAAGTAGCTGGGACTACAGGGGCCTGCCACAATGCCCAGCTATTTTGTTATTGTAGTTGTCATATCGTTTGGCAGGCCTGGGCCAGGTTCAAACCCGCCAGCCTCAGTGTATGTGGCTGGGGCCCTAGCCACTGTGCTACAGGCGCCGAGCCTTATTATTATTTTTTTGAGACAGTCTCACTCTGGTGAGACTCACTGGTTGAGTTATAGCTCACAGCAACCTCAAACTCTTGGGCTCAAGCAATCCTCATGCCTCAA
>NW_003852408.1:27438519-27440493 GCF_000181295.1 Otolemur garnettii
CTCAGGCTGGTCTTGAACTCCTGAGCTCAAGCAATCCACCCACCTCAGGCTCCTAGAGTGCTAGGATTACAGGTGTGAGTTACCACTCCTGACCTTGTTCTTCCCCCTTTTAATGTCTGTTGCCAAACTATCCTTCAGAAAAAGGTTGTAAAATTTATATTCTCACCTGCAAGTATAATACTACCTGCTTCTTTCTATCTTTGCTGGCAGTGGGTGGTATCATTTTCAACAGAGCTAAGGACTCAGTGAACACTAAGGAAATAGGTGTTTTTTTGTTTGTTTGTTTTGAGACAGAGTCTTACTTTGTTGCTATTGGTAGAGTGCTCACTGCAAACCTCAAACTCTTGGGCTTCAGTGATTCTCTTGCCTCAGCCTCCCAAGTAGCTGGGACTACAGGCACTTGCCACAATGCCCAGCTATTTTGTTATTGTTGTTATTGCAGTTATCATCGTTGTTTTAATGGGCCTGGCCCGGGGTCAAACCCGCTAGCCTCAGTGTATATGGCCTGCACCCTACCCACTGAGCTACGGGTACCACCCACCAGATACTTTTTGTTGTTATTGTCATTGTTGTTTAGCAGGCCCTGGCCAGTTTTGAACCCACCAGTCCCAGTGCAGTGACCTAACCACTGAGCTACAGATGCCAAGCCAGGAAATAGTTTTGATAAATGGAGTAATAATAGTGTTTTCTCTACTACTTGTCACTACTGATTTTTTATAAGTAATTAGTTATTCATTCACTTGTTATAATTATACCACATGGATGGCCAAGGCACTGGCTCATGCCTATAATCCTAGCACTCTGGTAGGCTGAGGCAGGAGGACCGTTTGAGCTCAGTGTTCAAGATCAGCCTAAGCAAAAGCAAGACCCCCATCTCTACTAAAAATAGAAAAATTAGTCAGATACAGTTTGACTTGCAGTTAGCCATGATGATGCCACTGCACTTTAGCCAAGACAACAGAATGAGACTCTCTCCCAGAAATAAATAAATAAAAGATACCATGTGATGGTCCTTGATCCGCCTACTAAAAATGAATACAGCATTTAGAAATGAAACAAATACTTTATGAATTACTGAAACATAAAACACTGATAACTAGTTTCAAAGGTTAATATGTATGGAAGCTACTCTTGAAACAAAAGTTGTTCCAGAGTCCTAAGAAGTCTCTTGGGAACAAACAATTTGTCTCATTTTTCCAAGAATAAAAAGCACTAAAACTCTTCCTCTGGAGATTAGGACTATTAGAAAATCTTATCATCCATTAGCTAGTAGAGTCTTCAGAATTAGGGGTATTGTGCCAGAGAAGTCAAAATCTGGTGTGGATTTTCCTAGTACCAGACATCTTCTTCAATATGAAGGGGGAGAAAAATCAACACTAAAATTCTTGGAAGTGTTTTTGTTCATTTGTTGGTGGTGTTTTTTGTTTTGTTTTGTTTTTTTGAGACAGAGTGCCGTGGCCTCATAGTTTATAGCAACCTCAACCTCAAACTCCTGGGCTCAAGTGATCCTCTTGCCTCAGCCTCCCAAGTAGCTGGGAGTACAGGCACCTGTTACAATGCCCAACTATGTTTAGAGACAGGGTTTTGCTCTTGCTCAGGCTCATCTCAAATTCCTGAGCTCAAGCAATCCACCTGCTACTGCAGCCTCCCAGAGTGCTAGTATTAAAGGTGTGAGCCACCACACCCAGCTCTTTATTGTTGTTTTTATAACTTTAAACACTTCCATTCTTTTTTTGTAAATATTTCTATTCTTTTTTTAATTTTTTTAATTAAATGATAACTGTGTACATTAATGCAATCATGGGGTATAGTGTGGTGTTTTCATATACAATTTGAAATATTTTCATCAACCTGGTTAACATAGCCTTTATGTCATTTTCTTAGTTATTGTGTTAAGACGTTTATATTCTACTTTTAGAAAGATTCACTTGTACCCTTGTAAGATAAACCATAGAGGTGATCCAACCAATCACC
>NW_003852408.1:27440685-27441840 GCF_000181295.1 Otolemur garnettii
TTTCCAGCTCCATCCATGTAAACATGAAGGATGTAAAGTCTCTATCTTTCCTTATGGCTGCATAGTATTCCATGGTATACATATACCACAATTTATTGATCCATTTGTGGATCCATGGGCACTTGGGCTTCTTCCATGACTTGGCTATTATGAATTTGGCTGCAATAAACATTCTGATACAAATATCTTTGTTGTAATGTGGTTTTTGGTCTTCTGGATATATACCTAATAAAGGAATTGCAGGATCAAATGGCAGGTCTATTTTTAGTTCTCTAAGTGTTCTCCAGATGTCTTTCCAAAAGTTTGCATTCCCACCAGCAGTGTAGAAGTGTTCCCTTTTCTTCACATCCATGCCAGCATCTCTGGTTTTGGGATTTTGTGATATGGGCTAATCTTACCGGAGTTAGGCGATATCTCAAAGTAGTTTTGATTTGCATTTCTCTGATTAAGGATGGTGAGCATTTTTTCATACATCTGTAGACCATGTGTCTATCTTCTTTAGAGAAATTAATTTCAAGTCCCTTGCCCAGCCTGAGGTGGGATCACTTGATCTTTTCTGGCTAATATGTTTGAGTTCTCTATGGATTCTGGTTATTAAACCTTTGTCAGAGACATAACCTGCAAATATCTTCTCCCATTCTGAGGACTGTCTGCTTGCTTTACTTACTGTGTTCTTAGCTGTGCAGAAGCTCTTTAGTTTGATCAGGTCCCAATAGTGTATTTTTGATGTTGCTTCAATTGCCTGGGGAGTCCTCCTCATAAAATATTTGCCCAAGCCGATTTCTTCAAGTGTTTTTCCTATACTTTCTTCTAGTATTTTTATAGTTTCATGTCTTAAGTTTAAATCTTTAATCCAGTGAGAGTTTATCTTACTTAGTAGTGAAAGGTGTGGGTCCAGTTTCAGTCTTCTACAGGTCACCAGCCAGTTCGTCCAGCATGATTTGTTAAATAGGGAATCTTTTCCCCACTCAATGTTTTTAATTGGCTTGTCAAAGATCAGTTAACAGTAAGTAACTGGGTTCATCTCTTGGTTCTCTATTCTGTTCCATACATCTGCCTCTCTGTTTTCGTGCCAGTACCATGCTGTTTTAATCACTATTGATTTATAGTATAATCTGAGGTAAAGATGAAACAACAACAGACGCCTCAGAAATT
>NW_003852408.1:27442105-27448945 GCF_000181295.1 Otolemur garnettii
CCCAAACCAGGAAAAGACCCAACAAGAAAAGAAAATTATAGACCAATATCACTAATGAATATTGATGTGAAAATATTCAACATGATCCTAACCAACAGAATCCAGCAACACATCAAACAAATTATACACCACGACCAAGTGGGTTTTATCCTAGGATCTCAAGGATGGTTCAACGTACATAAATCTATAAATATAATTCATCACATAAACAAATTAAAAAACAAAGACCATATGATTTTGTCAATTGATGCAGAAAAAGCTTTTGATAATATCCAGCATCCCTTCATGATCAGAACACTTAAGAAAATTGGTATTGAAGGGACATTTCTTAAACTGATAGAGGCCATCTATAGCAAACCCACAGCCAATATTGTATTGAATGGAGTTAAATCGAAATCATTTCCACTCAGATCAGGAACCCGGCAAGGTTGCCCATTGTCTCCATTGCTCTTTAACATTGTAATGGAAGTTTTAGCCATTGCAATTAAGGAATAAAAGGCGATTAAGGGCATCCATATAGGGTCAGAAGAGATTAAACTTTTACTTTTAATCTGATGATATGATTGTATATCTGGAAAACACCAGGGATTCAACTACAAAACTCTTAGAAGTGATCAAGGAATACAGCAGCATATCAGGTTACAAAATCAACATTCATAAATCTGTAGCCTTTATATATACCAACAGCAGTCAAGCTGAAAAACAGTCAAGGACTCTATTCTGTTCAAAGTAGTGCCAAAGAAGATGAAATATTTGGGAGTTTACCTAACAAAGGATGTGAAAGATCTCTATAAAGAGAACTATGACAATCTAAGAAAAGAAATAGCTGAAAATGTTAACAAATGGAAAAACATACCATGCTCATGGCTGGGAAGAATCAATATTGTTAAAATGTCCATATTACCCAAAGCAATATATAATTTTAATGCAATCCCTATTAAAGCTCCACTGTCATACTTCAAAGATCTTGAAAAAATAATACTTCATTTTATATGGAATCAGAAAAAAACCTCGAATAGCCAAGATGTTTTTAAACAGATAAGTTATCACATTGTCACCCAGGCTGGAGTTCAGTGGCATGGTCATAGTTCACTGCAATCTTAAATGTCTGGGCTTAAGCCACCTGCCTCAGCCTCCCCAGTAGCTGATACTACAGGTTTGCACCACCACATTGGGCTAATTTTTAAGCTATTTCCTGTAGAGAGAGGGATCTCACTGTGTTTTCCAGGCTGGTCTCAAACTCCTGGCTTCAAATGAGCCTCCCACCTCAACCTCCTAAGTAGCTAGGACTACAGGTGTGTGCACTATGCTCGGCTAATTTTTTTCTTAAATTTTTTGCAAGGCAGGGTCTCATTTTGTTGCCCACACTGGTCTCGAAATCCTGGTCTCAAAAAATCTTCCTGCTTTGGTCTCCAAAAGGGCTGGAATTACATTCTCTGAGGAGAATTTTAATGTTTGCATTTTACTATGTGAATTTGAATATGTCTATTCATTCTTAAGAGCTTATTTTATTGAAAACTACCTCAGGCCTAGAATAACTAGATGAATGTCCTATTGTTTAAATGATTTAATTTTATAAGTTATCAGAAAGATCATACTAAGGTGATAAGTGGTCCCACTTTTGCAATGTACAAATCTTTTCACCTAAAGTAGTAATCATTATAAATAAGGATAGCTTTAAAAATTACTGATTTGAAACCTCATTTAAAAGGATGTATTCCATATTTTTATAATCGTTTTCTCCTCATGATTTGTGGAAAGTAGTGGAATGAGTTTATAGTTCATAAAGTAATATACAGTGGAAAGAGAATGTGATTGGGGTCAAAAGATATGGATTCTAATTCAGTATCTGCCCAGTATTAGCTATTTAACTTTAGACAAGTCACTTAATGTTTTGGGCTGCAGTTTCCCATACTATAAACCAAAAATCTGTTCGGGGTCTGCATTTCCCAGAAAGTGCGTTCTGTGAAACACCCATCTGATGTTCCATTGGAAAAACGGTTTCATGGTTGAATGCAATAGGGAAACAGTATATCTAGTAACTACCTCAAAGTTACCAGTGTTCATTAACATATTAAAGCCACTAAAAACCTCTCTAATTTAGAAGCTTATTGAACTGTTTAATCTAGTATTTCTCACTTATTTGATTCAAGGAACTTTAGAACTTGAGGGGCATGACAGTACTAAAATCCTATGGAACGAGAGTTCCAAAGAACACACTTTGGGAAATGATGGTCTCAGATCCTTTGAGACACCTGGATTTGAGGTACTATTCTTTCTCATATGAGTATTCAGCTAGTTGGGTCAGCATTCCCCAAAGTGTGTTCTCTGGAACACATGCCTTACAGGATATTCCTTTGGAAAAGGGGTTTTCCTGGTTGAATACATTTAGGAAGCACTGTATCTACCTTAGAAATTGCTCCTTTTTGTGAAACTTGCTTTTTTTTTTTTTTCTGGGCTTTTTATTTCAGAGAAGGTCACCACCATCCAGTCAGTCTTCTAAACTAGAATCCTGACGATCACCTTAGCATTTGCTCCTTCGTGTCCAGTATATATCAAATCCCGTTGATTCCACCTCCTTAGTATTTCTCCCTCCCATCTAGTCCCTTCCCCCCCCCCCTTTTACTATCTCTTGCTCTTACTGAGACCTGCAGCACTCTTCATCTGCGTTGTTGCTATCCCCTCCTAATTTTCTCCCACTCCAGTCTTGTCTCCCTGGTCTCTAAAACACAAACTCAGTTGTTTTGGACCTAAAATACTTCAAACACTTTATTATTTATTATATGTCCCAGATATCAAGTTCAAACGCCTTCATTTAGCACATGTTACCCCTTTGGTAAGGAGGCCCTTCCCATCTTTCCCCACCTCTTTGACCCTTCTCTGTGGCTGTCCTGATGAAATGAAATTACTTGCAGTGCCTCCAGGGGAGTGATTTTCAACTGGCGCGTGAAACGATCTTAGGTGTCCTGCAAAAATTTTTAAAGATCATTAATTAAATTATTTTTGAAAGAAATTCCAAGCACAGTTAAGTACATTCTTTTTCTTTTCTTTCTTTCTTTCTTTTTTTTTTTTTTTTGGACACAGTCTCACTCAGTTGCCCTTCATAGAGTGCCATGGCATCATAGCTCAAAGCAACCTCAAACTCTTGGGTTCAAGTGATTCTCTTGCCTCAGCCTCCCAAGTAGCTGGGACTACAGGTGCCTGCCACAATGCCTGGCTATTTTTTAAAGATGGGGTCTTGAACTCCTGAGCTCAAGTAATCCTCCTGCCTTGGCCTCCCAGAGTGCTGGAATTACAGGCATGAGCCACCATGTCCAGCCTATATCTTTTTTTTGGAACACAGTCTCATTCAGTCACCCTGCGTAGAGTGCTGTAGCATCATAGCTCACAGCAACCTCAAACTCTTGGGTTTAGGTGATCCTCTTGCCTCTGTTTTTCATTTTTAGTAGAGATGGGTCTTCGCTTTTGCTCAAGCTGGTCTCAAATTCCTGAGCACAAGCAATCCACCCACCTCAGCCTCCCAGAGTGTTAGGATTACAGGTGTGAGCCTGGACTTTTTACTTTTTTTTTGATCAACATAATTTAAATGTGCCTTGGAAGTTTAACTATAGGTTCAAGTGTGCAGTGAGATCAAAAAGGTTAAAAAACATTGCTCTATGGCATCTTACTATTTGGTGTCTCCACACCCCTGCACAGATACTGTCACCTTTGTGTGGAATGCCTGTTCTCTCCTCTTCATCTGGTTAGGTCCTCCCTATTATTGACCATTCAGTTTAAGAATCTCTCTCCTCACTGGGAAGGCTTTCCTGACCTGAAACATACTTCATATTCTCTAGCAGTGGCTTCCTTACCTTGGTTACCCAGTAGGCTGAAGCATAAGTAACATGTCATGTCTTTCTTCTCTTTGTATTCCTGGGCCTTAGTTGGACTATGATAGACTCTTATTGAATGAATGATTTCATGGCTTACAGGAACTGATGAGAACACTTTGGTGGAAGTATGACTTTGTTTTCTCTTCCAATTAGTCCAAAAAGAATTCTATGGTCTATTTTTTAATTTTTTTTGAGACAGAGTCTTATTATCCTGCTCTCAGTGGAATGCCATGGCATCACAGCTCACAGCAACCTCAAACTCTTGGGCTTAAGCAATTCTCTTGTCTCAGCCTCCCAAGTAGCTGGAATTACAGGTGCCCACCACAATGCCCAGCTATTTTTTGGTTGTAGTTGTCTTTGTTGTTTGGCAGGCCCAGGCTGGATGCCTCAGTGTATGTGGCTGGCTCCTTAGCTGCTGAGCTATAGGTGCCAAGCCTATGGTCTATTTTTTTAAAGGTTTGATGAGGTGGGTATCTTCCTTGTAAGTTATCACACAGCCTGGTAATAATATTGATGACATTAAGAATTTACTAGGTTTGGCATCTAGGTATGTCTAATCTCAATAAACCTGGCCACAAGGGGAATGAGGTGAGATGATATAAATAGATTTGCATGAAATAATCACTTATGAAAATTTTAACAGCATTTATTAATTTATAAATATTTATTGTGCTATGCTAGATGTAGAAGATATGATGATGAATAAATTGTATTACATTCACTTAGGGAAGTCATAAATTACTGCAATAATTATGATCAGAGGTAATGATGAATTCCGCAAGAAAGGAACAAAGAGTAAAAGAACTGGTCAGTAGCACTATTTTCATTCATAAGAGACAGTACTATTATATTGAAGCACTTACTGAACTCTACACAATGCAGTTATGATTCCAAAGTACAGGTATCTCAAGTGTAAAAGGCAGCCAGTCACAGTATTTTCGGGCTCCTAAATACCAGTTTGAAGCAGATTGCATACCAGTTTGGAACAGATTGTGTAAAAAAGACCAGAGTCACTCAGAAGTCCTCAAGAATATCAGGAAGTTAAGAATGTAGTTAATCAAACCAGGATGTGACCACAGGACCGAGAAATGAACACTCTAGTTCATAGGAAGGGAGCTAGGATTTCAGACATGTAGAGTAGTCAACTCTTTATGTGTGAAATTTCAAGATACAGAAATTCTTAGCAAGCAGATGAGAAGACATGAAAAAGGAAGGTTCGCTGGAACCCATTTCAGTTCACACTCCCAATTCCTCAATTGTTTTAATGTTGTCAACAAATTTTCTTTGCATGTAGCCAAGCTAGTATAATTTAATTCCGTTTTTTTCTTCCTTTGATCAACTTTAGGTGAAGGTTAAAATAAGGACGTAAATCAATACCCAAGTCTGCCTAAGCCTGCATCAAAATAAGCAGTATCTGAGCTTGGTAATAAGGAAAAATGCCAACACCTTACTCCTAAACAATTTCAATAAGGGAGAGGTCAGGAATTAAGGACGCCAAGATAAACAGATTCCGAAGTTTAAAAAAAGCAACTAAAGATAATTGAAATGTCTAACTTCTAAAGGCTAATACACTGCATGAAACTACAGAGTTTTTGGCCAAAATGGGATTTCCTACAGAAGGGCCTCACAGATTTCAGTGACAGTGGTCCTGGAAGCGCCCAGGACAACAGCTGACGCGTTACCGGAGTCTCTGGAAGGCTTAAAGGTAGACGCTTACACCTCCCCGACAGATATGCTGGGGCTCGGCCGTCGGGACGGAGGCGGCAGGGCCCGCTCCCTAGGAAAGGCGAACAGGGGGTGGGGCCGCACCGGGATTTTCCTCCCCTACTCATTCATTCTCTGATTCACTCGTTCCTGGAGGCGGTTCACGGAGACGCGCGGAGGAAAGGCGGGGTCGGGAGCACAGCCCCGGCAGGGTGCGGTTCGCCGCCTGGAGGGAGGCGCGCGGGGGGCGAGGGGGCGCCTGCGGGCGGGGCGGGCGCGGCGGCCTGCGCCGGAAGTGAGGGGTTGGCGGCGCACGGGGGGAGCGCGCGGCCCGGCGCGAGACGGTCCTCCCGTCGGCCGCCTGTCCCTCGGCCCCGCCTTCTGCGTCTCGGCCGCGGGCGGCTGCGCCCGGCTCCGCCGCCGCGGGGCGCCGTGACCGCCCCGCCCTCGCCGCTGCCGCCGCCGCCGGGTCAGTCAGTCAGTCAGTCAGTCAGTCACGGAGCGCGCGGCGCGGGAGCAGCCGGCGCTCGCTGCGTGTCCGGGAGGGAGCGCGGCGCCTGGGGAGGAGGCGGAGGCAGCTGCTCGAGGAGCGTGAGCCGCAGCTGCCCTGCTCGGGGCCACGACGGTAGTCAGAGCAGCCGGAGGGCCAAGCTGCCGCCGCGGTGAGTGCTCAGCTTCGCCCTCGGGGCCAGGGGATGGAGCTGGGCGGTCGCGGAGCGATGAGGCGCTCCCGCCTCCATTTTCCCGGCGCCTGGCCCCGCCATCCAGGCGCGGTGCGGGCGGCCGCAGCCTGGGGCGGGGTCGCTGCGGGGCTCGGGCTCTGGCCGAGGCCGGCTGGACCGCCCCGGGCGAAGCGGCCGGCCAGTGGGTGGGGGTCGATGGGCCTGACTGCACCCTACACCCCTGGGAACCGTGACTGAGGGAAACAATGAGATATGGGGCCGCCTGGGGAGGGTGCGGTTGAGCTTCTCCGACCCGGCACCGAGGGCTGGTGGCCGGGACCGCGGGGAGGAAAAGAGTCTCCCCCGACTAGCCGCAGAAACCACAGTCTCTCTGTCGGGTTGCTCAGGTTTCCATGCGCCCCATCTTTCAGGGACGAGTTCAGTGCAGGGATTTAGCAAGGCGGGGCGCCTTCTGTGTCTTCTTTCTAATTAAGCTGGCTGAGTAATTGCTCCATTGCTTTTTAGCTCCATGTCATCTTTCCGTGTGTTATGTACCTTCCCGCCGGAAATACAAACTGCAGTTCATTGCGGGGGGGGGGGGG
>NW_003852408.1:27448965-27507630 GCF_000181295.1 Otolemur garnettii
AGGGAAGGAGGGGGCAGTGTAATAGTGTTAGTCGGTCTGCCTTCGTTTTAGCGCGGCTTGAAAGATGTGGTTTTCTTATTCAGCCAGTGTCTTAGGATGTCCCCACTGTGTAAGCTGGAAGCCGCATAAACCTTATTGCTTATAAGCACGAAGACGTGGCTTAATATGAAATAAGAGATTTGGGGGAGGGTGTGTTACATGTGTCTTGCGTGTGTGCATTTCTTACATTCTGTGGGAAGATCGGTTGGGGAAATTGGGAGACTGGGAAAGTTCTTCACTCAGTCTCCCAATAAGGTTGATGTTGTCTGCAGCATTTCTCATAGATGTGTGGAGAGCTGCTTCTGTGTGTCCTCTGTAAAGGAACAGTAAAGGAAATGGGGTTAGGCGGGCGGCGTGATCAGATTATTAAACGGCCTATTGAGTCGGGGAGAATATTAAATTCAGCAAACATTTATGGGATACCTACTCTCTGTCAGGCAAGGCGGGAGACACCCAAGTGAACAAGACCTAGAAAATGGGGCGGTGGAAAAAGCTCTTTGGAGCCAGGGAAACCAAAGTCCCCAATGCCTTGGAATTGGCTAAAAGTGGGATGTTGAGTAAGCTATTGAACTGTCTACAGTGCATTCGTTTCCTGTCGGTAAAATGGGAATAACACCACCTGTTTACATCCCCAGCTGATTTTTATACAGATTAAATGAGATAATGTCTGCTACAAACAGGTAACATCTTGCTAGGCACTGAAACACCCTAAATTCGTTTCCTTCCTCTCCTACTGCTCTCTGGGAATTTCACTGGGGGAGGGTGAGGAAGAAGTGAATATAGATAAGTGCTTTATATAAAGAGATGTTGAAGTAGAGGTGTAGAATATGGGAGAAGAAGAGATCCTAGTTTGGGGGAATTGGGGAAGAATTTATGACGCCTCAGCATTGAAGTGGAACCTTTAAGGATGAGTAGGATTTCAGCAGATGCAGATGGGCAGGGGGAGGACATTCCACATAGAGGTGGTGCTGTCCTTTGAGAGCTGAATTGTGGAGGAAGATCATTGGGGGAAGGGCAAAACAGAGCCACCGAAAAGCTTTTTAGCTCTTGTTGGGTCTGACCTTCAAAGATTGTCTGGGTTGTTTTCCTTTTGGGTCATGAATTTCTCAGAAACCAGATATAACTCTATTAAAGTAAGTAGAAGAATGTCTGCAGAGTTTAATTCATGAATTTTTGGATTGCTGCTTTCTTCTGTTTGAAATTAATAAAGAATTATTTGTAGATGTTACTTTGTGACATCTGTCAAATGATATCTCTATTTGACAGAAGAAGCAGCTAATTTTTTAGACTTAGAGGTCTCTCTAAGATTATAGAGTAAGTTAACTGGATGAAAGAAGTGGATTGTGGGCTCTATTCAGTGCTCTTTCACAGATATTTAACACTATTTTTTGAAGAGGTGTTTTTAACCATTGTCTTTGAGGACAGTTATGACATGTTTCCACCTTTTGGTTCCCATCCCATAAATAAATACTTATTAGATTGGCATCGTGGAGATAACTATCACACTATTCTAAGATTCTTGGATATGTCATGTCTTTGCCTCCTGCCTGGGTTGGTTTGGAAGTAGTTGAATGTCAACATGAGCACTGTTAATCCCAAAGTCTTATTTTAGGAAAATTAATGTTCGTAAAACAAGATGTGATGACCTTAGTCAAATAACTTACTAGGATTTTTAATTCCTTTACCTATAAAATGAGATTTTTTTTTTATTAGATCACTGGTTTTTAAACTTTTGTACTGAACTCAATAATTTTAAGGAGGCACTTAGATTTCATTAAATTTCATTAAAATATAATTTAAACTCATAAAAAGTGACTATTATATAACATGCACTGCTTTAAATACTTTATATATGTTAATTTATTTAATCTTCACTATAATCCTGAGAGATAGGCTCTATTACTATTTGAGAAAACAGGCACAGATAATAAGTTACTTGCCTAAAGATTGCAGAGCTGAGTTTGAAACTGGGCAGCCTAAATCTAAACCGTGTTAACCACTGTCCTATATTGCCACCATACATATCCTTTTTGAAAAAATTTGTGGTTAGCTGGGCATGTTGGCATTCTTTAATCCCAGTTACTCTTGAGCAGTGGTTCTCGACCTGTGGGTCACAACCCACAGGAACCATATAAAAGGGCCACAGCATTAGGAAGGTTAAGAACCGCTGCCCTAGAGGCTGAGACAGGAGGATCTCTTGAGGCCAGAAATTTGGTTCCAGCTGGGGCAACGTAGCAAGACCCCATCTCCAAAAAAAGTAGTGGTAAACACATTATATAAAATTTAACCATTTTAACTGTTTTTAAATGTACTGTTCAGTGGCATTAAGTACATCCATGTTATTGTGCTACCATTACCACCATCTCCAGAACTTTTTCATCCCAAATTGAAATTCTGCCCATTGAACAATAACTGCCTCTCTTCTTCCATCCCCTCATAACAGCTTTTCTACTTTATTAATTTGACTGCTGCGGGTACTTAATGTAAGTGGAATCTTATAATATGTGTCCTTCTGTGGTCTACTTATGTCACTAGCATAATGTTTTCAAGGCTTATTCATGCTGTAGCATGTATCAGAAGTTCCTTTATAAGGCTGATTAATATTCCATTGTGTGTATGTATGTATATATATACCTACCACATTTTGTGGACATTTGGGTTTTTGTCTTTTGGCTATTGCGAATAATGTTATTATAAACATTGGTATGCAACTGTCTTTCAGTCCCTGCTTTCAGTTCTTTTGGATGTATACCTAGAGGTGGATTTGCTATTTTATATGGTAATTTGGTATTTAATTTTTGGGGGAACTGTCTTATTCCACATAGCCACACCATTTTACATTACCACTAGCAATGCACAAGGGTCCAATTTCTCAACATCTTGCCAACACTTATTTTCTGGTGTTTTTTTCTTTTTATGTTTTCCGTGATAGCTATTCTTTTGTTTGTTTGTTTATTTTTGAGACAGAGTCTTACTTTGTTGCCCTTGGTAGAGTACCTTGACATCACAGCTCATAGCAACCTCAAACTCTTGGGCTCAAGCAATTCTCTTGCCTCAGCCTCCCAAGTAGCTGGGACTACAGGCGCTTGCCACAGTGCCCAGCTATTTTTAAAGACAAGGTTTCACTCAGGCTCTGGCTGATCTCGAACCTCTGAGCTCAGGCATTCCACCCACCTCGGCCTCCCAGGTGCTGGGATTACAGGCATGAGCCACCATGCCAGCCAAAGCTGAGCTTCTTTTTATGTGCTTACTGGCTATTTCTATATTTTTGGAGAAATGTCTATTCAAGTTCTTTACCTGTTCTTAAAGTGAGTTGTTTGGGTTTTTGTTGTTGAGTTGAAGGAGTTCTCTGGATATTAACCCGTTATCAGATATATGATTTGTAATTATTTCTTCTCATTCTGTGGGCTGACTTTTTGCTGTCTTTTTTTTTTTTTTTAAGTAAAAAACCATGGAACACATCACAAATTTCTGTCATCCTTGTTCAGAGGTCATGCTAACCTCTGTATCATTACAATTTTAGTATATATGCTGCTGGAATGACCACTCACTGTCTTGATGGTAAACTATCCTTTAGTGCATAGAAGGTTTAAATTTTGATGAAGTCCAGTTTATTTTTTCTTTTGCTGCCTATACTTTTGGTGTCATGTCCAAGAAATCATTGCCAAATTCAGTGTCATGAAGGTTTTCTTCATGTTTTCTTTTAGGAATTTTACAATGTTAGTTGTTATATCTTTGATCTATTTTGAGTTAATTTTTGCATATAGTATTGGGTAAAGGTCCAACTTCATTCTTTTGTTTCTTTTTCTTTTCTTTTTTTCTTTTTTTTTGAGACAGCGTCTCAAGCTGTCACCCTGGGTAGAGTGCCATGGCATCACAGCTCACAGCAAACTCAGACTCTTGGGCTTAAGTGATTCTCTTGCCTCAGCCTTCCAAGTAGCCGGGACTACAGGCGCCCACCACAACGCCTGACTATTTTGTTGTTGTTGTTGCCGTTGTCATTGCTGTTTTAGAAGGTCCTGGCTGGGTTTGAACCTGCCAGCCCCAGTGCGTGTGGCTGGCACCCTACCCACTGAGCTATGGGCGCCACCCAACTTCATTCTTTTGCATATGGATGTCCAGTTTTCCCAGCATCATTTGTTGAAAGGACTATCCTTTCCCCTATTTTATGCGCTTGGTACACTCACAGACTCATTTTCATATGTGTGTATGTGTATGTATGCCATATATGTATATAAATTCTTAACACATTAAAGACCATAGTGCTACATGGTTAATTAGGAAGATAGGATGAGACAGATACTCATGAGAACAAAGCTCTCACTCTCCTATTTACTTGTGAATTTTAAGTTTGAAACCAGCCTGAGCAGTGGATTTTTATAAGGAAAGTTATAGATTGCAGTAGACTTTTCTTTTCTTTCTTTCTTTTGTTTTTGTTTGTTTGTTTGTTTATTGAAGATAGAGTCTCAAGCTGTCGCCCTGGGTAGAGTGCTGTGGTGTCATAGCTCACAGCAACCTCCAACTCTTGGGCTCAGGTGATCTTCTTGCCTCAGTTTTTCTATTTTTAGTAGAGACAGGGTGTCACTCTTGCTCAGGCTGGTCTCAAACCTGTGAGTTCAAGCAATCCGCCCGCCTCAGCCTCCTGGATTGCTAGGATTACAGGTGCGAGCCACAACGTCTGGCCTGCAATAGTTTTTTTAAAACATTAGTCTTGCATATATCTATTCATACAAAATTGTCTCAACTGTACATTACTGTGGCACATGTACTATGCTCAGGTAGGTAAGACACAGGCACATTTTTGTTTGGGTTATACTCATTCTGTATAAGTCATTGGTATAGTAACAATGAACATGTAACAGTCAGTTCTAATATAGTATAGATGTTTTTATGGGTCATTGCAAGTTTTGTGTTTTTTTTTTCCCACTCGCCTTAAAGCTGTGGTTAGATACTGTTAGTCAATTTTGAAAGAAAAGATTATCTTATTTTCTTAAACTTTTGGATCAGTATATTTGAAAAATATCTTGAGACTGCAAAGTGAACAGTTAAGAGCTACTGTCTGTACTTACAACTACTTCTCTGGTTGTAATCAAAACAAAATTAAACAAAAATAAATGGATAGCTTAGGTGGTCCTAGGAGTATAATTAACATCTCTGACTCACAGTTTCTCTCTTTGAGTTTGTAATTAATAAAATGTATTTGAACATAAGATAGTATTAGCACCATATTTGCCAGTTTTATGTATTTGGGAAGCTATATAAAATTTCATCAGAGAAAGTTTTGTTGTGAAATATTTTTAAAGCCCCAATTATGTGACTTTTGAAGCTTATCACATTCTTTTCTTGTTATTATTTTAAGATATCACACTTTGAGATAGATATCTTAAAATGCATCACTTATGATTTATAAATTGACTTTTTAAAGGTTTATATTTTTGCTATTAATAAAGTGCATTCTGTTTTTCTGCCGTAGGAAGAGTTAGGCATAATACAGAAATCTAAAAGAGATATTTTCTTCTCCAAAATAGAGAGGATGCCAGTTTTAAGTGGAGAATACAAGGAATTAGTAGATAATGAAATCGAGAAAGCAGGGACCACAAAGAAGCAAAAGGGACTGGGAGATGAAAATAGGGAAGATAAGCAAAGAAATTAGGTTTGGAAAAGGAAGGACAAGTCCTCCCTTTATGTGAAAAGAAAAGCAAGATTGGGAGGTCCAGGATTAATGGCTTAATATTATGTAAGACAGTTAAAATTTAAGCCCCCTGGTGAATTGGTTGAGCTGGCAAGTTGGTGACCAGCCTGAGCAAGAGTGAGACCTGGTCTCTACTAAAATAGAAAAATAAGCTGAGTGTTGTGAGGGGGTGCCTGTAGTTCCAGCTAATCGGGAGCCTGAGGCAAGAGGATCTCTTGAGCCTGAGAGTTAAAGTTGCTATGAGCTGTGATGCCATAACTCTACCCAAGGCAACAAAGTGAGATTCTATCTCAAAAATAAAATAAAATAAATAAATAAAGAACTCCCCTGATAAAAGTGGTGATATTTGATGAAAATTAGGACTATAAACATGTTGAATAGACTCAAGTATTGTAGAATTGTAATTATCCAGTTTTGCAGTGATGCTAAAGTTGGGTGCCTTTTTGGAAATTACCTTTGGGGGAGCTTACTCAGTTTAATACATGAAAAGAAGTATTAGTTAAGTTACTATAGCAAGACAAACTAATAATGTGACTTGAAAATACAATGTGTTCTTTATCCCAAATTTATATGCCTTAATGCCGCTATGCATGTTTCCTAGGCATGGTTTTTTCTCCCTAATTTTTCCTATCAGAAATTTACTTACCCTTGGAAACCCAGTTCCATTGCCATACACATTCTTTGTTACTTTATTTGACTCTAGTCAAAATTAATTGCTTTCTTCTTCATTCCTGCAGGCCTTACTTGATTTCCTGTATGATGTAGAAAATTGTGTATAATCTTACATGCCCTTGAATTCTGGAGTATTGGACCTGGTTTTACTCATCTGAAATGTCCCTCAGTCCCCTAAATATAATAGAAATTCAATAACAAGTTTTTATGAAAGCCTTAATTTGAAGCATTCTTTACAGTTGGTGTTTTATCTCTTGAAAGAATTCACAAAAATCTAGTAATGTTTATTCATAAAGAATAATTCTTTCTTTCTTTTTTTTTTTTTTTTTGAGACAGAGTCTCACTTTGTCACCCTTGGTAGAGTGCCATGGTGTCACAGCTCACAGCAACCTCAAATTCTTGGGCTTAAGCAATTCTCTTGCCTTAGCCTCCCAAGTGGCTGGGACTACAGGTACCCGCCACAATATCTGGCTATTTTTTTGTCATTGTTGTTTAGCTGACCCAGGCTGGGTTCAAACTCACCAGCCTTGGTATATATGGCCGGCTGAGCTATAGGCACCGCTGAAATAATTATTTCTCAACTCACTTGGTTTATTTCATATTGTAACAAATGACATTGGAACCTGGTGAAGGAAATCAGTCATCTCCCTTATGTGTGCATATAGTACTTTATAAATGTTACTAATGGTTCAAAAATATTTTTGTTTACCCTAAGTTTTTAGAAAATACATATATTTTAAAGCAGGAGCAGTGAATATGATGCATTATATTTGAAAAATCTTGGTTTTAGTACTCAGTGATACAGTTCCAAAGTCTGTCTCTTAAATCTGTTTCTTTGGTACTTGGTATTAGTGTTTGTCATAGCTGAAAAGGCAGCTCAGGGATGTAATACCCAAAAAGAATAAATGTATCTTTGGCTATACTTTGTATTCAAAGTACAAGTGTTCATTGTTAAATTTCTCTCCATCATTTATGCCAGATTTGGTTAGTAAAAATGTGTGCTCTATATGTCAGTCACCTGTTCTTGCAAACCAGTGTGAGGATTTACCATTATGTATTCTTAATGGGATCAAAATAGATCCCATTAAAATGGGACTCTGTTCAGAGGCATTTAAAAAGTTGAAAGTGGCTTCTCTATTAGAGTGTGCAGAGTATTTTAAGATGGCACATGTTTTCTATTGGAACAGAATTATTTCCTTATTATGTTCTAACATATCTCATTTTTCTTTAAGGCTTAGGTAGATAAACCATGTTTTTGCTTTTAAAAATAATGTCTAGGTAGCATATGGCTACAGCCACTTATCACAGATATTCCACAAATTTAGAATTTTAGCGTTTTTATAAAAGATAAATGCTTAACTCATCCTTACGTTGAACAGCTCTTGTGAATCAAATCTTTGGGGTACAAAATACTCTGGTCACTTCACAGCCACATCAGTAACAATCCCATAACACTTGGCTCTCTTCTTGCTTTGACTTCTCCTTTGTTTCAACAGTTGCTTTTAAAATTAAACCTTACCTTTTCCCACAACTTTCTTTTGTTGAGGTCAAAGCAGCTGCTTCCTGAAAGATTATATATTTCTTCCATAAAACATTGTTTGTATTAAGGAAGTCATTTACTATTGAGAATATATCTTTTCTGGAATACTAGTTTTACAAAACAGTAGATTATTTTATTTTGTTATCTAAAAAGAATCTAACAAATGCTATCACACTTCCATCAGAATACATAGAATTACTTAGTACCAGAATACTTAGGTTAATTTACATGATGTGTGACTGTTTGACAGGTGGCTGTAGTGAAGAAGCTTGTCATTCTGTGTGTTAAAGACGAGTACATATCAGTCCGGTGTGATGGCTCATGCCTTTGTAATCCCAGCATTTCAGAGGCGGAGGTAGGAAAATTGCCTGAGCTCACAGGTTTGAGACCAGCCTGGGCCAGAGCAAGACCTCGTTTTGAAAAATAGCTGGGCATTGTGGTGAGTACCTGTAGTCCCAGCTACTTGGGAGGCTGAGGCAAGAGAATCTCTTAAGCCCAGGAGTTTGAGGTTGATGTGACGGCACTCTACCAAGGGTGACAAAAACTCTCCCTCAAAAAAAGAAAAAAAAAAGATAAGTACTTACTATATATAGAATATATATGTCTGTTAAGATAAAAATTAAGTAAAAATAAAGCTTCTAATATGATCCATTTTTTTCTTTGAGACAGTCTTGCTCTGTTATCCCAGCTATAGTGTTGTGACATCATCGTAGCTTACTATAACTTCTGAACTCAAGCAGTCCTCCTGCCTCAGCCTCTCAAGTAGCTGGGACTTACAGGTGCATGCCACCATGCCTGCCTAATTTTTTTTTTTTTCCTATTTTTAGTAGAGATGGGTCTCACTCTTGCTTACATCAAAAATGCCTGACTTCAAACTATTTCTCCCACCTTTGGCCTCCCATAGTGCTAGGATTACAGGCACTTTCTTTTCCTCGTTGCCAACTTTAGCTTTGACATTCTGGTTGAAAATCATCTGCCTATGTAAGTGTAGATCTATTCCTGGGATCTCCATTCTGTCACATGGATGTATTAATAATTCTGTGTCTTTCTTCCAATACTGCATTGTCTTGATTGCTTAGAGATAGTCTGGATGTCAAATGGAATAAGTGCCTCAGTCTTTTCAAGTTAGTTTTGGCTATTAATGTCATTTGCTTTTCCATGTAAATTTTAGAATAAGTTTGGCAATTTCTGGGATCTTGATTGCAGTTACATTGAATACCTAGTTCAATTTAGGGAGAATTAGCATTAATAATATTGTATTTTCTAATCCATTAAGAAGATATGTCTGCCTACTTGTACAGTTTCATGAGTACTTTTGTAGGTGTTACTAAAAATAAAACTGTCCAGGCAGGGTGGCTCGTGGCTGTAATCTTAGCACTCTGTGAGGCCTAGGCAGGCTGATAGCTTGAACTCAGGAGTGCTAAACCAGTCTGACCAAAGCAAGAACTATCTCTTCTAAAAATAGAAAACCTAGCTGGTAGTCTTGGCAGGTGCCTCTAGACTCAGCTACTCTGGAGGCTGAGGCAAGAGGATTGCTCAAACCCAGAAGTTTGAGGTTACTATGAGCTATGCCACCATGGCACTCTATCCAGGGCAACAGAGTGAGACTGTCTCTAAATAAATAAACAAACTACTGGGTAAAAGGATTTTTTTTTTTTTTTTAAGACAGAGTCTCACTCTTATGCCCTGCATAGAGAGTAATGGGGTCATCACTGCTCACAGCAACCTCAGACTCCTAGGTAAGTGATTGTTTCAGCCTCCCAAATAGCTGAGATTATAGGCTCCCACTCTTGCTCAGGTTGGTCTTGAACTTTTGAACTCAAGTAGTCTGCCTGCCTCAGCCTCCCTGAGTTTTAGGATTAGAGGCATGAGCCACCTAGCCAGGCCAGGATAAAGAAGTTTTACTTTTTGATATATGCTGCCAAGTTTCCCTCCCAGGATGATTGTATCAGTTTACATGCATACCAGTCATGTATGAGAGTTGTATTTTCTGTGCCCTCTCATCATTGGGTAGTATCTGTCTTTCTGAAAGTTTTTCAGTACAATCGATGAAAAATATACCACTTATTTCAGATTTTCCTAAAAAAAAAAAAAAAAGACCTTATTTAGGTCTTTAATGTCTTAAGTGTTAACAGTATTTTGTATTTTTCAGTTGTCTAAGAATGTGTCATATAAAAACTACATGCTATCTTATTTCTCTCAATTTTTAAAGCCAGATTATTATTTACTTGTGCTTTATTATTACAATACAAGTTAAAATATGGGGCAGTACCTGTGGTTCAGTGGGTAGGGCGCCAACCCCATATACTGAGGGTGGCAGGTTCAAACCCGGCCACAGCCAAACTGCAACAAAAAAATAGCTGGGCGTTGTGGCGGGTGCCTGTAGTCCCAGCTACTCGAGAGACTGAGGTGAGAGAATCACCTAAGTTCAGGATTTGGACATTGCTGTGAGCTGTGTGACACCACAGCTCTCTACTGAGGGCGATACAGTGAGGCTCTGTCTCTACAAAAAAACAAATAATAAAATGTGGTATAGAGATATTTCATGGAATAACACTAATGCATAGAGAGACCATGTATTCTGATGTGATAATGCTGGAAATAGAGAAGATTAAAATAAAACCGGTATCTTTAGAAATGTAAAAATAGAAGTTTAAAGCTATATAGTTATTGGCATAATTCTTTGGGCTTTGTATATTTGCATATATTAATATTTAAAAGTCTGTCTTGGCCCAGCACCCATAACTCAGTGGTTAGGTTCGAACCCACCCAGCCTCACTAAACAACAATGACAACTACAACAAAAAAATAGCCGGGCATTGTGGCGGGCACCTGTAGTCCCAGCTACTTGGGAGGTTGAGGCAAGAGAATCGCTTAAGCCCAAGAGTCTGAGATTGCTGTGAGCTGCGATGCCATTTCACTCTACTGAGGGTAACACAATGAGACTGTCTCAAATAAATAAATAAAATAAAAGTCTGTCTTTATTTTTTAATTTATTATTTGTATATATTCATGGAATGTTGTTTAAACTTAACTGTACAATATGCATATATTTTCATTTAAAATTTAAAAATTTAAAGTATTTTTAGCCTGGTTATAATGGTTTACATCTGAAATTCCAGCACTTTGGGAGGCCAAGGCAGGAAGATTGCATGAGGCCAGGAGTTCAAGACCAGCCTAGGCATCATATCAAGACCTCTCCATCTCTAAAAAAATTAAAAAAAAAATTGTGTATGGTAGTGCTTGCCATTTGTAGTCCCAGTTATTCAAGAGGCTGAGGCAGGAGGATCTCTTGAGCCCAGGAGGTTGAGGTTGTAGGGCTATCTGATCATGCCAGCCTGGGTGACAAAGCAAGACTGTTTCTAAAAAAAACAGATAAAATGAAATAAAAGTGTTTTTTTTTTTTGTTTGTTTGTTTTTTGAGACAGTCTCACTTTGTCACCCTTGGTAGAGTTCTGTGGCATCATAGCTCACATCAATCTCAAACTCTTGGGCCTAAGCGATTCTCTTGCCTCAGCCTCCCAAGTAGCGGGGACTACAGGTACCTACCACAGTGCCTGGCTATTTTGAGAAACAGGGTCTCACTCTGGCTCAGACTGGTCTCGAACCTGTGAGCTCAGGCAATCCACCCACCTCAGCCTCCCAGAGTTGTAGGATTACAGGTGTGAGCCACCAGGCTCAGCCTGAAATAAAATACTTTTAAAAAACAAAGTAAGTTTGTTTTTAATTTTGAAACATTGTAATCCAAAGTATAAGACATATACATTTATATACTTACAGGAGTAATAGTGTTTTTTTGTTATTTTGGTTTTTTGAGACAGAGTCTCACTCTGTTACTGCCCCAGGCTAAAATGCTATGGCATCATAGCTCACAGCAACCGCAAACTCCTGGGTTCAGGTGATTCTCCTGCCTCAGCCTCCAAGGAGCTGGGATTACAGGCACCTGCCACAATGCCAAGCTAATTTTTCTATTTTAGTAGAGACGGGGTCTCGCATTTGCTCGGGCTGGTCTCAAACTCTGGAGCTCAAGCAATCCACCTGGCTTGGCCTCCCAGAGTGCTAGGATTATAGGTGTGAGCCACTGCACCTGGTTGAGTAATAAGTGTTTATGTGTTGCTTCAAATAATTTTCTTAAAAGAAATGTAACATGTGCAATGAAAATCCTCCCCCAGATAATTTGTGTTATTCCAGCATGTTTTAATACATTTTATATGTAAGTATGTATTTATAAAATATTACTTGTACTTTGCTTTTGAATTTTACATAAATATGCTATGTCTTTAAAATTTGCATTTTTTTTACTAAACATATGAGTGATATTTTTCATGTTGCTTCTTACAGACCCAGTTCATTCTTTTTATAATCAGAAGCCAAATTTTCTACCATAGTAAGTAGGATAGTTGGGAAGTCACAGTGAACATTTTTACATTTCTCTAGTGAGTGTCTTCCAAGTTGGACATTTAGTGGTATTTCTGGTTCATAGGATATGTAATCTCTAAATGTCTCTCCAACATGTTGAAAAATATATGTTTTACCAGAATGTTCCCGTTGCTCCGCATACTTCCCAAACTCTGGTTTTATTAATTACTATTTTTGCCAGCTCTATGGTTATGAAATGGTTATTTTTTAAAACTAACATTCTTTAGTTTGTTACTGGAAGTATAGTTATTAGGATAAGGAGTAGTTCTCTATATTTTTTTTTAATCCATGGAAATTGTTTTCTTGCAAATGTTCATTAAGAAATGGTTCCAATCACAAATTTTGTTTTTTTTTTGAGACAGTCTTCACTATGTTGCGCTGGGTAGAGTACTGTGGTGTCACAGCTCACAGTAACTGCAAACTTTGGGCTTAAGTGATTCTCTTGCCTCAGCCTCCAAGGAGCTGGGACTAGAGGCGCCCGCCACAACACCCGGCTATTTTTTGGTTCTAGTCTCATTTGGCAGGCCCGGGCTGGATTCAAACCCACCAGCTCCAGTATATGTGGCTGGTGCCCTAGCCGCTGAGCTACAGGTGCCAAGCTGGTTCCAATCACAAATTAAAACTTATAAAAGAGTTTTGAATGCAAGCATTGTTTATGTTTATTCACAGTGGGATAAAAGTGCTTTCTTTAAAAAAATATTAGTTGTCCTGGCTGTAAGACTATTTGATATTGGAGAATTGCCAAAAATGCATTAACTCTAGTATTGTGACATCTGTGTAGATAATTTAGATGATTGTTTGGCTAACAGAAACCATGGCTGCTTTTACTTCTGGTGACCTTTTTATTTGGGCAGAACATATTTAATTTTTGGTAATCATGTTTAGTCAAGTAAAAATATATCCAGTTATGGTTAAGCTTTTCAAAAACATTCAAGTTATTTGGTAAGTACTTATAAGAGTAGAAATTGCTCTGGTAATACTGAAAGTATCATTCTTATATAATTTTTCTTTTTCTTTAAATCCTCTCCACCTCCATATGTAGATAGTTTAAATTTTTTTTTGTTTGTTTTCAGTTTTTTTTGGCCAGGGCTGGGTTTGAACCCACCACCTCTGGCATATGGGGCCAGTGCCTTACCCCTTTGAGCCACAGGTGCTGCCCAACAGTTTAAATATTTTGTACTTAAAATATTATAACATGTAGGTGCATATTTTTAAAGAGTATAAAAGGTACAAAAAGTACAGAGAATTTTATAAAACTGAGGGAAGGGACTGTGTCTGCCTTTAAAATAGCTATATTCTCTGTGCTTACTAGCATCACGACTGACTCAGTAATATGTTAAGTATTTGTTGAACATACAATGTTATTTCTTTTTAAGAATTAGTAATCTTCAGTGAAAAATGTTTTTATTAGTAAAATAAGTACAGAGTTGATTGTGTTTGAACCTAGAATTCTACCAATTCATTGTTAAATAGCAATTTAAAAAAAATGAGACAGGCTCACGGCCTACAGACACATGAAAAAATGCTCATCATTTTTAATCATCAGAGAAATGCAAATCAGAACTACTTTGAGATATCATCTAACTCCAGTAAGATTACCCCACATCACAAAATCCCAAAACCAGAGATGTTGGCATAGATGTGGAGAAAAGGGGAACACTTCTCACTGCTGGTGGAAATGCAAACTAATACATTCCTTTTGGAAAGATGTTTGGAGAACATTTAGAGATCTAAAAATAGACCTGTCATTTGATCCTATAATTCCTCTACTAGGTATATCCAAAAGACCCCAAATCACATTATAACAAAGATATTTGTACCAGAATGTTTATTGCAGCCCAATTCATAATTGCTAAGTCAGGGAAGAAGCCCAAGTGCCCATCAACACATGAATGGATCAATAAATTGTGTATATGTACACCATGGAATATTATGCAGCCTTAAGGAAAGATGGAGACTTTACCTCTTACATGTTTACGTGAATGGAGCTGGAACATATTCTTAGCAAAGTATCTCAAGAATGGAAGAAAAAGTATCCAATGTACTCAGTCTTACTATGAAACCAATTCATAGCTTTCATATGAAAGCTATAACCCAATTATAGCCGAAGAAGAAGGGGAGAGGGAGAGTAATTGGTGGGACCACACCTACGGTACATCTTGCAAGGGTACATGTGAAATTTACTAGGTGTAGAATATAAATGTCTAAACACAATAACTTAGAAAATGCCATGAAGGCTATGTTAACCAGCTTTTTGAAAACATTTCAAATTGTATATAAAACTAGCACCTTGTACCCCATGATTGTATTAATGTACACAACTATGATTTAATAATAATAATAATAAAAGTGGCTCGGCGCCTGTGGCTCAAGCGGCTAAGACGCCAGCCACATACACCTAAGTTGGCGGGTTCGAATCCCCAGCCCGGGCCCGCCAAACAACAAAGATAGCTGCAACCAAAAAATGGCCAGGTGCTGTGGCGGGCGCCTGTAGTCCCAGCTACTTGGGAGGCTGAGGCAGGAGGCTCGCTTGAGCCCAGGAGTTGGAGGTTGCTGTGAGCGTGATGCCATGGCACTCTACCCAGGGGGATAGCTTGAGGCTCCATCTCAAAAAAAAAAAATCATAATAATAATAAAAGAGAGTCTAACCCCAGTGAGAATGGCCCACATCACAAAATCTCAAAACTGCAGATGCTGGCGTGGATGTGAAGAGAAAGGAACACTTTTACAGTGCTGGTGGGACTGCAAACTAACACAACCTTTTTTGGAAGGAAGTATGGAGAATCCTCAAAGAATTCAAACTAGACCTCCCATTTGATCCTGCAATCCCATTACTGGGCATCTACCTGGAAGGAAAAAATTCCTTTTACTATCAGGACACTTGCTCTTTTATCGCAACTCAATTTACAATCACCAAAATGTGGAAACAGCCTAAATGCCCACCAACCTAGAAATGGATTAACAAGCTGTGGTGTTACATATACCGTGGAATACTATTCAGCCATTCAAAAAGATGGAGACTTTACATCCTTTGTATTAACGTGGAAGGAAGTGGAACATCCATCCAAGTGTTATTCTTAGTAAAGCATTACAAGAATGGAGAAGCATGAATCCTGTGTACTCAATTTTGACATGAGGACAATTAATGACCTAGTACATGGTGTGGGTGGGAGAAGGGGAGAGCAGAAAGAAAAGGAGGGAGAGGGTGGGGTCTCAGTGTGTGACACACCTTTTGGGGGCAAGGCACAATTAAAAGAGGGACTTTACCAAACAGATATAATCAGTGTAACTTGGTTACTTGTACCCTCAGTGAGTCCCCAACCATAAACAAAAGAGTAAAAAAAAATTAAACTATTTTAGAGTGTTTTTAGGTTCACAGCAAAATGAAGATGATACAGAGATTTATACGCGCTGCCTCCACTTGTTCTTAGCTCCATTGTCAACATCCTTCCCAGATGGTACGCTTGATATAGCTGATGAATCTACACTGACACATCATCATCACCCAAAGTCTTTAGTTTACATCAGAGTTCACTGTTGGTGCTATACATTCTGTGGGCTTGGACAAATGCTTAATGACACACATCAGTCATTTCAGTATCATAGAGAGTATTTTCTTTCTTTTCTTTCTTTTTTTTTTTATGAGACAGGAGCCTCCAGCTGTCCCCCAGAGTAGAGTGCCGTGGCATTACAGCTCACAGCAACCTCCAACTCCTGGGTTCAAGTGAATCTCCTGCCTCAGCCTCCCGAGTAGCTGGGACCACAGGTCCCTGCCACAACACCTGGCTATTTTTTGGTTCCAGCTATTTTTTGGTTGCCGCTGTCACTGTTGTTTGGCAGGCCCAGGCTGGACTCAAACCTGCCACCTTGGGTGTACGTGGCTGGCGCCTTAGCCACTTGAGCCACAGGCGCCAAGCCATAGAGAGTATTTTCACTGAGGAGATAGATGTATGAGTCAGTGGACTAAGAAGGAGACCTGCTGTGGATGTGTGTGGGCTCCATCCAATTCGCAAGTACAAACTGAAGAAGGGGGACAGACACCCTCTGCTCTCTGTTCTTTCTGGAGTGGTTCTTTTTGTCTCCTTCCTTTGGACATCAGACTCCAAGTTCTTTGGCTTTTGGACTCTGGGACTTGTACTAGTGGCTTCCCAGCGCTCTCAGGCTTTTGGCCTCAACCTGAGGGTTACATCATTGGCTTCACAGGGCTTCCAGACTGAGGTACACTGCTGGCTAGCTTCTCTGGTGTTCTGGCTTGCAGATAGTCTGTCTAGGTTTTCTCTGCGTCTATGATTCTGTGAGCCAGTTCCCCCTTAAAATCTCTCTCCCACATTTCCTGTAGGTTCTATCTCTCTGGAGAATGCTGATTTAACACACTGTCTTCATAGTTTTTCCTTTTCCAGAATGTCATGTTGTTGGAATCACATTGTATGTAGCCTTTTCAGTTTCTTTTACTTAGTAATAGCATTAATGCTTTCTCCTTGTCTTTTCATGGCTTGACAGCTCATTCTTTTTAGCTCTGAATAATATTCCAGTGTCTGGATATACCACAGTTTATCCGTGTCCTTGGTGAATAACATCTTCACTAAGCTGTCACTAAACTGGTTGCTTCCAAGTTTTGGAATGAAGCTGCTATAAACATCCATATGCAGGTTTTTGTATGGACGTAAGTTTTCAGCTCCTTTGAGTGAATGCCAAAGAGTACCTGCCATTACTGGATTGTATGATAAGAATATTTAGTTTTATGAGACACTGCCAAATTGTCTTCCAAAGTGTTTATACCATCTTGCATTCCCACCAGTAATGAATGAGAGTTACTGTTGCCCTGCCACTTCACCAGCATTTGGTGATGTCAGTGTTTTGGATGTTAGCCATTCTAATCAGTGAATAATTGTATCTTGTTTTAATTTGCATTTTCCTGGCGGCATAAGATAGGGAACACTTTTTCATATGCTTATTTGCTGAGGTATCAGTTAAGGTCTTTGGCCCATTTTTTTCATTAGGTTGCTTGTTTTCTTAGTAATGGGTTTGAATAATGGTCCTTTATTAAGAGAATACATTACAAATATTTTCTGCCAGTCTATGGTTTGTCTTCTCATTATAGAGCAGATGTTTTTAATTTTAATGAAGTCTAACTTATCAGTTATGTCTTTCACAGATCATGCCTTTGTTGTTGTGTCTAAAATGTCCTCACCAGGCCAGGCATGGTGGCTCACATATATAATCCTAGGATTCTAGGAGGCTGAGGCAGGAGGATCCATTGAGCTCAGGAGTTTAGGACCAGCCTGAGCAAGAGTGAGACCCTGTCTCTACTAAAAATAGAATTAGCTGGGTGTTGTTGAAGGGTCCCAGCTACTCAAGAGACTGATGCAGGAGGATTGCTTGAACTCAGGAGTTTGAGGTTGCTATGAGGTAGGTTGATACCACAGCACTCTAGCCTGGGCAACAGAATATTTTCTGGAAAAAAAAAAAAGGCATCATCGTACCCAATGTCATCTAGACTTTCCATTATATTATCTTCTTAGAGTTTTATAGTTTTGCATCTTATATTTAGACTAAGGTCTGTTTCATGTCAATTTTTGTGAAAAGTATAAAGAGTATGTCCAGATTCCTTTTCTGCACATGGATAACAGTTGTAGCAGCAACATTTGTTGAAGAGACAGTCTTTGCTACATTTTATTGTGTTTGCTTCTGTTTGTTTGTTTTTTTTTGTTTTTATTGAGACAGAGTATCACTTTGTCACCCTTGGTAGAGTACCGTGTTGTCATAGCTCACAGCAACTTCAATCTCTTGGGCTCAATCTCTTGCCTCAGCCTCCCCAATAGCTGAGACTATAGGTGCCCACCTTAATGCCTGGATATTTTTGTTTGTTTGTTTAACAGGCCCATGCTGGGTTCAAACCCATGAGCCCTAGAGCATGAGGCCAGCACATTAACCACTGAGCTATGGGCACCCCTATTTGCTGCTTTGTTGAAGATCAGGTGACTGTATTTATGTGAGTCTATTCCAGAGCCCATTGTTATGTTTCATTGATCTAGTTGTCTAGTCTTTCGCCAATACCACACTGCCTTGATTACTGTAACTCAGTAGTAAGTCTTTAAAGTTTGGTAGTATCAAGTCTTCCAAATGTTCTTTTTTAGGATTTTGTTGATTCTTTTGGATTTTCTATGTGGATGATCATATCATCTGCAAAGACAGTTTTATTTCTTCCTTTCTAACCTTTTATTTACTTTTCTTGTCTTATTGCATTCGCTGCTACTTCCAGTACAGTGCTAAAAATGAAAGGTCAGAGAGGACATTCTTGCCTAATCTTAATGCAAAAGCTTTGAGTTTCTAGCCATTAAGTTTGATGTTAGCTATACATTTTTTGTAGATATTCTTACTAAGAATTTTATGAATAGATGTCAGATTTTGTCAATTTTTTTCTGCATCTGTTGATATGATTATGCAATTTTTTTTAGTCTGTTGATGGATTATGTTAATTGATTTTTTGTTTGTTTTTTTGAGACAGAGTCTTTGTTACCCTTGGAAGGGTGCTGTGCCGTCACAGTTCACAGCAACCTCCAGCTCTTGGGCTTAGGCAATTCTCTTGCCTCAGCTTCCCAAGTAGCTGGGACTACAGGCACCCACCACAACACCCAGCTATTTTTTGTTGTTGTTGCAGTTTGGCCTGGGCCAGGTTTGAATCCTCCACCTTCGGTATATGGGGCCAGCGCCCTATTCCCTGAGCCACAGGTGCTGCCCACATTAATTGATTTTTAAATGTTGAACTAGCCTTGCATATTAGGGCTACATCTCTTTTGGTCATTGTGTATAATTCTTTCTATACATTGTTGGATTCAAGTTTGCTAATATTTTGTTGAGGATTTTTACATCTATGTTCATAACAGAGATTGGTCTGTAGTTCTCATTTCCTGTAATATCTTTGTCTAGTTTAGAATTAGGGTAATGCTGACCTCATAGGATGAGATAAGAAATATTCCTTCTGTTTCTGTCTTCTGGAAGAGATTTTAGATAATTGAAATAATTTCTTCTTTAAATGTTTAGTAGAATTCACCAGTGAACCCTTCTGGAACTCCTTAGCACAAATGATCCTCCCACGTTGGCTTCCCAGAGTGCTAGTATTACAAGTATGAGCCACCATGCCTGGCCTATGTGTCTGTATATTAAAATGGATTTTTTATAGGTAATATATAGTTGGGTCTTATTGTCTGTTCCACCCTGAGAATTTTTTAATTGGTAGATTTACACTTGTGATGTTCAGGGTGATTATTAATATAGTTGGATTAGTTTCTTCCATATTTGTTACTATTTGCTGTTTGTTTCGCTTATTCTTTGTTTCTACTTTCATCCTCCGCTCTTTTTCTGCCATTTTTGAGAGTGAGTTTGTTTTGTTTTGAGAAAGAGTCTTGCTTTGTTGTCCTGGCTAGAGTGCAGTGATTTCCTCTTAGCTCACTCTAGCCTCCAATTCTTGGGCTCAAGTGATGCTCCTGCCTCAGCCTCCCATTGCTAGGACTAAAGGTGTGCCTCAGCACACCTAATTTTTCTATTTTTTTGTAGAGACTGTGTTTCACTCTTGCTTAGCCTGGTCTTGAAGTCCTGATCTCAAGCAATCTTTCAGCCTTGGCCTCCCAGAGTGCTAGGAATACAGGCATAATCCATCCCACTTACCCTTTTTGTGGTTTTAATTGAACATTTTATGATTATTTTATCTCTCTTCTTAGTGTATCAGTTAATCAGTTTTACTTTTTTTTTTTTTTTTTTTTAGAGACAGAGTCTCACTTTATCACCCTCAGTAGAGTGGCATCACAGCTCACAGCAACCTACAACTCCTGGGCTTAGGTGATTGTCTTGGCTCAGCCTCCCTAGTAGCTGAGACGACAGGTGCCTGCCACAACACCCGACTATTTTTTTGTTGCAGTTTGGCTGGGGCCAGGTTTGAAACCACCATCCTCAGAATATGGGGCTGGCGCCCTACTCACTGAGCCACAGGCACCGCCCCTTTGTAACCTTTTTTTAGTGGTTACTGTAGATTTGCAGTATACATTTACTACTAATTCAAGTCCACTTTCAAGTAATATTTTACCACTTCATGGGTATAATTTGAGTACCTTATAATAATAACAAAATAATTTTACTTCCTCCCTCCTGTCCTTTGTTCATTTCATTATATAAAAGCATACATAAGGATATATATTATATACATAAGCATACATACTTATATTGTTGACATTATTATTTTGAACAAACTGTTGCTTACTAGATCAACTAAGAATAAGAAAAAAAAGTTTTTATACCTTCACTATTTCTTCTTCAATTTTCTTTATGGTGATCTAAATGTAACTATGTAATTTTCTTTCTAATGAACTTCTTTTAATATTTCATGTAAGGCAGGTCTACTGGCAACATATTCCTCCAATTTTTATTTGTCTGAGACAGTATTTCTCTATTTTATTTTTCAAATTACTATGCGAGTACATATAATTAGGCAACATTGTTTGCATTTGTTAAAGTTGGAGTTATAGTTGAGCCCTTCACCAGGAGGTGTGCCATATACCCCCATATTGTATCCATTAGGTGGGAGCTTACCAAACCCCCCTCCCCTTCCCCCTTACTCCCTTCTTCTCTTTTTCTCTTCTTGAATTAAATTATGTTTTCTCTCATGTGGGCCTGCAGTTGTTCTACTACTTTCAAATTAGTTTGAGTACATGGAATGCTTGCTTTTCCTTTCTTGAGATACTCTGCTAAGGAGAATGTTCTTCATCTCCATCCAGGTAAATAAAAAAGATGTAAAGTCTCTATCTTTTTAATGGCCAAATGGTATTCCATGGTGTACATATACCACAGTTTATTAATCCATTCATGAGTTGATGGGCACTTGGGTTGTTTCCACGTATTTGTATTGTGAAGTGAGCTGCTATAAACATTTGAGTACAAATGTCCTTATGATAAAATGATTTTTTTTTCTTCTGGGTGGGTACTTAGTAATAGGATTGTGGGATCACATGGAATTTGAAAATTTTAGCTCTCTGAGGATTCTCCATACTTCTTTCCAAAAAGGTTGTATTAGTTTGTAGTTCCACCAACAGTGAATAAGTGTTCCCTTCTCTCCACACCCATACCAGCATCTGCAGGTTGGGACTTTATGATATGGGTTATTCTTAATGGGGTTAGATGATATCTCAAGGTAGTTTTGGTTTACATTTTTCTGATTAGAGACGATGAGCATTTTTTCATGTGTTGTTGACCATTCATCTGTCTTCTTTAGAGAAGGTTCTGTTCATGTCTCTTTCCCAGTGATTAAATGGGTTTGCTCTTGTTAATTTGCTTGAGTTCTTTGGAGATTCTAGTTACTAGCTCTTTGTCAGATTCATAACATGTGAATATCGTCTCCCATTCTGAAACTTGTCTGTTTGCTTTGTTGGTTGTGACCTTAGCTGTGCAGAAGCTTTTAAGCTTGATCATGTCCTATTTATTTTTGTTGTTGCTATAATTGCCAATGGGATCTTCATAAATTCCTTCCCCAGGCCAATGCTGTTACATTCCCACCCACCCCACCCCCCACTTTCTTCCAGAGTTTTGTTTTGTTTTGTTTTGTTTTTTTGGAGACAGAGTCTCATTATGTTGCCCATGGTGTCAACAGCTCACAGCAACCTCAAACTCTTGGGCTTAAGTGATACTCTTGCCTCAGCCTCCCAAGTAGCTGGGACTACAGGTACCTGCCACAATACCCAGCTATTTTTTGGTGCAGTTGTCATTGTCTAGCAGGCCCAGGCTGGGCTTGAACCCACCAGCCTTGGTGTATATGGCCAGTGCCCTACTCACTGAGCTTTGGACACCAAGCCTCTTCCAGAGTTTTTATAATTTTATGTCTTAAAAAAAAATTTTATGTCTTAAGACTTAAATCTTTTATCCAGTGTGAGTAAATTTTTGTAAGTGGTGAGAGGTATGGGTCCAGTTTCAGCCTTTTACATGTGGCTAACCAATTCTCCTTTTCCCCAGTATATGCTTTGTTTAGTTTATTGAAGATAAAATGGTGATATAGGGCTGGTTTCATCTCCATGTTCTCTGTTCTGTTCCATAAGTTTATGTCTGTATTTTTATGTCAATACCATGCCATTTTGATCACTATAGACTTTTAAAAATTTGTAACCTAAAGTCTAGTGACACAAATCTTCCAGATTTGGTTTTTTGAGACAGTCTCACTCTGGCACCCTGACTAGAATACCATAGCATTATAGCTCGCAACAGTCTCAAGTTCTTGGGCTCAAGTGATCCTCCTGCCTCAGTTTTTCTATTTTTAGAAGAGACAAGGTCTCAGTATTGCTCAGGCTGGTCTTAAACTTCTGAGCTCAAGTGATCCACCACCCTCAGTGTCCCAGAGTGCTAGGATTACAGGTGTGAGCCACCGTGCCCAACCCCTCCACATTTGTTTTTATTTCTTCGAATTGCCTTGGCTATTAAGGATTTTTTTCTGGTTCCATAAGAAACAAAAAACTATTTTTTTCAAGTTCTTCAAAGTATGACATTGGTGTTTTAATGGATTGCATTAAATTTATAGATCACTTTGGGTAGTATAGATGTTTTAAAAATGTTAAGTCTTCTAGCCATGAGCATGTTTTGTTCTTTCATTTATTAAGATCTTCTGCTATTTCTTTTCTGAGGGTTTCATAGTTTTTTCTATAGAGATCCTTTATATCCGTTGTTAGATATATTCCAAGGTATTTCATTTTCTTTGAAGCTGCTGTGAAGAATATTATGTCTTGGATTTGATAGTCAGCTTGACTGCTGTGAAAGCAAATGATTTGTGGACATTGATTCTGTATCCTGAGACATAACTGTATTTCTTGATCACTTCCAGGAGTCTCATGGTTGAGTACTTTGGATTTTCTAAGTATAATATCATATTATCTGCAAAAAGTGAAGATTTGACCTCCTCTGTCCCCATTTGGATACCTTTGATATCCTTCTCTTGCCTGATTGCATTGCTTAGGACTTCCAGCACTATATTAAATAATGTGAAAGTGGACAACCTTATCTGGTTCTAGTTCTAAATGGAAAATACTTCTGGTTTTTCTCCATTCAGTATGATAATTGACTGTGGGTATCAAAGATGGCTAATGTCACTTTAAGAAATGTCTTATGGGGGTTGCCTGTGGTTCAAGGAGTAGGGCGCCAGCCCCACATACAGGGGGTGGTGGGTTCAAGCCCGGCCCCTGCCAAAAAAAAAAAAAAAGAAATGTCTTATGTATGCCTATATTCTTAAGTGTTCTTATTAGAAAAGGATGCTGAATTTTGTCAAGTGCTTTTTCTGTGTCTATTGAGAAGATCATATCTTTGTTTTGATTCTATTTGCGTGATGGTTAATGTTTATAGCTTTGCATATATTAAACCAGCATTCCATCCCTAGGATGAAGTCAACTTGTTTGTGATAGATAATTTTCTGATGTATAGCTGAATTCTGTTTGCTATCTCCTTCACTTTTGATGGATAATTTTGCAGGGTACAGAATTTTAGGGGTTTTTTTGTTCTCTCAACACTTTAAATATTTCACCCTACTCTCTTCTTGTTTGCATGGTTTCTGAGAAATTGGATATAATTCTTTGTTCCTCTACAGGTACATTCACAGAACATTAATTGTTTGAGCTGGGTTTCCACCTTAGGTGTTCTAATAACTGGAGAGCCCCTTAACAGATTGAAGTTCTTTTTATTCAACTGGGAATGCACATGAAACAGTGACAGAATGAAGGCTACCAGTTTAGTCATCTATAGAGTGACGTATTATGATCAGAATTTTTGTTTTTTCTATTATGGATGAGGCTAATCATCTGAACCTTTAGTTAGGATGAAAACAGAGCTCTAAACTTGACACTGCCTGACCATTATTAGTTCTAGGCAATGTGGCACAAACTAGAATCATTAATATTTGGAAAATTCTCTTCCCTTTTCACCTAGCATACTGTCTAGCCAGAACTTATAATGATTAGGCATTGTTTTTATTTTGTGTTTCCTTTTTTTTCTTTATGAGACAGAGCCTTACTCTGTAGCTCTAGGTAGAGTGCCATTGTGTCATCATAACTCATAGCAACCTCAAACTCTTAGGCTCAAGATATCCTCTTGCCTCTCCCGAGTATCTGGGACTACAGGTAGCTCCATGACACTTGGCGAGTCTTAGAGATGGGGTCTCAATCTTGCTCAGGCTAGTCTCAAACTCATGAGCTCAAGAGATCCATCCACATCGGCCTCCCAGAGTGCTAGGATTAGGCATAAGCTACCATGCCCAGCCTAGTGATTAGGCATTGTTGATGGTTTCTTTACTGTTGTAGGAAGATAAGTGAGATTATAGGTTTTTCTTTGAAGTTTTGCTTAAATTTTATTGAGGTTAATAAAAAATGTAAGTAGCTTATACGATATTTTAAATCTTTAACCTTTCTGTGACTTTCTGTGAACTTCAGTTTCCTCGTTATAAGAGAATAGAGGAGATACCATCTAATTTCCTAGTTTTCAAACTACTTAGTCTCCCCCTCAATCAGTATATACTCCTAAAGTATATATACACATGCACAATTAGTCTCCCTCTCAATCAATTTATACTCCTGAAGTATATATACACATGCACTGGGGTTTGGGAGGGAATGGGAATGCAAAACCACGAATAAATATGGTAGCATTATCTAATGCTTTAATTTTATTTGATGGCAGGCAGTTTTATACACTTTATTCTAATTTGTGTTATGAAGTAGAATGTAAAGTTGATGTGGATTTTTATGATCATTGAATGCAAAATAAATTTTAGATGTAGGGCTATAGAGCATATAGGACTACTATTCATTCTGTCACTGGTAGCCACCCTTTATGCTTCTTGGAATCCATATTTTATTATACAGTAAGTCAAATTAATTGTTTCTCATAACCATGATCATTTTAACTATTCAGCCAAATGAATAGACACTGAGAACAAAACCAAAATACAAGAAAAACTCTAAAAGTATTAAACTACAAGTCAAAGCACCCTGAACAAGTTCCAGATGTGTGAGTCTTCATTTGAACTACAGATTACAGATAGCTGTGGCCAGGAGTTTGGACCGTGGAGAAGGTGGGAAAGCCAAGTCCTTAAGCTGCTTCCTTCCCTTAAGCAATATGAGAAAAGAGTAGCTGGCACCAGATACCTTTCATCTAGAATTAAGATCAGAGAGAGAAGACTGATAAGTAAGAAAAGATTTAGTGAAGTCAGTAGTTAAATAGTAGCTCTTTAGACAAGAATAGGTTGGGACAGCTGTAGGATACCTTTGGTATTCCATCATTTTCTTACAGATTAAAAAAATAAGGGATGGCTCAGTGCCTGTGGCTCAGGTGGCTAAGGCACCAGCCACATACACCTAAGTTGGCAGGTTCGAATCCAGCCCGGGCCCGCCAAACAACAATGACGGCTACAACCAAAAAATAGCTGGGCATTGTGGCGGGCATCTATGGTGCCAGCTACTTGGGAGGCTGAGGCAGGACACTCACTTGAGTCCAGGAGTTGGAGGTTGTTGTGAGCTATGATGCCATAGCACTCTACCCAGGGGAACAGCTTGAGGCTCTGTCTCAAAATAAATAAATAAATAAATAAATAAATAAGGAGTAAGGATTTAAATGATTAAGTTCTAGCTAGTTAGTGGCAGAATTAGGAAAAGAATTACAGGTCTCCTGATTCCTTGTTTAGGTTAGTCCTAGATAGCGTAGATTAGGGAAACCTTGCTAACTGTTGCTTTTGGGTTTGGGGGATTTTTTTTTTTTTTTAGGCAGGGTCTCAGTCTGTTACTTGAGCTCTAGAGGCCAGTGTTGTGATCATAGCTCACTGAAACCTCAAATTCTTGGACTGAATGACCCTTCTTTCTCAGCCACCTAAGTAAACAGTACTACAAATGCATGCCACCAGACTTGGCTTATTTCTCTATTTTTTTTGTAGAGGCAGGGTTCTCACTGTGTTGCTCAGGCTAGTCTCAAACTCCCAGCCTCAAATGATCCTCCCACCTTGGCCTTCCAAAGTGCTAGAACGTGAGCCACTCTGCCAGACCCAGGCTGTTTCTTAAACTGACCCTTTCAATGATATAAAGTAAAGAAAATCTATTTTTACTAATTCATACTTAGGGTATAAAAGGAAAGATATATTTATTTGGAATTTGTTAACCAAAACTCATATTAAAATGTGCAGGGATGTTTAGCATGTATTCTTTTTTTTTTTCCCACAGAAGATGGAGAATTTTAATAGGGAATGCTCATGTCAGTGTATATTGAATCACAGAATAATTTCAAAAAGAGCAGTACCATGAATGTGAATGTATACTTTGAGGAGAGCCATATCCAAAAAGAAAAAAAAGCTGCAATTCATCATGATGCAAGACTTCAAAATATAGTTAATGATCATGAAATTCAGCCAGCTTTTATGGTCTATCTCCATAGCATGCATTATTTCAATGTCCAAAAAACTCATTCTGAAAGTTTCAGTAACTTTTTAGACTCTATTCTTTTCACCCAATGCTAATTCTTGGCTATAAAACCTTATCTAGTCCCATTTGTGCCTAAGTAATGTCAGGAATAATGATCCATTTCTGGTTGGATTTCTGACTCCTGCTGGAATAAAATACTAAGGCATGCAGAGATGGAGAACTACTATATATGAGATTTTCCAACCTTAAGTTTTCATATGTAGTAATTGGGAGTAGCTCTTTTGACGGATATTGAGAAAATTGATGGAGCAGAATGAAGAGACAAGATCTAAAGACATGAAGATATAAGCAGATTGCAGAACAAGAGAATTTTGGAATAAAACCTTGGAGAGAAAGGGAAACAAAGGAAGTTGAGAGATATTGTGACAAATATGTTGATAAGATTCTTCAACTTTGAATAGATTCTTTGCTTAAAACTAATTAGAGTTACTTTTTTTGTCAGATACAGGAATGCTTACTAATAGTCATTTGTTAACTTTTTCCAGAGAGTCATTGTTAACACAGCTATTGGATCAAATCATGGACTTGAAAACATCCTATAAGGTATTTCTATTAGAAACACCATGTAACCTCCATAGCTGACCACCTTCTTAAGTTGACCTAATTTTCATAGACTAGACATGTACCACGTATTCATATCAGTACATTAGGCCTTATTGCTTATGTTGACTGCCTCCATATGTTGACCAGTTTGTCACAGTCCTTTAGGTGGTCATCTTACAGTGGTTCTACTGTCAAAAAAAAAAAAAAAAAAAACTCTTCTGTGTGTAAAAAAAAAATACTCTTCAACACACTTCTGCTAAAGTGTGTTGTAAGATTTTCTGTCTGATTTTTCTAAACCATCCCTTTATTAATAGGAAAATTACTTTTTTAAATATTTTGGTTTCTTTAAATTAGAACCAGAAACATTTGTCACTTTTTTAAAGAAATGCACCTTTAGTTTTGAGTCATCTTAAATTAGATGTCATCTTAAATTTTGAGTCATCCTAAATTAGAAATATTTGACAGACAAAAGTTGAAATTCAAGAAAGAATATGACTCCCAGTTGCTCTGGGATAAAAAATAAGAACCATATGGTCTCTCTATTTCCAGAACTTACAACCTAGGTGGGTGTGGATGGTGATAAGGCAAGTGCATGACTACCACATAATATACAACTGATTGGTTTTAAATGCCATAGAGATGTACAAAGTTCATGGGCCTCTCATAGGAAGTGAGATCTAACTCTTACTTTGTTGAACTAGCACTGCACTTAAACTTCACACCTACAGTGCATTACTTATAAGGGTACAAGTGAAATTTACCAGGTGTAGAATATAAATGTCTTAACACAATAACTTAAGAAAATGCTGTGAAGACTATGTTAACCAGTTTGATGAAAACATTTCAAACTGTTTATAAAACTAGCACATTGTACCCCATGATTGCATAAATGTACACAGCTATGATTTAATTTAAAAAAAAAATTAGTCCAGCATGGTAGCATGCACCTGTAGTCCTAGCTACTTGGAATCCGACTGAAGTAGGAAGATCACTTGAGATCAAGAGTTCACAATTACAGTGAGCTATGATCTTGCCACTGCACTCCAGCCTGGGTGAAAGAGCAAGACACAATCTTTTATTTAAAAGCAAAAAAAAGAGCGGCACCTGTGGCTCAGTGAGTAGGGCACCAGCCCTGTATGCCAAGAGTGGCGGGTTCAAACCTGGCCCCAGCCAAACTGCAACCAAAAATAGCCAGGCGTTGTGGCAGGCACCTGTAGTTCCAGCTACTCGGGAGGCTGAGGCAAGAGAATCACCTAAGCCCAAGAGCTGGAGGTTGCTGTGAGCTGCGATGCTACAGCACTCTTCCAAGGGTGAGCTGCGATGCCACAGCACTCTTCCAAGGGTGAGCTGCGATGCCACAGCACTCTTCCAAGGGTGATAAAGTGAGACTCTATCTCTTAAAAAAAAAAAAAAAAAGTCCCCCAAGTTTTAGCACCTGCTGGTGATTCTTGCCATGATTTTTTAAAACTAGTAACTTGGTTTTTTTTACTTAAACTATTTAGTAATTATGACAATGGTTGCAAAATGGTCATTTTTCTGTCATTTCTTTTACATTAATTAGTTGGCATTCTGTAGTATGGATGAATTTTCTTTCCCATATATCTTAATTTAGTATGATTTTATTCTTTGGGTTATTTATTCTGTCATAATATATTTAGGTATTTAAATTGTCCCAGGTTAGGCCCTCAGATCCCCTTTAGACTGCCTCCTGTGTTCATTTGACATGTGCCCATTATTAATTGAGCACTTTTTACCACAAGATGAGGTTCTAGGGCAGTGGTTCTCAACCTTCCTAATGCCTCAATGTATTTTCATTGTTAAAAAGGGTTTGAGACCCACAGGTTGAGAACCGCTGTTCTAGGGGCTCACTTGTTTTTTTCCCTGTCTTAGAACTGGTTATCATTCTATTAATTCCCAGTTTTTGTGTAGAGTATGTACAGTATTTAGAAACCAAAATTCAGGCACTAAGTATGCTAATTGTTACTGGGGTGTCGTTGCCAGTAGGCCCTGTCAGTGGACATACCTGCAAATGTATATAACTTGTTTTTATCTTTATCTCTGTCCTTCCCTTTATTTGTTTAAAACCTTGAGTTCATATTGCTAATTCAAAATCAATCCACATGGCTTCCAAAAGGCAAGCTGCAGTTACCTTGAACTCCCTTTCCCCTTAAAGCATTGATTGCCCTGAGGATTAGATTTCTTGCCAGGACAAGAAAGTGAAGAAAAATGCTACCTGCCTCCTTGGTGAGCTTTTCAAGACAATTTTCTCTAGCTACAAATAAGGGAAATTTTAGCTGCTTCTTCCAGTTGAGGCTGGTAAGTACACATGCAGTATCAGTTGTCTGCAAAGATAACTAGATACCTATGTTAACAGTGTAACAGAAAAGGCCCAAATTTTGGAGCAGAAGGAGCAAGGTGAACATCTTTGGAATCTGTAATAGCATCCCCATTTGTATAGACCATATACATGTATGTAGGTATACAGAGCATGATTATTCATTGTGTAACAAGTTACCACACACTGGGTGGCTTGAAACAATAGAAATTTCTTCTTCTTCTTCTCCTCCTTATCCCCCATCCCCTTTTCTTAAGAGATGGGGTCTCACTCTGTCACCTAGGCTGAAACGCAGTGTGCTATGATCATAACTCACTGCAGCCTGGAACTCCTAGGCTTAAGTGATCCTAGGCTCAGCTTTCCAAGTAGCTGACTTTACAGACATGATCCCCGTGCCCAGTTATAGAAACGTATTCTCTCATAGTTCTTAAAATGAAGTTGAAAAACTGGAATATAAACAGTAGAATTTTATGTGTTTTATTTTTTGTTTTTTAGTTTTTGTGCTTTGTGTTTTTAGTGGCTCTTTGGTCTCAGATAGTGGTTTATGGTATGCTGTGTAAAGATTGGTCACTAGAAGTTTTTTTTTATAGGAATGTTAGGAGTTTCTTTTATTATTGTTATTATTATTATTTTTAGACTCAGAGTCTCACTTTATTGCCCTCAGTAGAGTGCTGTAGCATCACAGCTCACAGCAACTTCCAACTCCTGGACTTAAGCAATTTGCCTCAGCCTCTCCAGTAGCTGGGACTACAGGCACCTGCCACAATGCCCAGCTATCTTTTTGTTGCAGTTCGGCTGGGGCCTGGTTTGAACTCTCCACGCTCGGTATATGGGGCCGGCGCCCTACCCACTGAACCACAGCCACCGTCCAGAAGTTTCTTTGTAGAGCATTGAACTAAGATTTTTTTCTCTTTAGATAAGGAATTGCTATTTTAGGTTTAATAGATTATGAATGTGTAGCATTTTGAAAATCCAGTGTAAATAAAAGAATGCTTATTCTCATTAAGATATGGTTCATCATCCTGTAGAAGAAATTCCTTTACTAAGGTGTATGTTTAAGTGCTTTATAAAACATTAACTTAGCAAAATTGCCCTTGAATTTAATTTATAGCTCTCAGGTATTATATTCTCCACCAAGTGTTAAAATAGTTTTAGTTTGTTTTTATACTTCCTTATGTAAGTGATAATGAAGAGGATGGGTTAGTTAGATCCTGGGTTGTCAGAACTGGATGTAAACAAAAGAAAAGGCATAAGGCTGCAAGTCATCTCCCCTAGTGCTTCTCTTTCATTTAAGTAAATTGTATTTCTCTTTGGCTAGCCCAAGTGTAGTGTATCCGCTCTATTAGGGAGGATCAGTTCCATGTCAAACTTTATAAAACTGAATTCCAGGTATCAACTCAGTCCCAGAAAACCAGACCATCTATGCAAGTTGCCTGGTGTCCACTTAACTCAGGCTTGCTCATGTGAAGCCTCTGAATAAATAGCGCATTGCTTTCTTCTTAGTCCCTTTCAACACTTAGGAGACCATAGCATTCTTTAAATTTGCTTCACACACGTACCACAAACTTTGTTCGTAGAGAATTTGTTTACCAAGATATCTCTATCATCTCTTCCACAGGTAATATTAATGTTCTTTTAAGTCATGAAATTTATTTCATGGTTCTTGTTTTCTTTTTTTTTTTTTTTCTGTTTAACCTCCGTCGTACAAAAGCTTAAGCTCTTTGTAAGCAAAGTATTTTTGAAAGGTTAGATCCTGTGTAGAACTTGGGAGCTTTCTGTTGAGGGCAACTAATGTGTAGAGAAAACTATAGTGATGGATATGCAAAAGACAACTTTTGACTTTTTCTTCAACTCCACTGCTTGATAAATTAAGAACAGAAGGTATAGATATGATATAGTAAGTAGAAAAGGATCCTCTGGGCCGGGCAAGGTGGCTCATGCCTGAAATCCTAGCACTCTGGGAGGCTGAGGGGGTAGATTGCTTGAACTCACAAGTTCGAGACCAGCCTGAGCAAAAAACGAGACCCCCATCTCTACTAAAAATAGAGAAACTGAGGCAAGAGGATCGCTTGAGCCTAAGAGTTGGAGGTTGCTGTGAGCCATGACGCCATGCTACTGCACCCTGGGCCACAACTTGAGACTCTGTCTCAAAAAAAAAAAAAAAAAGAATGTGGTATATATCTAGCACCTAATTATCTAAATAGAAAAAAATACCAAGGGATGGAATATTTTAAATTTGGGGGAAAATCAATTTAGGTTCTCACCCTTACATTATGCAAACTAAGCTACCTGTATAATAATTTAAATGTAAAATAATAATTTACATAAGAGAAAGATTGAATGAATAAACAATTTAAGCATTTACTCACTGATCCAAAATAAGTGACTGAGGCAAAAATCTCGATCAGTGGAGGTTATTAAAACAAAGTTGAGGCTCGGCACCTGTGGCTCAAGCGGCTAAGGCGCCAGCCACATACACCTAAGGTGACGGGTTCGAATCCCCAGCCCGGGCCCGCCAAACAACAATGATGGCTGCAACCAAAAAGTGGCCAGGCGTTGTGGCGGGCGCCTGTAGTCCCAGCTACTTGGGAGGCTGAGGCAGGAGACTCGCTTGAGCCCAAGAGTTGGAGGTTGCTGTGAGCGTGATACCATAGCACTCTACCCAGGGGGATAGCTTGAGGCTCTGTCTCAAAATAAAAAAAAAAAAAAAAAAAAAAAAAAAAATTTAGGGTGTGCCCAGGCAAAACAAACCACAGACAAACCTATGCCTGTTTTTCTGAAGGAAATTAGTTTCAGCATTTAAAGATATACAGAAGGGAAAAAAAAGAACAGGGTGTGTGTGTAGTGAGACAAAATAGTTACATTCTTGTGAGACTCAGGAAGACCTATATTTTACATAAGATAAGGCAAATATTAAAGGACAAAAAAAAGAGAGAGAGAGTGAAGGAATCATCAGTTATGTAGATGTCCCTGAGTAGGTGGAAAAATGTCTGCTACTCTCTTGTCTCTTCTTCACCTGTAAAGATAAACTTGTAATTTATTATTGGAGTGAAATTGGAAGAGATTTAGTTTTAAGACTGGACATAATGGAAGGGCAGCAAGGAATTCCTTAATGAATGACCAGTGGGGCCAGTTCTTTGTTGGTGCCTGGAAAAATGAAAGAAAGCAAAGCATTCTCTTTTGTATAAGGGGTTGTGCGGAGGGGAGTCCTAAGATTTTTGTTTTTATTTCCTTCATATCTGATTTCTGGACAGAGAAGAATTTACTGAACTAAACAACATAGTAGAAGAATTCACCAGGAAAAGAATTTGTATGTTTAGTAACTTAAAAAATAGAACTATTAACAATGCCTTTTAAAAAAAGAAAAGACCATCTAGTTTTTTTAAACTAAATTAAAAGATAAAACCTGAGGAAAATTTTGCTATACACAATTATGGTTACTATCTTGATTCTGTAAAGAGCTCATACAAATTCATCCTTAAACTTCTAAGACTGTTCATTTATTAAATTCCCAGTTTCCATTAGACAGGTTACAAATGATAGCCTTTGCTGCCCAATCTGATGAACAGTTAATTCCTTCTAATTTTTGTTCCACTTTACATTATGTGTATCCTACTTATCTCCTTTTCCTTATCTGCTGTGACTTCCTCCTTCTTTCGATGTGTCCTCTTCCTCTTTTTGTACTTTAGTAAATTGCAAAGTTTTTTTCCTTTTGTCTGATTTAGGTTTCCTTCCTCTTTTATTTTGCAGTAGTTGTATCTAACACAGTTGGGGGCTCTCCTTGAGCGTGGAAGTCTTCACCCCTTTGCCCCCGGTAGTGCATGTCTGTCTTAGAATTATCAGAGCAGCATAAAAGGTGTTTCTAAAATTGTTTTTGTGAGGAAGTTACTGAAACATAACTAAAAATAAAGAACTAAAATTTATTTCTAATTGAATAGTTGTGAAAGGCAGCATGGGACTATAGTAATGGAAAAGGAGTAACTGGAGTATTTTAATTATGGGATCCCTTGGGCTGCCTACTTTATGGTTTTAGGGAGTACTAGTTCTATGTTGTTTTGCCTTTTACCAAGTTGCAGTTACACAAAATATTACTTACTGTCTCGAAAGTCCTCTCAGTGTTTATAACATAATATAGTTGTTTACACTGTAGCTGTTAGTTAAACTTTAGTGGGTATAAGCAATAACTCTGAGGAACTTGTTAAAAAATGCCCGACCTTCTTAAGTTAGTATTCAGTAAAACTGACTTTAAAACAAACATTCCAGGTAATTTTTTTTTTCTTTTCTTGAGACAGAGAGTACAGTGGTTTCATCGTAGCTCACTGCAACCTCAAACTTCTGGGCTCAAGCAATATTCCTGCTCGGCCTCCTAAGTACAACATTGTGCCTGGCTAATTTTTCTATTGTTAATAGAGACTCAGGGTCTTGCTCTTGCTCAGCCAATCTCAAACTCCTGAGCTCAAGGGATCCTCCTACCCCAGCTTCCCAGAGTGCTAGGATTACAGCTAGAGCCACCATGCCTGGCCTACCCCAGGTAATCTTGAGGCAGGTCATCAACAGACCACGATTGGAAAAATCCTACAAGTCAGTCCAGAGTCTTTGGTATGGCTCATTATTTTGCCCCTTTCTCCTTTCTAGCCTCATTTTCCATAAGTCTACACCATACACCCTATGTTTCAGAACTGTTAAGCCACTTAGAGTTCTCATTGTGTCTTACTTTCTCATTTCTTAGGTCTTTATATGCTTTATATCCCATATACTGTCTGCCTCAGACACCCTTCCTTGCCCTTCTCTCCTTTACACATTTCCTCTTCAGGTTTCTGCTGAAGTGTTATCTATTTCCTCTTTTCTCAAACTGAGTTAGATTATATTCACTTAACATGCCTCTGTTACAGCACTTAATACAGTGTTTCATCACTGTTGCTTTCCTTGTCTGTCCCCTATTAGATTATATGTTCCTTGAGGACAGAAATTGTCATGTTCTTCCAGTGTCTGGCATGTAGAGCAGATACGTGTTCCATAAGTGTTAAATAAAATCAAAGCTGCTCTTGCCTCATTGGAACATTGAGCCCACTAGACCCAGATAAATGCTCCAGTGCAGGGGTGGCAAACCTGTGGCTTTAATGCCATATGTGGCCTTCTAGGTCCTTAGTGTGGCCTTTTGACTGAATCCAAATTTTACAGAAGAAACCCTTTTATTTTTATTATTACATTTTCGTTCATCTTTTCTATTTTTATTTTATTTTTAAAATGAATGTATTTTAAATACCAAAGAATAAAATAAGTTTCAGTGAAATAATCCTCCTAGATTAACCAGCACAATTAGAACATTAGTGGCTAAATTGATGGGTGCTATGTTCATGATTTAGTTCTAACTTCCTCCACCTGACTGGTGCCACTACCATATAAGACTGGTTGGTGAGAGCAGGGTCCAGTTTACCTGTCTGTTATCAGCTTTTGACAGTAGTGTACTGTCTTTCTGTTTGAAGTGGAATTTGTGAATACTTAACACAGCTTAGCAGTGTTTTTTAAATTATGTCTGGGCTTGGCACCTATAGCTCAACCGGCTAAGGCGCCAGCCACGTACACCTAAGGTGGCGGGTTCGAATCCCCAGCCCGGACCCGCCAAAACAACAATGACGGCTGCAACCAAAAAATAGCCGGGCGTTGTGGCGGGCGCCTGTGGTCCCAGCTACTTGGGAGGTGGAGGCAGGAGACTCGCTTGAGCCCAGGAGTTGGAGGTTGCTGTGAGCTGTAATGCCACGGCACTCTGCCCAGGGGGACAGCTTGAGGCTCTGTCTCAAAAAAAAAACAAAAAACAAAAAAAATAAAAATAAATTATGTCTGCTTAATAGTCCATCATGTCAGAGAAAACCAAGAGAACAGTAAAGGAAGAAAATAGATGTTTGTGATGAGAATTCAGAATAGTAATATTATCTTATTTTTGCTAAAGATAAGGTGATTTGCCTGCTTTGTGATACTGCAATATCAACATTAAAGAAATTCAGTGCTCATTATTAGCATTATGACACTCGTAAGGACCATAGATAAGGGAAGGCAGGAAAGATTGTATTGCAGAAATTAAAAGATGAAAAGCAAAAGCAAAGTTAGTTCTTTCAAGCAGCAATAAGACCTGGAAATAATGCCACTGAAAGAACTTATAAAATAGCTTATATATTGAGGGAAAAGGGAAGTCATTCAGTGACACAGAAATTGTGAAAGAACACATGGTCAAAATTGTAGGATGCTAAGACCTGGATAACATTTCAAAGTACCATAGTACCAAAGAACCATAACTGACCAGCAGTATGACTTAGCTTTCAACTTAACAGAACAACTTCCTGCAGTGCTTCAAAAGGAAAATGTATATTATTTAATTGTTTTGGATGAATTAATTGATACTACTGACGTGACACAAGTTTTATACTTCATTAGAGTCATAACAGAATATTTTTCTTGGCTAGGAAGAGTTACTTGCTTTCAGGACTCTTGTGAAAAGAAGACAGAGAATAGGTATGTTCAACAACTTTAAAGATAAATGTTTTGAAGTTGGACTGAATTCAGTAAATTTATTTTTTTTTTTAATTTTGCTTTCAATCTTCTTAGTTTGAAGTTTTCTTTTTTTCCTTTTGCTTTCTTTCTTTTTTTTATGGAGACAGAGTCTCACTTTGTGGCCCTCAGTAGAGTACCGTGGAATTATAGCTCACAGCAACTTCCACCACAACCCTTGGGCCCTTGGGTTTAAGTGATTCTCTAGCCTCAACCTCCCAAGTAGCTGGAATTACAGGCACCTGCCAGAACGCCCAGCTATTTATTGGTAGAGACGGGGTCTCACTCTGGCTCATGCTGATCTCAAACCTCTGAGCTCAGGCCTCCCAGGGTGCTAGGATTACAAGCATGAGCTCCCACGCCCGGCCTGAATTCGGTAAATTTAATGAGTGTATGTACAGGCAGTGCACTTCCATGACAGGAAAACAGGAAGGGTTTATTGCACAGATAAAAAAAAGTATTAACAGATCCAGATGCTCTCTTTTCCTTTCTTTTCATTACATCTTGCATCCCCAAAATCTCCTTGCTAAAGCACATGCAACACAGCATCATTAGTTTTGTAGCATGCTAACGTTGAACAGCAGGGTATTCAGTGTTGACTTACCTGTCATTCTAAAATGCTTTGACTATTGAGAGATAGGTGTTAGCCAAATTTTATCTCTGTTAGAACAGATAGTTTATTAAGAACAGAATCAGCAGTGTGAATTACTACTGAAGGAAGATTTCTATAGAAATGCAGCATTTCTGTGTGATATGTCAAATCAAAATGACTTGAATATTTCTTTGTAAGGCAAAATTAAGTCTGTAAATGACATATGGCCAAAAATCCAAGCATTTCAAAAAAAACTTCTCCTTAAAACATTTCTTCTTCAAAAGGACATTTCAGGTGAACACTTTTCCCAATTGTGTGAATTGTGTGAATCATTTGAAGACCTATTGAAGAAGCCACCTAAAGACTTACAGATGGAATGGATTGCGCTCTCAAGAAATGACATTTGAAAGTCATTGGTGCTAAGAAAGATCCAATTGAAATACAGAAACACACAGGATACCCACATCTTTAGCAACATGCCCCAAACTGCTTAACTGCTTTCTTGCTTTTCAACCACTTACTGCTACAAAATTGATATTTTCCTATCTAACCCAAAGTACATAGTAGTTAGATTTTAGAAAATAATGTACATTTTAAGTATACGTAATTGAAGTTTCTTGAATGTGGCCTTGATTAAAGCTAAATTAATGCAGCCTTCCAACATGAAAAGTCTCCTCACACTTGTTCTCATGGCAACTCTCCTGTATTTTGAGAGCTTTCATGTGATTTTTAAGCATGTGTGAGTGTGTGTATGTATATATTTATAGTTTATTGTTAAAGAGATAAGGTCTCTCTCTGGCATACAGTGTCACAAGTCATGCAGCCTGGACCTCCTAGGTTCAAGCAATCCTCCTGCTTCATCCTCTGGAGTAGCTGAGACTATAGGGACATGCCAGCATGCCCAGCTTGCTTATTTTTGCAAAAAAAAAAACCAAAGCAAAACAATTCTTTTTGAATTATTAGAGATGAAAAGAGTTCAATAATAATGCACTCTAACTGCATGCCATGTGTTTTTCTCATCACTCTGTAAGTATGTGACTTATGGAAGTTGTATTTCCTCTCAGGACTTCAGTTTCCTTATCTGTACTTATTCCCTGCTCTAAAAACTCTTATTACAGTCATCATGTTCTCTGACTAAAATACCATTTCTGCTCCTTCCCCTTTAACTTTTAAGTTTAAGAATTCAGTTCCCAGTAGGTGCCTGTGTCTCAGTGAGTAGGGCACTGGCCCCATATACCAAGGGTGGTGGGTTCAAACTTGGCCCTGGCCAAAGTGCAACAAAAAATAGCTGGGCGTTGTGGTGGGCGCCTGTGGTCCCAGTTACTCAGGAGGCTGAGGCAGGAGGATCACCTGAGCCCAAGAGCTGGAGGTTGCTGTGAGCTGTGACGCCCACCACAGCACTCTATCAAGGGCTGCCAAGTGAGACTCTGTCTCAAAAAAAAAAAAGAGAGAGAATTCAGTTGCCTTGGTGGGGGGAAGGCTTGCCTTTCAAGGTTGCACCTCTTTTAAGTCTTACTCTTCCCTTTTATTTTTAGTCAATCTCATGACATTCTCACAAATATACACTTTTTCCTTTGTTCTTTATAATTTGCCCTACATGTAATATATTTAACCAAATTCTTAAACCTTAAACTAAGCCTAGCCTTCTTGGTAAAGAATCAGCATTCCAGTCTCACAGTGAGGAAACTGAATAGGAAACCAAAATATCTCCTGAGAGGAAGATTAGTAAGGAAAATAGTTATTTTTCAATAATTATTATTTGAAATAATTTCATGGAAAATTTAGCAGGAATAATATTGTTCTATACTAAGGCATACTAAGTAGTTTCATTATGTGTAATGGAGCTTACTATATACAAGTTTTAACCTATAATAATTGGACACAATTATTCACTGCTCTCAGTGAAATGAAACCAACCAGTATATAAGCTGGTTGGTTTATATACTTATTATATAAGCAATAGTACATCATTTCCAATTATTTCTATTTTTACTTTATGAATAAAATAGGTATTAATTAACTTAAAGTATTTTAATTATTAACTGTGTTCTATGATTTTTCTGTAAAGAATGTGGTTTAAAAACAATATTCAGGTTAAACCCTTCTCATTTGCTGAGTCCTTACCCCTTTGTTGATTTTCTGGCTGGATGTTTGCTAGGCATCTCTATCTTAAAAACAGAATCTATCCCTTTCCCTAGCCTGCTTCTTACTAGTAAACATCATCAGCACCCATTCAGTTCCCCAAACCAGAAATCTGTGAATTGTCCTTGATTTCTCTTTATTTCATCCCATCCATTCAGTTTTTTATTAAGTTCTTTTGGCTTTACTACAGAAAAATTTGGCCACATACTTCCATTTCATCTCACAGAGAGACAGTATTATGAATGGTTAGGAGCATAGGCTGTCTGGCTCTGTAGTCATGGCCTTAGGCAAACAATGTACCATCTCTGTTAAGGATTAAGTGAATATATAAATACACACACACACACACACACAGGGTGGCCATAAAGTTTGTGTGCAATTTAAATAGTTGTAACTCTTTAAACAGTTGTAACTAAACTTGGAATAATGCCTGATCTGTATTTACTCAATAAATACTAGCTGCCATCATCATCATTTCTTTCACTTCCATTATTCATATCAATCAGTATAGCTAAAGCCTTTCTTACCTAGACTAGAAAAACACCAAGTAGGATATAGCAGTAGTCTAAGTAAGAAACTTGGAAAGGCCTCAACTACAAGTCTGTTTACGACACAGTGGTTTAAATGATCTCTTTTTAAATTATTATTATGTGCCAACCACATGAATGATCTTTTGAATAGCATTAGTGCCATTATACCAAGACCCTGCTTTTACTAGAGTACAGAAAGGATTCAGGCTTAGAATAAAATCCTAACAGCTTACTAGGCCATTAAGGCTCTGTTCTCTGTCTACCTCTCTGGCTTCAGATCCTTTGACTAGGTCACTGTGTTCCAAACATAGAATAGTTTTGTTTTTTTTTTTTCTATTAAATACATTTGGCTTATTCCTACCTTGGTCTTTACTTGTTTCCTCTGTCCGCTCTTCCCCTAGATCTTCAGTAGCTGACTCTTCGTTATTTATGCCAGTAGACTGAGTCTTTTAGGAAAGGGACTTTATCTGACTTGTTTCACTGCTCTGTTCTTAGCACCTAGAATAGTACCTTGCATGTGGTAGCTGCTCAGTAAATATTTGTTGAATGAATAAATAAAAGAGGAGTTTTTTAGCAAACCCTTCTCAAACTCATCTATTTACATGGCAGCCACTAAAAGCACCTCTTTAGAGACTTTGAAAACCAGTTTTAATAATAGACTAAGTCACACATTTGGGTTCAAATTCTAACATTGCCATTAGATGTGAGCCTTTGGAAAAGTTATCTATTCTCTCTTAGCATAATTTTCTTCCTTCACAAATAAGGAATACCTATCTTAAAGGATTAGTGTGAGATTAAATGTTAAGTCCTTTATAAAGCACCTGGTTCTGAGGCAGTGCATCTATTAGTGTTCATTTTAGTCTGTTATTATACTTAGGTTGATTTGTCTTCATCTTTGTGTGTACATATATATATACACACACACACAAACACACACATATATACACATACACACATAGTTGGATAGTCATTCATTCAGCAGATATTTAATGCAACCTGCTACGAGTCAGGTACCATTCTAAGCATTGTAGATAGAGAAGGAAACCAAAGCACTTTCTCTCAATGAGCTTTCCTTCTAGTGGAAGAAGAGCATTGATAAGCACAATAGATGGTGATAGGTACTATGAAGAAAAAAATGTACAAGAAACAGACAGTAACAGGGATTCTGTGCTCTTTTATAGGATGGTTATTTAAGCAAAGACTTGAATGAGTGAGCCATATAGATACCTGGAGGAGAGACTCCTACTCAGAGGTTATGGCACCGTAAATGCTGAAGATTGGAACAAGTCTGTGTATTTCAAGGATCAGCTATCAAGACAGTGTGGCTGAAAGCTGGGGTGGGGGTGGAGAGGGTAGAAAGAGAGGTCCCTAAAGGCTGGAATTGCACAGGGTTGGTCAACCTGCCAGTGACTTTTGACTTTACTCTGTCTTCAGTAATTCTTTACTTTGAGGCATAAACTTCCTCTATAGTAGGTACGGTGCATTTACTCTTTTAGGACACAGTTTTCCTTACGTGTAATGGAGCATGAAATTTAAGTAAAAACTTTAATATCCCCCAACACACATACAAAGTAATAATTTCTAAATTACTTGATTTAGAAAATTTATGATTTATAAATTTTGTTTTCTGTTCCCTCATTTTTTTTTCCCCTTGGAGATATAGTTACAGTTGGATTTTTATGTTACAATTTCTAGTAGGGTCTCTATATTGGGAAAATTCAGGTTTAGAGCTGTGATTTATTTGGTGCTATATCAACAGTTACAAGTAATTTTTAGAATGGGTGGGATGTGAATGCCAAGGAATTGGCAAGTGAGAATGAATTTCCTTACTAGATTTGTTGGCGTTGATGGCCTGTCATTGTTCCCTAACTATATTTTCCTCGACATGAATCTCTAGTACTCCTCTAGGTATTATAAAAACAAAACTATTAATGAAAATATTTAGGCTCAGTGCCTATAGCTCAGCAGTTAGGGTGCCTGCTATGTACACTGGGGCTGGCGGGTTCCTAAAGTCCCAGCTACTTGGGAGGCTGAGGCAAGAGAATTGCTTAAGCCCAAGAGTTTGCGGTTGCTGTGAGCTATGATAACATAGCACTCTACTGAGGGTGACATAGTAAGACTCTATCTCAGAAAAAAGAAAAAGAAAAAGAAAATATTTAAAGGGATTTTTTTAACTCCAATAATTTGCTTGAATAGTAGGTAAAAACTCGCAAAATACACTAGACTTTCATGTATAGTCTAGTCATGTGTCACTTATCAGTGGAGATCTATTCTGAGAAATGTGTCTTTAGGCAATATCTGGGAACATCAGAGAGTGTACTTAGACAAACCTAGATGTGATAGCCTGCTATGCACCTAGGCTGTATGGTACAGCATATTGCTCATAGGGTACAAACTTGTGCAGCACGTTACTGTACTGAATACTGTAAGCAGTTGTAGCACTATGGTATGTATTTGTGTATCTAAATGTAGAAAAGATATAGTAAAAATAGTACAGGACACTGTCTTATATGCAGTTCATTATTGACCAAAATGTGATTATGCAGTGTGTGACTGTAGTTCTTTTTGGCTCCATGGTAATTTAAATATTCATTCTTCATTTTGAACTATTTTATATTTGACTTGTAAAATTGTTTTCCTGTTTTATTTTTCCCAGTGTAGAATTTCTATGGACAATTATAATTTGTGCTTAGAAGGGAAGTGTAGGATTTAAACCTTTAAAAAAAAAGACAAAGTCTCACTCTGCCCTGTGTAGAGTACCTGGTATCATAGCTCATAGCAACCTGAAACTCCTGGGCTTAAGTGATCATCTTGCCTCAGTCTCCCCTGTAGCTGGGACTATAGGTATATGTCCCCATGCCCAGCTAATTTTTCTATTTTTTTAAATCAGAGATAGGGTCTCACTCTTGCTCAGGCTGATCTGGAACTCCTAAGCTCAGGCAGTCCACCTGCCTCGGGCTTAACCCCCTCCCCCTTTTCTTAAACTCTTGGTATAAATGAATCTTACGTGGAAGCCCCATCTATAAAATGACTGAAATTGTCGATGTTGTTTGAAGCAGGGGACCTGAAATGCTGTCCTTGGTTCTTCTCCAAGAATACCTAGAACTCACTAACCTCTCTGATCCGATTTCTTTATTTATAAAATGGGAATGATACTATACCTACAAATCACAGTGTCTGGTTCATGAAGTCTCTGACTAATGATCTCTTCCTACCCTCTTTCAATATAACTTCCTTGTACTGTGTATTATGTTCATTCATCACACATTTTCCCTATAATGAGTCACCAGATAAATATGGTCATGTGACCAGATTTTTACTGTGGAGAATAGCATCACCATAAATGCAGTGTCTTACATATTGTTACCTAAAGTACTCATTAAAGTTACTGAAGCTGCAGTCTCTGCCAAAAGTTACATGGCAGTATCTGCTGGGTAGCAGTACTGTAGACCCAGCTGTTTTTAATGTACTTAGAGATATAAAATGCAACTAAACATTAAGTGTCACTAATCTCAAAGCAGAATTCCTCCTAGAATATTTTAGCTTCTGGGTTATTCCCATGTGTTTAGTTTTAAAGATTAGGGAAGAAGTTCTGCTCTCAGTTCCACTTCTGTTCTGCCCACAGGATCCCCATCCTTTACACCTGTGTACCTCCTCATCACTCCCCTTCTCTGCACCAGCACCCTCTCACCCCTCTCTCCTACCCTGATCCTTCTACTGGAGCTTCCCCATCTTGCTGCCTTCTCCACTGCTGGAAGCCTGTCTTCTCTTTGTCTCTTGCCTCCAGAGCCAGTGGCAGTTGGAGGGAATGAGGGAGCAAGGAGTCTGGAGGCTGACCTAAGGAGTCCCCCCTTCATTTAGCTGTTATCAACAACCATATCACAGTTGTAAACAGTTTATTAAATGCCCAGCATGATACTGACATCATAAATCAGAGACAGCAAACCCCTCTGCATATAGCTGCTGATCTTGGAAACGTGGAAACTGAAGGCAGGCTGTGACTTGAAGGTTGTTGATAAGCAAGGAAGGACTGCCCTGGCCGTGGCCTCCAGGAGCAACCACAGCCTTGTCATGGACAGGCTCATTAAAGCAGAGAGATACTCTGCCTGGAAAGAGAAGCATCATGAGAGTGTCAGGGACGCATCAACAGGCTTTACTCTGACGTTCAAGCAAGATCACAGTCTGGAAACCAGGCACTTGCTCATGCTCCTTTGGAACCTGGCTTACCATCAGCTGAAGGCCAGTGAGTGGCAGAGGCTAGCACATTCATGGAACTTTACGGATGACCAGATTAGAGCCATTGAGGCACAGTGGTCAGGAGTTGAAATATTCTGGGAACACGGCCACTAGGCTTTGCTCATCTGGCTGCATGGGCCCTAATGACTCAGGCTGACCCAGACAAGCGCCTGTATAAAGAGCCTGGCTGTGCAGGTTTCCCAAAACTAGCTGAAAAGATTCATCAATTCAAAAGCAAAACTGACCTAACCTCCAGGAAATGTGCAATTTCATAAATGCCTAAAGAAATTATATTTAAATGCTTTTCCATTCATTATTAAGTTATTTTGATGCCATAAATTTCTTCTAGTAATATTGGCTTTCCTTTCAACAATGAAGATGGTGGTGACAGGACCCTCTTGCAAAAAAATAATACTATGTATTATACTTTCAAACCACAGAAAAGTCAAATAGTCTTTTTGGGTTTTGCTTAAGGCAAGTTGTATATGACTTTCCCATTTCTGTCATTTGATGCAATGTAATAGCATAATCTATTCATACAAGGGTTTTGTACACCATGCTTTTTTTAAAAAGTTGGTATTATAGTATGTGGAAAAACCCAGGGTTTTATGATAGATCAGGTTTTAAAGTTGGTTTTACTACATAATAGCTGTGAACCTTTGGGATGGTAATAAGTTCTTAGATCTTCAGCTACCTTCCTTATACAGTAGTGGAAATGTCTACCCATTTCATAGGGTTGGGGTCAAGGGAGAATGCCCTTGAAATGCCTAACCTTATGCCCATATAGAAATTAGGAATTGTTATTTCTCTCTCAGTAAGAGAAACTGGATTTAGAAATTTATAGTCATTTTTGGCTTTAAACCACACATACATGTAACATAAAAGTATTACTTAGAAAAAACCAGAAGTATATACACTAATGCTTTTTTTTAACCCTTAGTGATGTAATTGCAGGTGATTTTTATTTTCTTTGTACTTTTTGATATATTCTAGTTTTTCACAATGAACATGTAATTTTTTTTGTCTGAATAAGTTATGAAGTAAATGTGAAATCAAATACCAATTTGTATCAGTTAGATGAACCTATTCATCTAATTTAAGACTCCCCATTCTCAAATTCTGACTTTAAATCTTCAAGGTACATAATAAAATCAAGAGCAGTTTATTCTATCATGAATTCATAGTTTTACATGTTTGCCTTATACTAATTGCAAATGGCCCCTTATGTTATAAATGTTTAAAACAGGTAATATATTCACATGATTCCAAAACATTTTTTAGGAAGTTATTAAGTGACAAATCTTGTCTGTTAGTTCTTAATATGGCCAGTTTTCTCTGATCTTGTGTGGCCCCTCCTGCAAAAATAAATATAATTGCATACTCTCACTGTAATAAAAAAAAAAGATTAGGGAAGAAGAGGAAGTTGTTAGCATTCTAGATTCTGCTGCTTATTGACCCTCATGAAGACTGATTATAGCTCCTAAGTATCCTCAAACTAGCAACTATTATTTGAGTAAGTCATTTAGATGAGGTTTTTCTTTAAACTAATGTTTCATGTTTTTCCTAAGTAGATCACTGAATGAATTCTGATATCAGGCTTCTATTGAGATTTATCTGTAAATTATTTGGTAATAAATAAAAAGTCTTAGAAATAATATTGTTCTGAGTCAACTGTAAAAAACAAATTTCTTTAAGAGCCAAAGTTGTGAATTGGAAGATCAGTGGATTCAGTCTCTACTTGCCAGAGAAGAATGTCCTGATTTATACATAGTTAGAAACAGATTTAAAAACAGAAATCATCAGTTTCTATAAGAGATATTGATGAGTTGTGGTCCTTTCCGGTATTAGGCCTTATAAAATTATTTCTCTTAAAGCAGCAGTTCTCAACCTGTGGGTCGCAACCCACAGGAACTATTTTAAAGGGTTGCAGCATTAGGAAGGTTGAAAACCACTGCCTTAAAGTGATTAAGTGGGATATGATCTGAGTTTCTTAGAACTGAGTAACTTCATTAATTTTGAACATTATTTATTTATTTCGGCTGTATTTTATATAGTGAAAGAAGATTTAAAATTTAACTTCATGACACCTCATCAGATAATTAAATTTCTTACATGTCTCTTAACCTTCAAGGATGATAGAGGTAATTTTGTTAGAGCTATAAGATGTTGTCTTAGTCCATGTGTGTTGCTGCAGCAAAATCCTGGGATGGGATTATTTATTTATTTATTTATTTTTGAGACAGAGCCTCAAGCTGTCCCCCTGGGTAGAGGGCTGTGGCATCACAGCTCACAGCAACCTCCAACTCCTGGGTTAAAGTGAGTCTCCTGCCTCAGCCTCCCAAGTAGCTGGGACCACAGGCGCCCACCACAACGCCCGGCTATTTTTTGGTTGCAGTCATCATTGTTGTTTTGGCCCGGGCTGGATTTAAACCCGCCACCTTAGGTGTATATGGCTGGTGCCTTAGCCACTTGAGCCATAGGTGCCAAGCCAGGGATGGGATTATTTATAAAGAACAGAAACTTATTTTCTCACAGTTCTGGAAGCTGGATAATACAAGATCAAGCCTCTGGTACTTGTTTCTGCCGAGAGCCTTTTTGCTTTTTGGACTTAGGTTTTGTACAATATGCATTTCTTTGTATCTAAACAGATTCTTACAGAGTAAGAGAGAAGAATAAGAGGAAAGCTATGTCCTCACATGACAGAAGAGTGGAACACCAGCTAGCCCAATGCTTCATGAAGCCTCTTTTATAAAGCCCTTAAACCCATTAACAGGGAAGGAGGCCTTATAGTCTAATCACTTCTTAAAGGCCCCCCCCTTGTAATACTGTTACATTGGAGATACCTCACTTTTGGAAGGGCCTCATTCAAACCAGGGGACATCTGTACCATCAAGTTGTTACTTGAGAATAAAGATATCTTTTCTAATGGGGTGCCCATGTACCATATAATCTCTGAGGAATTAACAGAGAAGGTTATAACAGACAGGTTATGTTCCAAATATTGCTTAGATGCACTGGAATCAAATTTGTTTTAGAAATATGAATCAGGAATGTTGAATATAACATATGGTGATGACATTGTGTCTGTGGGACAAAAGTTAAAGGCAAAGGATTTATGGTCAAATTTGGAATATGTTGGTTTTTCTTTCTTTTAGAAATAAAATTCTATTGGATTTTAGTCAGTAACTATGATACTAAGAAATATAAAATATCTACCATAACTCTTAAACCAAGGGTTATAACAATTTGCTTACTTGAGACAAATTCCAAGTCCAAACTGTCTGACTATAATTTTTATTTTGGAATATGTTGTTTTAAGCAAAGCTACTCTTTAAAGATTTCTCAGGGCTTTGAATATTGAAATACTTTATCTTAAATCAATCACTCTTTGATCTTATGTAATTTTTTCTCCTATCTTTACAAAACAGAATGCGTGTTCTGTGTCAGATGTCACATTATTTTACTAATGAGAAGGAAAATAATTTCTTCTTTCAAGAGCTTTACATTTGAAAAATTACCACATCCAGGGCGGCACCTGTGGCTCAAAGGAGTAGGGCACTGGCTCCATATGCAGGAGGTGTCAGGTTCAAACCCAGCCCTGGTCAAGAACTGCCAAAAAAAAGAAAAAAAAGAAAAAGAAAAGTTACCACATCCAGAAAATTTTACATGTGAATTAAAAGTTTTCAGTTCTTTTTTTCTCCTTGAATTTTTGTAGAACTTGATAAGGTAGTGGATAAGGTAGAGAAAGAAGACAAAACAGGGTAGGAAATGAGGGTAGGATCAGAGGGGGAGCCAGTTCAGTAGACCACACTAGAGAAAAAATTGCTGAGTTATGATGCCACTGTGGCACTCTACTCACGTGACAAAGTGAGACTCAGTCTCAAAAAAGAAAAATTGTCTTGACAAGTTTTCTCTTAAATAGTTTTTGGACTTAGGTTTTGTACATGTATTTCTTTGTATCTAAACAGATTCTTACAGAATAAACTAGATAATAATTTACTGCATTAAAGTCTTTTTCAATTGTTTCTTTGTGGTGTTTGGGTGTTAACAGGATCACTCAGTGGAAAGAACTGAGCTACTGTTTTGTCCTCTGCTGATTGAAGGGAGGGCTCTGTAATTTTTTTAGTGTTGTTACTGGACCTAATCTGATACAGTTTGCTTTTCTTTTACAATTTTCTAAAAATTTGTGACTTTATTCCTCATTTCTGCTCACTTATTAACACTGTCTCCATTCTCCATTAATGACTTATAATTTTCTTTTATAATATTTTTAATTTTAAAGATTTTTCTTTTATAATATTTTTAAAGATAATTACAATATATATCGGAACATATATTGCATAATTTTTACATGTTAAACTATCCATTCTACACAAATATCTGTATTTTAGATGGAGCAGCTGTCCGATGAAGAAATTGACCACGGTGCTGAAGAAGACAGTGACAAAGAAGATCAGGACCTTGACAAAATGTTTGGAGCCTGGCTTGGAGAACTAGACAAACTCACTCAGGTTAGAAGTAGTGCTTGAGAAACTGGTTGAAGATTTGTAGTCATCAGTGTGTTAAAAGTTTAAAGTGCAGACATGACGGTGTGGCTATCTGTAACTTAAATTTTAAAATAACTGCTAGATAGGAAAAATGTCAGAACATTAATAGGTAAATTTATAGTCACTTGAGAATAGAAGATGCTATCTTCTATGGTTACTTTAAAGATGTTTTAAAAGAAAACTTATGAGAGAGGCTCTATTCATCAAGAGGGATTACTTAGTAATCTCAACAGATTACTATCTAAAAAGTTTTAAGGCCTAAATTTAAAATGTAAATTTTAGGAAACTCTATTCTATAACTTAGTAAATTTGAATAGATTTTTACAACATAATTTCTTCACATGTAAATATTTTCTATAACATGATCCTAGAATACTGACAAAGTTTATTCTGGTTTGCATTTTAAAACATTGCAACTTTTTTTTTTTTCATTTTGCTTTCTTGAATCTTGTATTTTTTCTTTTTAAAGGACCTTATATTCTAAACTAGGACACTTTATAGAATAAAAGGATGTTGTGGCTACTGCCCCAGTTAATGTATTGCATTCAGTATATAAAGATGGCTAGGTTTATATAAATTTGACTTCATGGCAATGAGACTGTTAGAACAAAACTTATTTTTACATAATATCTCTAGGAAGAAGATTTCTGTAAAATTGCTTAAGTATGAGATTTCCTTAAATAATGGAAAAATACTGTGCATAAGGTAGAAAGTTAACGTATGAGGTTGTTTCTCTAGCAGTCTAGAATTGAAACTGGTAAAATTTTCATATAACTCTTGCTAGAATATTTTGAAAGGCAGACATCTTAGTGTCCATAACCTGTTAATACTGAATTTTGGGGACTTTTTGGGGAGTTTGCAAACTCTACAAGGATTTCAAAGGGATCATTCCCTTCATCTCTAATAAAAAGAAGTAACTTTTTTTGTCAGAAATATTTTATGTGTGTAGCTGCCAAACCATTTTCATTTAATTCTTAGTCTTTTAATAAAATATTTTTGGCATAGAGAAAATGACTAGGCCTTGTAGATCTTTGCTGGAGGAGAAAAGAAGTAGAAAATGATGGTACAGGAAGGAAAGTCTGCGAGGGCCACTTAATATGTGGGGTGTCTTTGACCATGTGGTTTATTGTCCATACTTGGGGTGAGGTGAAAAGAAAAGACAAGTAGCTCTCTGTCTAGCTTCTCTAGATAGAATAGGAACTTCATGCTGCTCCAATGCAGACGGCATTTCTACTGTGGTGACTTATATTTTCTCCAGTATTTTAAGTTGCCTGACATTAATGTGAAGAGCCACTTGCCAAAAAAAGTTGGTTACTTAATCAATGGTATGACTTTTGTTTTCATGATATAAAGCTGTTTATAGAGAGAGGGGAAAAAATTGCATAGTGTGCTCACTGCTAACACTTTTTTTTCTTTTTTTTTTGTGAAGACAGGGTCTTGCTCTGATGCACAGGCTAGAGTGCAGTGGCATCATCATAGTTCATTGCAGCCTCAAACTCCTGGGCTCAGGCAGTCCTCTTGACTCAGCCTCATAAGTATCTGAGACTACAGGAATACACCACCAGTCCTGGCTAAATTTTATGTATTGCTCAGGCTGGGCTCAAGCAGTTCTTCCTTCTTCAGCCTCCTCAACTGCTAGGATTATAGGTGTGAGCCACCTTTCCTGGCCCGAGCATGTCCCTTTTTAATACTTTGGAAATTTTCTAGAAATATTTCTAAGTTAGCAGCTAAAATCTCAAGTGTCTTGTTCATGTCATTACATTGAACTTTCAGTGTTTATTTTCAATTTTGTGTTAAATCAAGTTTAAGTTTTAAAAAGTTGATGAATCTTCTAAAATAGTTTGTAAAATTTTATGTATATGTGCATTTTTCCAGAAGAGAGTTCATAGCTTTTATCAAATTCTCAGCAACTCCTTCAAAAAGGTTAAAAGCCACTCTGTTAGATCACCAGTTTGTGTGTGTGTGTGTGTGTTTTCTTTTAGAGACAGAGTCTCACTTTGTCACCCTCGGTAAAGTGCTGTGGCATTACAACTCACAGCAACTTCCAGCATTTGGGCTTAGGTGACTCTCTTGCCTCACCTTCCTGAGTAGCTGGGACTATAGGTGCCTGCCACAATGCCTGGCTATTTTTTTGTTGCAATTTGGCCGGGGCCAGGTTTGAACCCACCACCCTCGGTATATGGGGCCAGCGCCCTACTCACTGAGCTACGGGCACTGCCCAAGATCACCAATTTCTTGACCTAAGGAATATTTCTTCTAGTTCCCTTGTTGCCCCAGCACCATAGATACAACAAATAATTATAATATCTGTTTATTTGAACTGGTAAATAGGTTGGGTTTTTGTATGTCCTCAATTATATTCAAATAACTTTATAGAAAACATTAGCTAGTTTTTATTCTCCATTTCCACTGGGAAGAGAATTAGGGTTTAACATGCTGCAGAAGAATTAGGTTTGAGAATCTCCTGGCTATTTTGTGAAACTTTGAAATAAGGTATTGAAGAGGTTGTGGATCTTCTGCATTTGATAGCTTTAAAACTAGGATGGTCAGGCTAGGCACGTGACTCACACCTATAATCTTAGCACTTTGGGAAGCTGAGCTGGGAGGATTGCTTGAGGCCAGGAGTTTAAGACCAGCCAGAACAAGAGCAAGACCATGTCTCTGAAAAAAAAAAAAACCTGAAAAATTTAGCCAGGAATGGTGGCATTCATCTGTAGTTCAAGCTACTTGGGAGGCTCAGGCAGAAGGATGGCTTGAGCCCAGGAGTTTGAGGTTGCTGTGAGCTATGATTCCATGGCAGTCTATCATGGATGACAAAATGAGACTCCATCTCAAAAAAAAAAAAAAAAGTGGTGAGATAACTTAGAAGTTATCCTACCCCAAAGTATACTATAGTTGTAGCTTTGTGATGATCAGTGTTTACAGTTACTGTTTACTGATAGGGCTTGAAAAGAACAAAGATATTTGAAGTTGTAGTTGTTCTCTATTAAGATCTTTAGTCTCATTAATTTAAAATACAGCACTGTCCCTTACCTTCAGGGTACTTCATGCCAAAGAATAAGTGTATTCTGGACCACAAACAAAATTGCTTTGAGGCAAAAAAAGAACAGAACTCTCTGCATGATTTCTATTTCTTATCTATTCTTATTTCTTATCCACATTCATCTACCTAGTTTATTTTATAGTGAATTTATATCTAATGAGGTCAGTTACTAGATATATTTGAAAAAATATTTACTCTGACCTATGACAGTCTCAAATCTCAAGTGCCTTTAAAAATAAGCATATATCTACAGATTACCAAAATAATAATGTGAAAACCAATTATACTTAAGGGCAGGCAAAGCTATTGCTCAGAAGAACTTTGGTTTTACTAATTATTATATGGCAATCATGAACAAACTTTATTCATCTTTTTATATAATTGAAACCTGAATTTAATATGACTTATTGAACTTTCATTTTTGAAGAGTTTGGATTCTGACAAGCCCACGGAACCAGTAAAAAGATCACCTCTTCGCCAGGAAACAAACATGGCCAATTTTTCTTATCGCTTCTCCATATACAACTTGAATGGTAAGATGTAATTAGAAATGAAATGTAAGATAGTATGATAAGTTACATAACATAAGAGCAATGCAGCTATAATTCCAAATATAAAAACTAAACTCATAATTTCAGGGTTTTTTTATTTTTGTTTTTTTGAGACAGAGTGTCACTATGTCACCCTCAGTAGAGGGCTGTGGTGTCACAGCTCACAGCAACGTCAAACTCTTGGGTTTAGGCGATTCTCTTGCCTCAACCTCCCAGGTTGGACTGGCAGGACTACAGGCACCTTCCACAATGCCCAGCCATTTTTTGGTTGTAGTTGTCATTGTTGTTTGGCAGGCCCGGGCTGGGTTCAAACCCACCAGCTCTGGTGTATGTAGCTGGTGCCCTAGCCACTGAGCTACAGGTACTGAGCCCCATAACTTTAGTTTTGATCTGTGTTTTACATTACAATTATCACAGGAAAAAGAAAACTGGAACATAAATAATTTTCTAGTTGATTTATTAGTAATTGACAAAAGTTCACAGGAACTCCATGGCAAACTTAACTGAATTGTTGTTTTCACACTGAAGTCCAGTGAAATTACCTGTAATTTTAAAATCAGTTCCTGTTGCCTTTATTTAATAGTCAACTTTATGGTGCTTAAAATTGAATTATCAATCTTGTAATTTCCTAGACTTTTGACTTCTCTTTTATGCCCTCGGTTCTTATAATATTTTAATATTTCTATCAGGGTACTGATTATCTTAACTTACTAAAGCCTCTGATAAAAAGTTACACGGAAGAATGTAATTAATACCATAAAACAGGCCAGGTGTGGTAGCTCACACCTGTAATCCTAACAGGCCTCTGGGAGGCCAAGGTGGGTGAATTGCCTGAGCTCACAGAATCAAGACCAGCCTGAGACAGAGTGAGACCCCACCTCTAAAAAAAAAAAAATATAGCTGGCATTGTGGTGGACACTGTAGTCCCAGCTCCTCTGGGAGCTGAGGCAAGAGAATTGCTTGAGCCCAGGAGTTTGAGGTCATGACGCCATGGCACTTTGCCGAGGGTGACAAAGTAAAAATCTGTCTCAAAAAAAATAAAATAATCAAACAATGTAAGATTTTTGTAGTAATTTTGTCTTTGAACTCATAATTTTATTTTCTTCTGATTACTACCAATCTTTTTTTTTTTTTTTTGTAATAGAGTCTCACTATGTCGCCCTTGGTAGAGTGCTGTGGCATCACAGCTCACAGCAACCTCAAACTCTTGGCTTCAGTGATTCTCTTGCCTCACCCTCCTGAGTAGCTGGGACTATAGGCACCCACTACAACGCCTGGCTATTTTTTGGTTGCAGTTGTCATTGTTGTTTAGCAGTCCAGGGGCGGGCTCAAACCCCCCAGCCTCAGTATATGTGGTTGACGCCCTAAGCACTGATTTACGGGTGCCAAACCTTTTTCTTTTTTTAATTTCTTTTGGACTGAAAATCAAAAAACTATTAGAAATACTTTCTTTGACTGGCTTTAGATTCAGTGGGGTGAATTCTTTTGCTTTATCACTTGCATTTATTAACTAGTTTATAATAGAATGTACAAATTCTGATGAAGTGTGTTCTAGAAACATTATGTGTGTTCATTGCAGAAGCTCTGAATCAGGGAGAGACTGTGGATCTGGATGCCTTAATGGCCGATCTTTGCTCTATAGAGCAGGAGCTCAGCAGTATTGGCTCAGGAAATAGTAGACGACAAATCACAGAAACGAAAGCTACTCAGAAATTACCTGCTAGCCGACACACATCAAAACATGGCACCTTGAAAGGATCATCTTTTTCATCTAATCGAATAACTAAACCTTCCCATGCCAACTACTCCCTGGATGACATCACTGCACAATTAGAACAAGCCTCTTTGAGCATGGACGAGGCTGCTCAGCAATCTGTCCTAGAAGATACTAAACCTGTAGTAACTAATCAGCACCGAAGAACCGCCTCAGCAGGCACAGTGAGTGATGCTGACGTACGCTCTATTAGTAACTCCTCCCGTTCTAGCATCACTTCTGCAGCCTCCAGCATGGACTCTTTGGATATTGATAAAGTAACACGCCCTCAAGAACTGGATTTGACACATCAGGGGCAGCCAATTACTGAGGTAAATAGATGAAACTTTTTTCCTGGTATTTTATATTTAGTAAAGGAGAAATGATATTAAAAAATGTAATTTTGAAAACTAGCTTTCTTAGTTCTACATTTAGAATTTGTCAAAGACACTTCTGAGCTAAGTTCTTGCTTTTTCTTTTTTGAGACAGACTCTCAGTATGTTGCCCTGCGTAGAGTGCTGTGGCATCACAGCTCACAGCAACGTCAAACTTTTGGGCTTAAGCAATTCTCTTGCCTCAGCCTCCCAGGTAGCTGGGACTAAAGGTGCCCACCACAATACCTGGCTATTTTTTTGTTGCAGTTGTCATTGTTGTTCAGCAGCCCAGGCCGGAGTCAAACCCACCAGCCTCAGTGTATGTGGCAGGCACCCTACCCACTGAGCTACGGGTACCACCTAGTTTCTTCTTTTTTATTCTTATGACTACATTATTTGAAGTCCTTGAATTAATACCAGTTGTTTTATATGATTTAAAATATTGAATTGTGGTTTGCAAAGCCATTAATAGTTACTAAGCTAATGAGACTTGCTTTTTAATGTGCGTCTATTTTAACATAAAAACTTGGCCAGGCACAGTGGTGCACATCTGTAATCTCAGCATTTTGGGAGGCCAAGTTAGGAGAATTGCTTTGAGGCCAGGAGTTCAAGACCAGCCTGGCTGACATAGTGAGATCCTGACTCTACAAAATATTTTAAAAATTAGCCACATATGGTGGCATTCAACTGTATGTAGTCCCCAGCTATTTGAGAGGCTGAGGTGGGAATTTCACTTTAGCCAAGGAGTTGGAGGTTGCAGTGAGCTATTGTGATGCCACTGCATGCCAGCCTGGGTAATAGAGTAAAATCTTGTTTCAAATGAAAATAAAAAATAAAAATTTAAAAAAATTGGTGGGGGCCAAATAAAATCAGCCTTTCCAATAAGCTTGTGTTTATTCTTTAATACAGTTATTTATAAATAATACTAAAGTAAAATCTTATAAAACACAGTTTATAGAATTACAGAGAAAATTTTAACTATTATTTAACGTTGATTTTTCCCCCAATTGATTTAGTTCTTTAGATTAACTTTCATCAGTGAGTAACTTCTCGTTCCTGCCCATGAGTCTAACTTTGTTCTAGGTACTGTAGAGCACAAAAGAAGGATAAATTGTAATTTGGAAATAAATTTGAGTTTTACTTCAATGAAAGTTAGCAATCTAAAGAATAAATTTTCACTTATTTAAAATGAAGGCCAGGTGTGGTGGATCACACCTGTAATCCTAGCACTCTGGGAGGCTGAGACAGGAAGATCACTTGAGGCCCAGAGTTTGAAACTAGCCTGAGCACAAGTAGTAAGACCCCATCTATATGAAAATAGTAAAATTAGCCAGGCATGGTGGCATGTACCTGTAGTCGCAGCTACTTGGAAGACTGAGAGGCCTTCCAAGTTTTGCATGTTGAATTACTTTCTTCCAATCATAGTACTGTTGTTTGAGTTGGGCTGAGATGCTTGAGGACAGGTTATAAACTAATCATATAAACTAATCTAATACTGTGTATATGTGTGTGTATCTTTCTTTCTATAAAATATAATCATTAGAAAAGTATAAAGGCAAATAAAGTAAAAAGTTCCTCTCTCCCAGCATATGTACTTTAAATGGTATATAGTGGCATCCATGCACAAGGATACCAGTAACAAATGGTGTAATGTTTAACATAAGACTTTAATGTAAGGTTTGGTGAGTAAACCAGGAATAAGGGAGGGAGAGGATTAAACTCTTTGTTATCCTATCAGAGGGATAGGAAAGTGGTTTAATAAACTTGAGACTTGCTTTGATATTCTTTTTTTCTGGGTCTGTTCTGATTCAAATCAAGTAAACTGAGGCAAGCTTAATAAACCTGAAAACAAAGTATCAAATTGTCTTTAAAATCAAATACAGAGTTTTAAATATTTTAATTAGTTCATGCATGAAGTTAAGTAGTTCTCAGAGAACTATTTAAGTAAATAGTTTTAGGAGACTTGTTACAGAAAACTTCCTACACAGAAACATGCCATATTCTTCTCCTAAATGGAAGCAATTTTTACTCTTTTAACGATTCTTATGGTATGGTATTTACCTCTGTATCATTATTATGAAGCCCATGCTTACATCATCATTTCTTAATATAGCCCCCCATCCTCCCAGTATATTTCAAATGGGCTAGTTTTCAGAATATATGTTACAATGAGTAGATAACTTGGAATTTACTGCTAACCTCTGTATACTCTTACTACATTTCCTTTTGGGGATATCGTTTTGCTTTTCCTGGAATTAATTACCTTTAGATTTTAAAAAATACTTAATTTTCCAAATGTTTATCACTATTTCAACTCCAAATCTTCCCCCAGTTGATTAAATCTTTCATTTTTCTCAAACAAAATTAGGGTTTTATTAATTTCATCATCTTAAAATTTTGTTACTGTTTTTTGTAGTCTTTACTTTAGGATTATTCTTAGGTCTCATAGGTTAATGAGCTTCTCCAGAGAATATTATTCCATTTCCCTGCATGAGGGTATATGCCTGGTTACCAGTATTAAATTTAGCAGCCCATTTAGGAAAGAAGGATTGAGACACAGGAGAGGTCCTCTGTGTTCAGTTGGTAAAACTCTCTTCTATTCCTTCTAGGTCAGGCTTTCTCAGCCATCAGCACTTTTGGCATTTGAGCTAGATAATTTTTTGTTGCAAGGGGCTGCTGTCCAGTGCATCGTAGGATGTTAAACAGCATCCCTGGCTTCTACCCACTAGATGGCCAGTAGCATACATACTCCTTCAGTTGTAACAACTAAAAATGTTTGCAGGCTGGGCCCAGTGGCTCATGCCTGTAGTCTTAGCATTCTGGGAGGCCAAGGCAAAAGGATTGCTTGAGCTCAGGAGTTCAAGACCAGCCTGAGCAAGAGTGAGACCCCCATCTCTACTAAAAATAGAAAAAGTGAAGCAAGAGGATCGCTTGAGCCCAAGAGTTGGAGGTTGCTGTGAGCTATGACGGCCCAACACTCTACCCAAGGCAGCAGCTTGAGACTCTTGTCTCAAAAACGTAAATAATTAAAATAAAAATGTCTGCAGATAATGTTACATGGAAAAAATTTACCCCCGTTTGAGAATCACTGTGCCCGGTAGAAAGGGTTAACAAGTCTGAGCCTTCTTTTTTTGTGACATATGACCTTGGGTTTTTCTTCCTCTGGCATTCTTTTTCTGGAAATGTACTGGATTAAGATTAAATGTAGAATGACCCCTGTTTGGTGAGTGCATATATACCTGGAGAACTCTCCATGAGGAACTATATAAGCCTATGAAGAAACACAGACTTTGACTTCCTGGTGTGCAGTGTAACTCTTTAAGTGAGAATGATCAGGTTCCTTGAGGTGCACTGGAACTTACAAGGTACTGCTAGCTCCTGTAGAGTACAAGATTTCCTCAAGCCAGGGTGATTTCTGCACTTAAACTGTCACTTAAGGTTCCAGGCAAGTCCCCTGGTGGTCTGTATGGTCCCTCAGAAGGTAGCCTGTCTGATGCTAATATGCCAGCATGCTATCTTTGTCTTCAACTCAGCTATGATCTGTTAGGATCTGGGGGGTCAATATCAGCCTGTACCTGAGACCACCACTGGAACTACCTGCTTTCTTGCATATATTTTCATCCAAACCAAGTGGGCTTTTAGTCTCACTGTCACTTCTGCTGCTGCAGGGGACCTTTGAAGTTATAATGTATGAGCACCTGTAGAATGAGTGCTTCTCTGCTTTTGTCCAGTGCTGGCCCAGCATTCAGCTGTCTGTGGATATGCTGAATTGGTTACCACTTAGCCAAATGCTTTCTAGCTTCCGAAATTTTGTCATTGTTTCTCTTGTGAGTTTGTCTTCCTTCTCAGTGTCCTTATCATGACTGTCTACATCTCTTCTTGATCTGAGAGTGTTCCAAGACAGTCCTCAGACTACTTTTCTGTCTGTGTCTCTTCCTTTTGGTCTTATTTATATGTATGACAACTCCTGAATTTTACGACCCACTTCCTGTCTCTTAGCCCCCATTTTAATTCCTATAAAACAGTGGTTCACAACTGGTGGCTATTTTGTCTCTAGAGATATTCAGCTTTTCTGGTTTACCATATGGGAGTGTGCCACTGGCATTTAGTAGAGACCAGAAGTGTTGTTAAACATCCTACAGTGTACAGAATAGCACTAAAAATAATTATCTGGCCCAAATAGTGCCAAGGTTGAGAAATCACATTTCTAAAATCAGGTGGCGTCTGTCAGTCACTCTCAGTGAGGTGACAGTTATAGTATGTTCTGTAACGCCTTCTATTGGTAGTTTCTGGTAAAATTCAAGAATGTACCAGTATCTGGCAAGGTGCAGTGGTTCACATCTATAACCCCAGTACTTTGAAAGTCCAAGGTAGGAGAATTGCTTGTGACCAAAAGTTTGAGACCATCCTGGACAACACAGCAAGACCCTATCTCAAAAAAAAAAAAACAAATTTAGCTAGATGCAGTGGTGTTTACCTTAGTCCTAGCTACTTGGGGGGATAGGTGGGAGGATTGCTTGAGCCTAGGAGTTTGAGGTTGCAGTAAGCTATGATCATGCCACTATACTCCAGTCTGGATGACAGAGTATGAGACCTTGTCTCTTAAAAAAAAAAAAAAAAAA
>NW_003852408.1:27507880-27511057 GCF_000181295.1 Otolemur garnettii
AGGGGGATAGCTTGAGGCTCTGTCTCAAAAAAAAAAAAAAGAAAGAAAGAAAGAAAAAAATCCAATCATCTTAGATACCATGTATAAGGAAATATAAGTATCTTTAGCCAGTATCTCTCCTGAACTTTAGGTGTATATATCCCATTTCAAATCATTGTCTCTGTTCAGATGTCTAACATGTATTAGGGTTCTCCACAGAGATGGAGCCAATAGAGTATTAGAGGGGATTTATAGGAAAATTGACTTAAAGGTTTATGGAGGCTGTGCGCCAAGAAGTTGCATGACAGGCCATCTGCAAGCTGCAATACCAATAGTGTAGTTCAGTTCAAGTCAGAAAGCTTGGGAACCAAGCACATCAATGGTGTAATTCTTAGTCTGAGGCCAAAGGCCTGAGAACCTGAGGAACTGCTGGTGTACGTCCCACAGTCTAAAGGCAGGAGAGCCTGGAATGCTGATGTCCAAGAGCAAAAGAATGTCCCAGCTCCAGGAAAAAGAAGAAATCACCTTTTCTCTGCCTTTTTTTGTTCTTTGGTCCCAGTTGATTGTGATGGCGCCCATTCACATTAAGGACAGGTCTTCCTCACTCAGTCCACTGGATTATATACCATTTCTTCTGGAAACACACCCAGAAATGATGCTTTATTAGCTCTCTAGGTACTCCTTAATACAGTCAAATGAACACCTAAAATTAATCACAAATAGATGTACACTAGTATAGACCAGTTAAATTGTTTCTCCCTCTGTCTTTTCCATCTAGTTAGTGGTTATCCATCCTTCCAGTTAATCAAGCAAATCCTTTGGAGTCTTACCTCCTTATCTTTTTCTTTCCACTTCCCTACCAGTCCAGCAGCAAATTCTTTTGGCTTTATCTTCAGAATATATCCAGGATCTGATCACTTTTCACCATATTCACTGCCACTGAGCCAATGTCTTGATCTAGATTTTTGCAATAGCTTCCTACCTGGTCTTTCTATGCTCCCTTCCATTTAGCAGTATATCATCCATACTGCAGCCACAATGATCCTATTAATAAAAGGTAAGTCAGACGATCTCTTTTCAGCCTTGTATCTCAATCATAGTAAAGCCAAACCCCTATAATGGCCTGCAGGTCCTTACCTGATCTGCTTTCCCTTTACCACTGACCCTCTTTTTCTTCTCTCCCGCTATACCCTGCCAGCCATACTGCACCCTGTGTTCTTTGCCATCAATCAGAGCCTGCCTGACAGCCTTTATGCTTCTTTGTTTTTGAGACAGAGTGTCATTTTATCACTCTCAGTAGAGTGCTGTGGCGTCACAGCTCACAACAACCTCAAACTCTTGGACTTAAGCAATTCTCTTGCCTCAGCTTCCCCGAGTAGCTGGGACTACAGGCGCCCACCACAATGCCCAGCTATTTTTGGTTGCAGTTGTCATTGCTGTGTAGCAGGTCAGAGCAGGGCTTGAACCTACCAGCCTCAGTATATGTGGCCAGCAACCTTACTCTCTTGAGCTACAGGCACCAAGCCAGCCTTTGTGCTTCTTCCCTAGTCTGGATCCCTAGATGCTCTTCTTCCTTTATCTGCATGATATACCCTTCCTTACTACCTTCAGGGGTTTGTTCAAATGTTACTTTCTCAGTGATTGTGCTATTTAAAAATTAAATGCCCCTTCCTGTGTCCTGTGATTCTTTTTATCTCCCTTTTCAGCTTTATTATTCTTAGTGCTTATCACCATTTAATAAACCATATATTTCACTTATTTTGTTTATCTGTCTCCTCCCATTTGCATATATTGTTTATGAGGAGAGATATTTTTTGATATCTTTGATTTCCTCATGTATCTTTAACATTTAGAATAGTATTTGACTCATAAGAAGCCCTTAAATATTTGAATGAACAAACATATGTACATGTGTTCAGTCTATCATTTTAAATCTAAAAGTCTATTCTAAAATTATCAACAGTTGTTTTCTTTCAAAATACTGAATAGAGTATCACAAGTGAATTAACTTACGCGAAAACTCTTTAATAGTGAAAGTTTTTTTTTTACAACTATGTTCTCTAGAGGTAACAATTATACTTAACTATTTTTGATAAACCCAGTATAGAATAGTTGGTTTTACTGAAGTTTAGTGATACAAAAAACAGAAAAGTCAATTTGAGGTTGGTACTGTTTCTTCTTGGGGGTGTGGATTGTCAAACTGCCCTTCTAAAAAGGATACTGTGACTTATCTTTTTTGCCCCTTTGGCTATTTTCTGAAAGCTACCAAGGACAAGCACATACAATTTCACATCAGAAAGTTTGTCTTTTTTCCCTGCTTTTCTTTTTCCTGGAGTTTCTTATAGTGCTGTGCTTCAGGCACTTCACATATGTCATCTCTTTGATACTATTCTTTTGGTAAGTGCATTGTTCCATTGACACCAAGACTGAAGAGATTTAGTAGGACAAATCATTGGGAAGTCTGTATTTGAATTCCAGAACCACAACATTTGCTTCATAATTTTCATTAAAATATTAAAAAAAAAACCCTGACTATTAAAAATGATGATTTTCTGAATGTTAAAGAATAAGCATAAAAATATCATCCATAGAATGAATTACAGGTTAATTTTATCAATATTCTTATGAAGTCCATCAGCAGTGATCATTTGCTATTTTTTTGTTTGTTTGTTTGTTTGTTTTTTTGGCCGGGGCTGGATTTGAACCCACCACCTCCTCTGGCATATTGGGCCGGCACCCTACCCTTTTGAGCCATAGGCACCGCCCTCATTTGCTGTTTTTAAAATTAAAATCATTGTAATTAAAATAAATTCTAACAAAGAATCTTTGTATTTCTCAACAATTATGAAATATGTTGCAGCTGACTTACTCATCTTTGTGGTATTTTCATTCATGCTAACTGAGGAAATAATACTTTTCAAGAAGACAACAGTTTGCAAATTTAAATAGTAATTGCTTGTATAAATTTTATATAAAATAGAGTTTACTGATTAAAGGTTAATGTTAAAATGTACCTTTACTTTTCTGATAGAATTTAAAATTTAATGGTTGCATTGCATTTGGAATTTTATACATGAAAATGTTTTTAAAATAAAAATACTCTCTTCTTTTTTTTTTTTTTGAGACGGAGCCTCAAGCTATCCCCATGGGTAGAGTGCCGTGGCATCACAGCTCACAGCAACCTCCAACTCCTGGGCT
>NW_003852408.1:27511278-27521689 GCF_000181295.1 Otolemur garnettii
TTTTTTTTTTTTAAATTTGACAGGCTTTAAAAAACAAAGGGTTCCCATCGTAAGATTTATAATACAGTCATCAAATTTTCTTAAGAGTCAGCAAAACTTTTTGCCAAATTCAAAGTTTGAGGTTATCAGATGAAAAAAGTGGCTAAAGATTTGGTAAAAGCCAGGAGAGAGGTCTAGTTCACACACATTTTTCAAATACCACACCCACCCCAACACAGCTACATATCCCCTGATTCTTACTGTATGTGTTTCTTGGAAAGCTGTACATTTCTTCTCTACAAAAGTAAAAAGCACCTGTATTTGATTTTAGGTCTGTATTGTTTAGGTCTAATTGTTTCACATTTGTGGGCTTCTGATAAAAGACTTTTTCTTGAATAAAAATAGAAATATATTCATATATTTAAAATTAATAGGGGTATAAAATATAAAAGAAATAGTTGTAAAAGTATTCAAATATTTACTGGCTATATAATGTCCAGTAAAGAGAGGAAAATGGAAAATTATAGCAGCTACTATATTGAACACTTACTCTGTATTAGAAACCGTGCTTTACATATCTTAACACTCTAATTCTGCACATCACTTTGTAGAACAGCTACCTTTACTTCTGTTTTACAGTGGTAAGAACTAAGGTGATTAAATAACTTGCCTAATATTTTGAACCCCGGCAGACTGGTAGTAGAGCTTATGCCACGTATCTTGCAGCTTCATCATAGAACTGAACAACAATCAAGGCAGGAGTAAACTGCTTTCAGAGCCAAACTTAGAACCACTTTGGCAAGAGAAAAAAGGCAGAGATTTATGCAGGAACATCCCCATCTTGTGGTGTTTTAGTATATTTTTCAATATTTTCAGTAGTTAAAATTTAACAACTCTGAAGAGCTCAACCAAGTAATTAAGGCTTAAATAAAATTTGGATGAGGACTGGCAGTTTCCTACTCTTACAATAATGGTAATGTTATTATCACTCACTTAATTCTTTCCTCTTTTTTTTTTTTTTTTTGGCCGGGGCCAGGTGTGAAACCGCCACCTCCGGTACATAGGGCCAGTGCCCTACTCCTTTGAGCCACAGGCGCCGCCCTCACTCACTTAATTCTTATAGCAACCTTTAGAGCAGTGGTTCTCAACCTGTGGGTTCCAACCCACAGGAACTGTATTAAAGGGTCACGGCACTAGAGGAGTTGAGAACCACTGCTTTAGAGGTAGATGCTATTATTATCCCCACTTTTCACATGAGGAAACAGGTTAAATGAGAGGCCCAGAATCACAAGGCAGGGTAAATGACCAAGCTAGGGCTTGAACCCAGAGTCTATATTCTTAACCATCATGCTATGCTTATTTTCAATATAATATTTGTGAAAAATGCATGCACATCAGTAAAGATGAATGTAAATCTATTTTTATTGAAACACTAATGAGTGGTCATAAACCTCCACTTTTTTTCTAGCTATAATCTAAAGTGTTAGCTATCACAAAGAACGGTTTTATTTGTAACCACTGCTCCTGGTATAAGACCATGTCTTGCTGATGATTTGGCTCCTATGTTCAGATGAAAGCTTTCCAATATGTACCCTTCTGTGCCCAGGGATTCTGGCATGTAAATGATACATTATTTTAATATATTACATATTCAATTCAAGCATATAGTGGTCCCTAAATTACTTCACAGAGATTTGTGGAGAGGTTCGGGAAGATTAATAGAAAATTTGGTAACTCTGTAACACAAATGAAAGTTTTTGGAACTGAGAGGTTTAGAGCTAAATTTATGTAGAGAATTGACCCTCAAATTTATTTTTCTTGTATGTTTGGAAAATAGTGATGAGTAGATAAAAATTAGACTGGGGAAGGTAAATTTCTTTTGTAAGAAGATATTTAAGTGCTTTATAGGATGGGACCTAATTAACATTATGGAAACTATATTACTCCATAATCTATTTTTTTTTAATTTCAGGTTAATGTGAGGGTAGAAACCAAGTCACAGTTTTTGAATTTGTTAGGTAGAGTCCCTCTTGTAGTTATGTCCTGCAACCAAAAGGTGTGCCATACATCCATAATTATTTTTATCCTTGTTACTGTTACAATATAAATGAAGTTTTAATCTTTGTTTATATATGTACTATTTTGTATTGTTTTTTCCCTTCATATACATATATCCTTTTTTAGTATGGGTATGCTGAACTTTAAGAACTATCTAGTGTTCCGTCATTCATACCATTTAACCTGATACACAGTCATCTCTTAATGAATAATTAAACCAATAAGCATTTGGAAATACATGATGGGAGCTTATGCAAGATTAAGAGAATAGGGTTTTATAAACTTTTATTTAGAAATAGTGTGTCGGCTCGGCGCCTGTGGCTCAACGGGCTAAGGCGCCAGCCACATACACCTAAGGTGGCAGGTTCAAATCCAGCCCGGGCCCACCAAAACAATGACAGCTACAACCAAAAAATAGCTGGGCGTTGTGGCGGGCGCCCGTGGTCCCAGCTACTTGGGAAGCTGAGGCAGGAGACTCACTTGAGCCCAGGAGTTGGAGGTTGCTATGAGCTGTGATGCCATGGCACTCTACCCAGGGGGATAGCTTGAGGCTCTGTCTCAAAAAAAGAAAAAAAAGAAAAAGAAAATAAATAGTGTGTCAAACTTACAAAAACTTGAAAGAAATGTAAAAATAACTCATAAACTTATTAGCCAGATTCACTGATTTTTAACATTTTACCACACTTATGTCTATATTTTTCCCCTGAACCATTAGAGAATTGGTCGTATTTATTATGCCTCTTCTGTCTCTATTTCCTTAGAACAAGGGTATTAGCAGTATAGATGTGATAAGCTTCCTATTGCTGTAGTAATTGAAACAGTGCTGTAGAATATGTTTAATAAGAAAATATAGAAGGAAAAACAAAAAATCGTGATCTGGCCAAGCACTGAGCAGAAAGACGAAGCAGAAATTATTATTCATGCATTCCATCAATATTTGAGTGCCTAGGCAATGTGTGGGCTGTCAGGGATAAATTGGTGAACATAATAGACAAAGTCCTTATGAGGTTATAATTTAGTATATGGAGTGGGGTGGGGGAGATAGATACACATAGATAAGCAGTACAGTGGGATAGGTTCTGTGATAGGAAAGACAAAACTTTTTTGCTTACAAGATCATTGATGACTTTGATGAATTACAGAATATATTACAATTCAAAGGATAAAGGCTTTGGGGAAGAAAGATTGCAGAGAATTATGGGATATATTAGTGGCTGGGAAGTGAGTGAGCACATTACAGCATGAAATTGGGAAATTTGATAGTGGAAAGGAGAAAATAATGGTTTAACAAGAGAAAGGCACCCAGAAGAACTGAACATTTTTCTGTTCTCCCCACCCTCAGTGGGCTGATCTAGTTGAGTATCAGATAGTGAAGATACTGGGTGGGATCTAGGACATGTTTAGCTTTGGAGGGAGAACAAAGGATTTTTAGGACGAAGGTTAAAAATATGGGTATAGTTACAGGATACACTTTAGTCATAAAGATCCTCATGATTTGTGGATGTGATATGCTTAAGAAAGGGAGGGAAATGAGGTCATATGAAAAGAGAGAAGAGGGAAGCTAGAAGCCTGAGAAACAAGGAATCAATGACTTAGCAGAGTGAGAGGAAAAGAGTTTAAATGTTTTACCACAGAAAATAAGTAAATGAGGCGGTAGCTATGTTAATCAGTTTGATTTAAGCATTCCACGTTGTCTATCAAATCATCACAGTGTACCCCATAAATGTATACAGTTATGATTTTAATTAAAAATCAATAAAAGGAAAAAAAAGAAATGATACATTAAATAAAAGTATCTCAAAAAAAAAAAGAGTACTGCCAAACAGTGGTCAAGGCCTAGTTGAGGTTTATTGACATGAATTGGTATTGGCCATATGTTTCTGCATAGTTCTTCCATAGAATTCTACTGTCCTGAAATGGTTAACCTCAAATTACCAACAGTTAGGTTCCTCTGGTTCTTACCTTTATAATTTTTTGCATAAAAGAACGAAAGGTAATTGCATGCAACGTTTCATTACTATTTTGTTTTATTACTGTTCGGTTTCATTTCAGTGACCCTTTTCTTTTCCTGCATGGCACTGAGAGCTTCCCTTTTCACCTCCTTTACCTATCATTTTCTTCCTTCCTGCATTTTCACAGCATGCTATTTCTCTGAGATGTTCCAGCAAGCAGGCCAAGCGTCATATTGACTTCACAGAAGAACAGGCTGAGCTGACACCTGTAAGTTCTATAAACTTGTCACAGGACTACTTAAATATCAGTGAAGAATGCATTCATTAGAACTCCAAAAGATGAAGCTTTTCATATAACCTCAGGTTTTCAAATAAAAATTAAACCTAACACAAAATAAATGAACAAAGACAAATAAGGAACTTCATGATATTGGGCCATTGAATGTTAAAATTTGTGGTAAGATTATATAGGTAGTAGCTATGTGATATAGAAAATTTTTATATTGGAGCCTGAAACCACATGCTTTCTTTTTTATTCTGAAGCTAAGGACTTTTGTAAATTTCTTAAGATAGTAACAATTTGATTATTCTTCAGAATGGGTATCAAATGGAATGTTTCTTCTGCACTGTTGCTTAACCGAAAACCTAGTTTGTTTCTTCAAAAAATGGATTCTCTGGTTAGTAGTTAATAGATCTATATGCTTCAGAGCCTGCACTTTCCCATATGATAGCCACTAGTCACATATAGCTATTAAGTACTTAAATTGTGGTTAATCTAAATTGAGATATGCTATAAGGATAAATATACACTGGATTTCAAAACTTAGTATGAAAAAAATACAAAAAAACTCACTTGGGGGGGCAGAGTATTAATTTGTCACCTGCAGTAGAGTGCCGTGGCAACATAGCTCATAGCAACTTCAAATTCTTGGGCTCAAGCGATCCTCTTGCCTCAGCCTCCTAAGTAGCTGGGACTACAGGCGCCTGCCACAATGCCTAGCTGTTTTTTAGAGACAGAGTCTTGCTCTTGCTCAGGCCAATCTTGAACTGCTAAGCTCAGGCAATCCAACCACCGTGGCTTCCTAAAGTGCTGGGATTACAGGCGTGAGTCACTGTGCCTGGCTTATGAATATTTTTGTATTAATTACTAGTTAAAATATTTTGGATAGTTTTGGTTAAATAAAAGATGAATATTTAATATTTTCTTTTTTCACTTTTCAAAATTAATGTAGCTAATAGAAAAATTTTCATTACACTTGTGTCTTGTATTTCCTTTGGACAGTGCTGCTTCAGAGTCATCTGTGAAGCATTAAAAAAAAAACCTATAGGTTCAGTGCCAGTAGTGCAGTGGTTACAGCCACATACACTGTACACACACACACATACAGCCACATACACTGAGGGTGGCAGGTTCCAACCCAGAGCAGGCCAGCTAAACATTGACAACTGCAACTAAAAAATAGCCAGGCATTGTGATAGGCGCCTGTAGTCCCAGCTACTTGAGAGGTTGAGGCAAGAAAATTGCTTAAGCCCAAGAGTTTGAGGTTGCTGTGAGCTATGATGCTACAGTGCTCTACTGAGGGTGACACAGTGAGACTCTGTCTCAAAAACAAAAAAACTATAAATCTCTGAACCCCACCCAGCTGAATCATATTTCCTCTAACCTCTTTCTTCCTTCCTTCTCTCCCTCCCTGTCTTTTAAGAATACTGGAAATTTGGGGGACCTCACCTAATGTGCATGATGCAATGGTACATTTCAAAACTATTAAGAAATGAGTATAATTGTGATGCAATGGTACATTTCAAAACTATTAAGAAATGAGTATAATTGTGATGGATGTGTTACTTAGTTCAATGTAAGCATTTCACATTGTATATCAAAGCAGTACCCTGAACCCCATAAATGCATCAATGTACAAAGTTATGATTTAATAAAAAAAATTAAATAAATAAAAAGAATACTGAAAATTTCAGTCGTAACCAAGTGAATTGATTTCACATCCCACTATTAGGTTATATCTTGCAGAGTGAAAAGCACTTCTCCATCCTCAGCTCTGGCCCCTCCTCCTCCAACATTGTTAAGCATCAACTGCTATAATATTTGCATTATCATCTACTTATTTGTTCTGTCAAAAGCAGTTCTCAACCTTTTCTATCTCTACACTTACTTTTTATAACAAATAATTTATACCACCATCTTTACTATCCCAAATGAAATTTATAGATAATAACCTACTTATATATTTATTTTTTATATGAATGTAATACTCTAACACATACTATGAAGTTGAAATAATCAAAAAGTAATTATAATAAAATATCTATTACAAGGCTGGGCTCAATGGCTCGTACCTATAATCTTAGCACTCTGGGAAGCAGAAGTGGGTGGATTGCTTGAGCTCAGGAGTTTGATACCAGACTGCTGAGCAAGAGTGAGACCCTGTCTCTACTAAAAATAGAAAAACTAGCCAGGTGGTGTGGTGGGCACCTGTGGTCCTAGCTACTAGGGAGAGTGAGGCAAAAGGATTGCTTATGCCCAAGAGTTTGTGAACTATTATGACACCATAGTACTCTACACAGGGCTACAGAGTGAGACTCTTGTCTTAAAAAAAAATTTATTTCAGTATGTAAATGCTTGGCCACTGCTACTGAAAGACACAGAGAGATGGTCAAACTCTATATCCACTTAGAATCAAGAACTTTAGATTTAAGGGTCACAAGTCTTTTTTTTTTTTTTTTTGGCAAGGCAAGAAGTATAGGGAAAAGATAGCAGAGGCCAGGCAGAGTGGTTCATATCTATAATCCCAGAACTTGTGCAGGCCAGTGGGAGGATTACTTGAGACTAGCCTGGGCAACATAGCAAGATCCTATCTCTACAAATAAAAAAAAACAATGTCAAAAAAAAGGAACAGCAGAAATATGAGTGGACCTCAGAATTGAAATATGTTATGATTGATGATAGCAGACATGCCATATTTGTATATGGTAACATATACAAGAAAAAGGAAAATAACCTTAACTCAAGTAGGGATAATATACCGAGACAATTTACAAAGTAGAAAAAATGGGAACATACAAAATTTTTGCAATTGAGATGAATATATTTATAATGGTGTGACAAAATCATTCCCAGTGTTATAATGTGAGGTAGAGATAAAGATGATTTTGGGTTTTTTTATAAGGTAGATTCTCATTGTGTTGTAAATATATGTAATATTTTTAAACCATTATTAATGAAGGTCTTTGAATACATAAACCTTTTATTAATGAAATATTAAGTGAAATTCCTTCTTTTCATGTGTTTTCACTAATATTATTTCATTCTTAATTCTGTTAAAAGGAATTTCATATCTCTCCTATCATTTACTTGCATGTGACAGAGTGTACAATGATACTGTCGGTTGTGATATTAGTGATTCTTAACTTCAAGCCAGGTTCCCATTGGTGAATGATTTTCCAACATTATAAAGAGTTTCTTATAAATTCTGAACAAAATAAAGTACAAACTTCCCTCAATTTATGGGGTAATAGCATTCCTGGAAATTACTTTGAATATTAAAATTACACAAAATACCTTTTATGTTGGCAAATGGAATGAGTTGGGTTCAAAGCTCTAAACTCAGATTGTTAAAAACCGGATTTCCCATCTATATACGATTTTCCATATATGAACATTACAAAATCATGTTGGATATGGGACTTGTGTTGTTATGTGACATTGTCCCATGCTTGCAAGGCATCTAGCATGTCTGACTTCCCTCCTAATAAATACCTGTAACTCTCCCTTTCCTTTTCATTGTGACAACTCAAAAAATCCTCAGCATTTTCTGAAATTCTCAGAGGACAGTGCCACCCTCTTTTGAGAACCACTATTTGTTGTCTGTCTTTACTCTCCTGTTCTCCATCAGCAGCCTCTTTCTCATCCTCCAGAACTATAAGATTTTTCAGAATTACTTTATTAACCCCCTAATTTGGGTTTAGGTACTCGCCTGCTGCTTGCTCACATGCCACTTAACACAGTGTATTGTAGTTGCCAGTTGGTCTGTATCTCCTATCACAGTCTAAATTATGTAAGGGTAAGGAATTTAGAGTATAATAGGGAGATACAGACCAACTGGCAACTATTAACATCCCTCTTACATCTTTCTCCAGTAACCAGTTTCATCCCACCTCCACCCTTTTCTGAAGAGCAAGGAATTCTAGGAGCAGTGTACTACTGGTGCCAGTGGTAGAATTTAAATAAGGCATTTATTGAGGAAGGAGTTTGCTGCTCTTGGTTTCTAGATGTTCATTCTTCTGCTACCTGTAGTTTAGATAGAAGGAACCTCGAGACATGGCCTCCCGCCCTGCTAGGGACTAAGGAGCAAACTAGCAAACACGACTATCCAAGCAGGATGTAATTTACGATCATGTTTAACTGTTGTTTGCAGTCTAATATTTTAAATGTGCGTATTTTGGGGTCACAACCATAATGATTACCCTCTTACTTTAAGCTTGTTAAATATTTTAATATTTCAAAATGGATAACTTTTACCTCTCAGTTTTTAAGCAAATACAACTAAATATCATTGTCTCTTACTGATCAAATTACCAGTTTTTTAATGACATGAAGTCTTGAGGTGTAAAGGTTTTTTAAGAGCTTAAATTTGAATTTGATGTCTAGAATTACATTTATTAAATCATAGTGTTAAATACAGTGTGAAACATGCTGTGTTTTAAATGAAATATAGCAAACTCAACATAGTATCTGTTACAATGTTTCTAATCTTGAAGTAGTATATTTTATCATCTATGACTGTTAACTTTATGAGAGTGGGTACTGCTTAGGTAACTGGATCATTATGAAAGTTTTGAGATAAAGAAAAATTGAGAAATGTAAAATCTGCATGGATGAAAACACATTAAGCCCTCACAGCAACGCCAATAAGCAAGCAAGTTGAAACTTGCATGGGTGAATTAGAAAGGATGCTGTCGACTATGTTTCTTGGAAGTGAAATAATAGACCATAACACAGTCTGCCTCAAAACTTTTTTTTTTTTTAATGGAATGCTTCGCGAGTTTGTGTATCATCCTTGCGCAGGGGCCATGCGCAGGGGCCATGCGACATTCTCTGTGTCGTTTCAATTTTAGTATATGTGCTGCCAAAGCAAGTACTGCCTCAAAATTTTTGTAGTGCCCACATATTTACTTGTTACTTTACAAAAAGCTTGTCAGGAATGAGATGATATACGGTTAACTTATGAAACATAACATGATAGAATATTTTCTGTAACTTTACTGTGTCATGTATTTTAAATGGTGATTAGTGAAGTACGTACAATTAAAATAAATATTCAGAATTTTTTAAGGATGGGCAGGTCTGAATTATATATCAAAACAGCTGTAAAAAATAAATGCTGGGTGTGGTGGTTCACACTATAATCTCAGCATTTTGGGAGGCCAGGATTTTAGGGTTACAGTGAGCTATGATGGTGCCACTCTCCCCCAGTCTGGTGACAAAGTGTCAGGGTTTGAGTCAGACACTGACTCAAAATAAATAAAAAAGAAAGAAAAAGATTTTTTAATATATAAAGGTGAATACAATGTAGTTGCATAAACTTTTGTGTTACTCAAATGTTCTTAAGTGGGAAATAGTTAGGGACTATGTTTTTCACAAATCATTTTTATGAAATTAATCAGTATAAAGGTTGGGAGGAGCCAGGAGGAGAGGGGTAAATTCACACTTAATTAGTACAATGCATACTCTCCAGTTGGAATGGGCACACTTATAACCTTGACTTAATTCCCAATTAGTACAATGCATACTCTGCAGGGAATGGGCACACTTATAACCTTGACTCAAACTATACAAAAACAATTCATGTAACCAAAATATTTGTCCTTCTGTAATATGCTGAAATTAAAATTTAAAATGTTTGTTCACGTTCATTTGCTATGTAAGTTCTTTACTGTGCAATGAAGTTCCTATTAGTATTCTGATATGATGAATGTATTAATAAAATTTTACTGAAAATAGGTATATCCACTGCTAAAATATTAATGGGTAATTTTTCCTCTTGGTATAGCTATTATTGAATTAATCAGAAATATACTTGCATAAGTTTTTTAAGTGATGTACCTTAGTCTATCAGAATATACCTATTTAGGCTAGGTAGGTCTTGTAAAGGCTTTAATAAGAAAAGGAGGTGTGCACTCTGCGAGGCTAATGCGGGTGGACTGCTTGAGCTCACAGGTTGGAGACCAGCCGGGGCCAGAGCAATATCTCATCTTTAAAAATAGCCAGGCATTGTGGCAGGCGCCTGTAGTCCCAGCTACTTGGGGAAGCTGAGGCAAGAGAATCACTTAAGCCCAAGAGTTTAAGGTTGCTGTGAGCTGTGACGCCACGGCACTCTACTGAGGGCGACAAAATAAAACTCTGTCTC
>NW_003852408.1:27521709-27553344 GCF_000181295.1 Otolemur garnettii
TGAACCAACTTCGCAAGGCTCCAGGGCTGCTCACGACAAAATAAAACTCTGTCTCCAAAAAAAAAAAAAAAAAAAGAGGAAGCAATGTGTTTAGTCATTGGTCTCTGACATGTATTTATTTGTGCTCTGCACACAGCACTTAGGAATGCTGGCCCAGAAGGCAAACGGCTCTGTGCTCTTCACATATACTACTTACTTTCCCAAAGAGACAGGATCAGCTGGGACCTGCCCATAGGCATAGATCATGTCTTTACCCCACTTCCTTTTCTTTTCTTTTTTTTTCTTAATTTTTTTTTTCAATTCCTTGTGGACATATTTCACTTAGTTTAGGAAAAAGATATGAGATGTATTATGGGAATCATTCTTGCTTTGTCTACTTTATATTTTAAACACTGACTTCTATTATTGCCTTTTTTGTTTTTCTCTTTTTTCCTGCACAAGCACTCCTATCTGGACAGGGAAACCTCCCTTCTTCTGAGAAACATTGCAGGAAAACCTTCTCATTTGCTGACCAAGGTGATACTTCCTTCCACATGCATGTAACTATGTACTACTTTGTAGGTAGAATATAATTTGTTTTTGATTGTGTTCTCAGATTGTTGCTTTCTTATTTCAGTACCATTGTCCTTAATTGAGGTACTTTTTCTCTTACGGAAGGTAATTATTTACTAATCTTAGTGACTGTCAGACAATATTGAAAGTTGAAAATATTTTCAGTAATTGTCATTAGTTTTTAAACTTGTAAATGTCTGGTAGTCTTTCTGAGTATGTTACACTTTTTCTTGTTTAACACTGTATCTTTTTAAAATTGCTTTAATTTCACCTTTTACTATTAATGATTATCTATACTATTTCTTTAGCAAAATTTGCTTCTTAATTCTTGTTTATATTATCGCCTCCTTTTAAAATTAAAAGTTACTCATATTAAACAAAATATTAGTTTAATATTAGTCTAATTGGAAGACAAGGCTACAGTTTTAATTTCTCAGTTCTCTGTCCCTAGAATAGTTTGTATCAGTTCAACTAGATTTTCACTGGGCTGGTATTTATATCAATTTTAAGTCTTTTAGCCAGCATTAACTGGGGGGTAATAGAATAGAGAAGCTGAATAGCTTTCTACTTCTTTTCAAGTCATTTTTTTTATTAGCTTATTTAAATGATATTACATTCAAGAATGTCAGACCTATAGTTTCTGAAGAATATCCGTAGTAATTGTGGGTAATTTCTCTTAAGTTGTTATTGTATCTGAGTTTTGTTTATTTCTTTGTGAAAGAAGGTGATAGACTAAAATTAAAATCTCCCAAAAAGGGAGCCCAAAGAAAAGACCCTTTAGCAAAGTCATCAGTAGGACTCTTTCTCCTACCTGAGTTCCTTCCTTAAAGCATATTTTTGACTAGATATAGAAGCTTAAAGATTGGAGAAATGTAGAAGTCACATACTTTATAACCATAACAAAATTGTTCTTTTCTTCAGCCCTCTTCTCTTCTCTCTCAGCCACATTCATAGCTTCAGCAAGGATCTCTAGATAGATCTCTCTCCCCCATACACATTTCTGGATAGCTGTTAGGTGTTTCTTGGGGAAAATCAGTGGCATTTTAAAAGCACCTTAAATCCCACAGGTGTTCGCCTTCTCTACGCACACTTTCCCTGGGCCCTGCATTTTATATTCATCTACTTCTTTTGACATTTCTATTTCTGTTTAGGATGCTGCCATTCTCCTAATCACCCAGGTTTGAGCCTTCTAGTTGTCTCTGTACAACCAGGCTTCTGGCACCATTCTTCTCATTTCGTATCTCAGATCTCTGGTGAAGCTTGTCATAACCTGCAGGATTTATTGAGGTTGCCCATCCACTATGTTCCCATTGCCACAACCTACTATGGGCACCCTTTTATCTCTTCACTGGAGCTATTACTGTTGTCTATTCTTGCCTGTCCCTCTTTTAGTACTTTTTGTATACTGCTCTCAGATTAAGTTAAGCGTTTTACCTTTTTCAGTGCTTATTTATTCAGTGACATTTATTCAGCTGTGTACTGGGTAATTGGACACATTATGTAAAATGGACGTATTCTGTATCCTCGGGAGCTCTGCTTATGAAGATTAATAATAAACATTGACAAGCATGCACAAAAATTCTAAATCATGTTAAGTGCTACAAAGAAAGTAAAGTAAAGGCGTAGTGAGGTGAAATTTCATTGAGATGGTAGAATTAGAAAAGGTCTTTTCAAGGGACTGACATTTAAGCTAAAGCCTGGAGGATGCAAAGAACCCAACCTGCAGGTGAAGAGAGGTAGATAGATTCCAAGTAGATAGGCTGAGAAAGAAAGAGCTTGGCACTTGATCTTAGCCAAAAGGCCGAGAAGCAATGGAGAAAGAGATTGGCATGTTTGAGAAGCTGAAAACACCACGTTGCCAGAGTGATCATAGTTGAGTGAAAAGACAAATGTCTTGATTTGTGTTTGGACAGATAAGTAGGAGCCAGATCACTCAAGCCATACTAACGGATTTTTATTTTTATGCTTTATTTAAAAGCAGCAGGAAACTATTAAAAAGAGTAACTTCCTTCAACAAATAGTTGTTGAATAGCTATTACCGTATTTTGCTATGTATAATATGTACTTTTTTGCCCAAATTTTTGAGCGGAAAAATAAGGATGTACCTTATACCCGGGCAATACTAATGCCATATCTACATAAATGTTTTCAATTCTTTTATTTATGTTTATACATTAAAGGTGTAACTCTAGAAAGCATTAACAATATCTGTATCAGGCTTGGCGCCCGTAGCACCAGCCACATGCACCGAAGCTGGCGGGTTCAAACCAGGCCCGGGCCAGCTGAACAACAATGACAACTGCAACAAAAAAATAACTAGGCCTTGGGGCGGGCGCCTGTAGTCCCAGCTACTGGGGAGGCTGAGGCAAGAGAATTGCTTAAGCCCAAGAGTTTGAGGTTGCTATGAGTTATGACGCCATAGCACTCTACTGAGGTCAAAATAGTAAGACTGTCTCAAAAACAAAACAAAATCTGTAGCAAAATAACACCCTGGAATATGATAATTGCACCCCCTCCATGTTACCCCCTTCCCTAGCTGCCTCCTCACCAAGTAGGCATTGCAGATGCAGGAGTCTCCAGGTCCCAAGCCAACAGTGCCAAACACCACTGCTGCTGCCATCTTGTAAGTGAGCATGCTGCTGACTTTGATGCCACAGAATCAGGACCTTGGGGAAAAGGAGGGCAGAAGTGGCAGTGCAGTGGTACATCCTTTTCTTGGGAGAGACATAAGGTGCAGAGCTGGTTGCTACTGCAGAGAAGCCAGAGTGAGCGAGGCGGCAGGTGAGAGTGGTCCAGACGACCTGAATGCCCACCCTCCTCAAACTGTCCCCTCCTGGCCCACCCTCATCCCCACATCCTCTCATTTCCTATTCCCACCCATGTCCACAGATGGGAATATGGCCACAGCCACTCATTATAACCCCTGTGGCTTATTTCCTAGCTGGTATGAAGGCCAACCCTGCCTGCCCTGGGCTCTTGACAGTAGATCTCTGCCCTTTCTTGGCTGCCTCATCTCTGTGTGGTTGACCCCAGTCTGAGATGCCCAGGACACCATTCTTGGAGGAAGATCCCGAACAGGGGTCTGGGAGACCTGGATTCTGAGACCTAGTTCTATTAATAGCCTGCTATGTGACCTTGAGCCTCAGTCCCCATGAAGTTTCTGTCTGCAAGGGTACCTGGCAGTGAAGCACAAAAGATCAGGGGTACCTGAGCCCAAGGATGTAATTCAGAGCCTCTGATTTGTCTACCCCCAAGGTGTTGAGTTGGTATAATTTCCCAAACTTGCCAGTAGGAAGAACCATCTAGGATGCTTATTAACAGAATGGATACCCAGATGTTTCTCCTAGAAAGTTCAGTGTCTTTGGCTATGGTTCAGGAGTCTCATTTTAACCAGTCCCCCAGGTGATTTGTAAGATTTGCGGGTTTGAGAAAGAATAGTGTCTGTTCATTCTGACATTACTAAGTGACCAAGGTCTAAATGGCTCAAGGTTATAGTCTAGTCACTAAGGAGAAATGTAAATGCAGAGTATTTTGCTGGGGTGTCATTATGGAAGGCCTCCTCTTCAGCACAGTGGCTTGGGGCCTCACAATGGGGCCACCTGCTCAGAAAAGGCAGAGATCTACTGTCAGAATCCCAGGGTAGGCAGGGCTGGCCCTGGCCCCTTACACCAGCTTCCTGGGAAATAAACCTGCCAGGGCTCTCAGCAGAACCCCCAAGGCCTCATTCCCACTGATGGAAATGCATAGGAACAGGAAATGAGCAGATGTGAAGAAGCGGACGGGCTGGGAAGGGACAGCTGCGGCATGTTGGGCACTAAGGTCCTCTGGACAACTCTTACCTGTCACTTGGGATTCCTCCCTGTTACCCCACAGTTGCTGGCTCCACACCTTGCACCTCTTGCAAGAGAGGAAGATGTCACTGCATAGCCATTTCTACCCCACCTTTAGAAAATTAAAATGAGAGTTTTTATTTTCCTCTGAAAGTTTGGGCCCAAAATGTGGGTGTACGTTGTACACAGGAGTGCATTCTACCCACAAAATTCGGTATATGTCAGACAATGTTTATGGCCTTGGAGATGTAGCGGTCAATAAAACAAAGTTCCTACCAGAGGGTGAGTTGTTCTTTGCTAGTTTTGGTTAAACTTAAGTCAGTAACTTCTCACCTTCCTGTGCCCAAAAGATAGTACTACCAACTGCCATTCCTGCCCACGTCTTATCTTCTCCCATTACCCAAATGGTAGCAGTGGTGTATGTGGCCAACATCTGCCTCCTATAGACCACCCAGGATGCGCAGGAATGTAATTCAATAGAATAGAACTTAAACATTTAGGGTAGAATAGGGGATAGAGTTCAAGGAGGAGGTGACAGAAATTTCTAGGGGACTCTCAGATGAGCCTTAGTTCTAATGCTGACATCAGTACCCTCTCCACCATTGTACCTGGCTGTTTTGAAGTTAAAATGAGTTTGTACCCCCTACATGGCACCTATGTGGTTTGGCTTCCTTTACATGAAAAGCATAGTGCCCCAGTTCCTGATGCCTCCTTTCATATGTCTGATGAAAACAGTAGAGCCCACACTCTTCCACTTCAGGACAGTGTAACACCTGACACTGTTCAGTTCACAGTAGAATAAACACAGTAGTACTTAGGCCATATCAGCAAAGTGAGTAGTTTTTTCATCACTGATCAAGTTATCACTACTATTAATGAAATAATCATCACACAAACAGTTCTGAGCCAGGAGCCTCTGCAGAAACAATGTCAGATTTTCTCAGAGTGGCAGTAGGGCACAGGACTGTTTTCTCATAAATGGGAGCAGTAGGCAAAGGACGTATTGCTGATCTGATTTCTGGTGCCATGCTGAAAGCCTTCCCTGACCTTGTGACCTGATAAAAACATCAGTCTTTGTTCCTTTTCATTCCTCTACTGTGCTTTTTCCATAGGACTTACCACTCACTGACACATTATATATCCATTTCTATGTGGCCTTGTTAGACATAATTAAATGTAAGCTTCATGAGAGCAGGAACTCTTGCCCTTAAAACCAAGCCTGGCACACAGTCTCAAGAAAGGTTTGTTAAATAAAAGCATGGTCTACAGTTTAAGAACTGCTATAATGTTAGCCACCACTTTCTTTGCTTGAAAAGTCATTAAAATGCTGTTGCTTAACATATTTTATTTTTCACAAGCAGTTTTTATTTACTGGTATCCCAGAAGTTTAAGTTATATCAGTTAAAGACAAAAGAAACTAACATGGTGGAAAGAACAACCTGTCAGTCACTTGGTAACTACTTGCATGATTTGGAAAAGTAACAATCTTTCTGAGCCTTAGTTAATTGGTACAATGGGTACAGTAATATTGGCTTTGCATTATTGTTGAGAATTAAAGGAGATAGCATGTGTAACATGCCTCTTAGTATGGCAAGTTTTAAGTCTTCAGTTAATGTTCATACTGAGAGTCTTTAAATTTCATATTTCTTAGAAATAAACTATAGTCTTCTCTCGGCATCCATAGGGGGTTGCTCCCAGGACCCCTATGAGTACAAAATCTGCTATACTAAAGTCCCGCAGACACAAAAAGTCAGCCTTCTGTATTCTCAGGTTTCCCGTCCATGAATGTTGTATATTTGATCCATTTGGTTGTAAATACCAAACCCACCAGTTCAGGGGGCCAGCTGTATTTATTGAAAAAAAATCTGTGTGTAAGTGAACCTGCAGCTCAGACCCATGGTGTTCAGGGTCAGCTGAGTTAACTGTAGTTGTTTTTATTTTGGTTCTAAGCAAAGTTATATTAATAGAGGATTTAATGAACTATTAAATTACACCATTTCAAGTTCTGTTTGAATCATTTTAATTTATGTAACTTTTTTGATTATTGTCATCTATGAAATAAACTAGATCCTAAAGAAGTTGTTAACCAGTGTTATGGCCCCTTAGTTTCAATTAGGTTTCTTCTAAACACATAAAGCCTTAATTTCTTGGTTGAAGGGATTCACTAGCCATCTCTTAGCAACTATAACTCTTTCTCTAAGTATTCTAATTTTTACACTGTAGAGAGTATTCTAACACTTTGTAGCCACAGCATTGGCTTTCATTTAATCATAAGATCTTCACCCAGTTTTTTGTCCTTTATGTGAATTTGAGGAGGCCTGGCATTTGATGGTTATTGATAGCCACACAGAAGTTTTTCAATAGAAAACAGGTTGTCTCTTACTCTTTTAATAGAAGAGGTAGGAGAGACAGCTACGGTTTTTATATGTGTGAAGTATCTTTTACTTATATTTAAGATAGTTGTGAGACAGCATGAAGAAAGGAACGGTTGAAAGATATGGGGCAAAAGACTTTTAAGACCAGAGTTTGTCAGAGCATGAAATGAATAAAGCTGTGTTCTTTGTTTTCAATTTGGGCTGCAAACATTGAACATAGATTTGCATTGCCTTTACATATAAACTGGTGGAGGTCTTCAGTATATAATCTAAACACATCAGCAAACATTTCTTGATCTTTATTATATAACACTCCATGAGTATGAACCAATTTCTTTTTTTCCCAGGTATATGGTTAAAAGATATAGTTATAAGGAAGAGCTTATAACCCACAGGAAATATGAACTACTAAGAATCTTACTATTTGTTAAAAATATTTTCATTCCAGTTTTGCTCTAGTGATGATACTCAGACTCTAAAAAGATCAGTTCTGTTTCTTCAAAAAACTTCTAGCTTCTCCAGATAAAACTGGAGAAGAAAAAGCTAAAGTTTACTTAGGTTGAAATCAAACCAACTAGTTCTTAAACCTGACTTTGATATAGTTTTAACACAGATCAATTTATGTAACTATAAAGACTAGCATTTTGAGCAAAGAGAAAGAGTAGCTGAATTTGGATTTGTTAAAATAGCCCCTACCTAGCTGTTTTACATAAAAACATTTTTATTGATGGTTAGGAAATTTAATAGGTTATTGCATATTGTTTTCACAAGTCTCTTGTTTGTTTAATCCTTAAATCCACGGTGTCACCTTTTTTTCTGTTAGCTTGTGGAGCAGGAACTCATCTGTGAATTTAAGCTAATCCTTAATTGAATGCCTTTACGTCAGTGCTTCAAAAGTTAACATGGGCTGTGTTCTATTGTATTTGACAAATAATATACTAGGATGAAATGGGAGTATGAAAATACTATTTTAATATTTTATAACCAATATCAGAATGTAATATTTAAATTCTTACATTGGGCGGCACCTGTGGCTCAGTGAGTAGGGCACCAGCCCCATATACTGAGGGTAGCGGGCTCAAACCCAGCCCCAGCCAAACTGCAGAAAAAAAATAGCCGGGCCCTGTGGTGGGCGCCTGTAGTCCCAGCTATTTGGAGGCTGAGGCAAGAGAATCGCCTAAGCCCAGGAGTTGGAGGTTGCTGTGAGCTGTAACGCTATGGCACTCTACCAAGGGTTATAAAGTGAAACTCTGTCTCAAAAAATAAATAAATAAAATAAATTCTTACATTCCTTTCTTCAAAATGGACTTTATTTTTTAGAACAGTTTTTAGGTTTACAACAAAATAGAGCAGAAAGTACATATGCCTCCTGCTCACCAACCCCACCCACCCACCCAAGGCCATCCATACCACAGTGGAACATTTTTTACAATCAACGAACCTACGATGGCACGTCATAATAACCCAAAGTCCTAAGTTTACTTTAGGTCCTCTCTCCTGGTGTTGTACATTCTATGGGTTTCACAAATTCATATAGTGACATGTATTCACCATTATAGTATCATGCAAAATAGTTTCACTACCCTAAAAATTTTCTGCCTGTTTGTTCCTCCTTCCTTCTTAACCCCTGGCAATCACAGATCTTTTTATTGTCCCTGTGGTTTTGACATTTCCAGAGTATCATATGATTAGACTTATACACCAAATAGTTTTTTCAGATTGGGTTCTTTCACTTAGTCATCTGCATTTGAGTTTCTTTGATGTCTTTTTGTGGCTTGATAGCTTTTGAATGCTGAATAATATTCCATGGTCAGGATGTACACATACTATATTTATCTCTTCATTTACGGGAGGACATCTTTGTTACTTCCAAGTTTGGGTGATTATGAATAAGGCTGCTATAAACATCCATATGCAGGTTTTTGTAGACATTAGTTTTCAATTCATTTGGATAGATACCAAGGAGCAGGATTGGTGGATCATATAGTAGGAATACATTTGGTTTTGTAAAAAATTGGCAAACTGTCTTCCAAAGTGGTCGGACCATTTTGCACTCCCACCAGCAATGGATGAGAGTTACTGTTGTTCCATATCCTCTTCGGCATTTGGTATTGTCAGTGTTTTGGATTCTGGCCATTCTGATAGGTGTGTAGTGGTTTCTTTTTGTTTTTATTTGTAATTCCTAAGGATTAAACAATATTGGACATGTTTTCATAGGGTTATTTGCCATCCGTTTATCTTCTTTAGTGAGGTGTATGTTCTGATTTTTTTAATTAATATTTTCTGATCTTTTGCCTATTTTTTAAATCAAGTTGCTAAGTTTAGAGTTTTAAGAGTTCTTTTTATTTTGATAAGTTTTTTCTCACATGTCTTTTGCAAATATTTTTCTCCTAGTTTTGACTTGTCTTCTCATTCTCTTAACTATTACTTTCTTTTAAAAGACATATTCTTAGTTTTGAGCATATCCTACTAAGTTTTTTACAAGTTTTACATCAACAGGTTATAATATTAAAGAATTTGACCTTCTAAAGCTTCATGTTTATATTCCACATACGCACACATTGATTCCTCATATCAGTATTTCCCCATCAAACTTTAAATTTACTTTTCAGAGACATAAAGTACATATAAATATGCCTTGGAAAATTTTTTATCTCTGTACAGCCATTCATGCCACTATATAGATGTGACAAATGAGCCATGAGGAACATACCATTATCCTAAAAACTTCTATCTTCTTTCTCCTCCCCAAAAATTGCCAAGTAACTTGATTTCATAAAAGATGCTGGAAAATGCTAGTATTTAATATTCCTTTATAGAGTGGTGCTCTATAAAGATGTGTATAGGATTTGGTAATTTACCCGATAATTTTTTTTTCTCTAAGACTCAAATCCTACAAACTGAGAGATTTAATGGCAGTAATTTAGTTTTGTCATTTTATACCCTGCTTTAAAAAGAGAAAAAAAATTGTTAACATAATACTTTATAATTATTCTTTATAATTTTGCTGTTTGTTGTTTTACATATAAAGGTAGTGAAAAATAGTATGATTTAAAATTTTAGTCAAAGGAATATATCTGTAAGAATTGAGTCTTGTGTTATCCCTCTCCATTGTTAAAATGAAGTTCTTGTTCTCAGTCTAATTGAGTTTACAGATAGTATTTCCAGATCTTGGTTATTATGTTAATTCACTGGCTTCTTTCATTGAAATGGATCAGATTTCTGGCATACAAGCCCCACTGCCTTCCCTAACCACTGTTTTCTTCTCAGTTCCAAGGACTAGTAAGCTTGAATGAGGGAAGCTTGAAATGAGGGAAGATAGTCTGGTATATAAAATGGATAGAAATCAGTTCATAAATAAGAAATCCAACAGAATCTGATTGGGAAATCGAAATTCAGCAGGAAATAAATCTATTAAATGAATTAGAGTTTTGTTTTTGTTTGTCGTCCTAGAAGGAAGCTTTACCTTTTTAACGAAGAATACTACGTGGATTGGAGTTTGTAATCACAATCTAGAAGGATAAAGTGTGGCCATAATTTGGATTTTTTTTCTTTTATTTTTAAACTTAAACATAAGAATATATAAGAGTAGCAGTTATATTTTCTCTTAGATAATCAAAAGGCTAGGAAGAGAAAATCATCCTTTATAAACAAAAGTTTTCTTACATAAATTTTTTTTAATTGGAGATAAATGCTACAGTATATGATGGCCTATTATTGGAAATCACAAGTAAGTAACAGTATTAAAGTATTATATGCTGTTTTAGAAAAAAATAGACAAATGGTTTAAGCATATTTTTAGTTCTTTATAATTTTTATTACTGTTTATAATCTGTTTCCTAAAGTAGAAGTTAATAGAAATTTTGTTATTTTGAAAATTGTATTTAGCATTTAAAAAAATCATGAAAGAATTAATAGAAACATTTGAGTTTACTGACATGAGACATTGATTATATTGTGAGATTATCCAAGGCAGAGTAAAAGTTAGGCATTAAGGAAGCCTCTTGTATTTGTTGTATTGGTATGTTAATGAGAATGTGCCTGCATTTTTTTTATTTATTAAGTTTTTTTATATAGTAGCAAATAAGTAGATAATGGTATTTTGCTTTTGATATTTTTATAGTGATGATACATTTTCATCGTAACAGAACAAAACATTAGTATGCAAAAGCTTGCCCCTACTTTGGAGGGGGTGTAAATTCAGAGTTGAGAGATTGTTCAGATGTAACAAATAGGCACTCACAGTGGCTGTCATGCCTTCATGTTTGACCTGCCCCAGAACTCATCTGCTTCACATTAAGAGAATCAAATTTATTAATCTCCTACTTCACAGATTTTTTCCAACTAGAATAAGGAATCTATTCTTATTATAAGAAATTTTCAAATCAGCATCTATAAAAATGTTTCTTTCTCTAGAACATGTCTGTTCTTCGTGAAGTTATTTTTAAAATGTGTTCTTTGTAAGTATGTGAAGTTACATTCTTAATGAAATTCATTGGTAGGAACATCCTCAGGAACAAAAAAGACTTCTCAAATATTACCTTAACATTAGTTAATCTAAAATACTTTGTGTTCACAGGAAGAACAGGCAGCAAAATTGAAAGCTGAGAAGATCAGAGTTGCCCTAGAGAAAATTAAAGAGGCACAAGTGAAAAAGGTGATATGTGGGGATTTTTCCTGGCTTGAGATTTTTATCATTTTATGGATATATAAAGAATTAACTTGTTTATAAAAGTACCCCTATAATATAGAGAAACAGAAGAGCATTTCTTATTAATAATATCTATTTTTCACTTAGAGTATTTTTTGTGGGTAAAATGCATTATCTAGAAGTAATTTTCTGGTTCTGAATTCTCCTAAAAGAGTAAAACAAAAGTCTTAGCATTATATTATTATATATTATTATAATCTTAGTTGATGTGATTTTTTTTAATGCCTTAAATTTATTTAGGTGGATTGATAGCTGATTTTCAGTCTTGTATACACTAATTTATGTTTAAAAACAATCAGAATATTATTCAATATTGGAAGAAAGCCTTTTCTAGAATGCCGTTGTTCAGTGTGCTTCACTTTCCTTTTCTACCTGTTGTAGCTGGTGATTAGAGTCCACATGTCTGACGACAGTTCTAAAACAATGATGGTGGATGAGAGGCAGACAGTGAGACAAGTGCTGGATAACCTAATGGACAAGTCCCACTGTGGTTATAGTCTAGACTGGTCGCTGGTGGAAACCATTTCTGAATTACAAATGGGTAATACCATTGTTTTGATTGTTTTCCAATTTCTATGTAATTGCCACAGTTTGCATGTTGATACCACATTTTGAGATATCTTTATATTTGTTTTCTGTAAAATTACCTTTTATAGTTTTTTTTTACATTATTCATTTCTTAAGCATTTTGAGAATTCTTTGAATAAAAGATCATTTCTAGTTCACTTCAGATTTTATAATGGCTAAACAGTTTTTTAAAAAGATAACAAAAGACTTTTTTCTTCAAATAAGGACTGCATAGATCAGTGCATTTAAAAACCATTATGTTTATTTGCATTCGTACTGAACTCTTTATAGCAGCATTTGACTTTTAGGAAAACCATGAAGCACATTAGCACATTTCAAAGAATAATATCTAGAACACGTTCTTAAATTCCCAGGATCAAGTAATTCTCCCATCATATCCTCCCAAGAAGCTAGGATTACAGGCACCCATCACCACACCTGGCTGCTTATTTTTATTTTGTTGTAGAGACAGCAAAAGTCTCACTGAGTTGCCCAGGCTTGCTCAAATTCTTGCCCTCAAGCAATCCTCCTGTCTCAGCTTCCCAAAGTTTCTGAGATTACAGGCATGAGCTACTGTGCCTGGCCCATAACATGTTCATTAAGATGTGTTCAATATATAGGACATGTTCTTTGATTCCTAATTTGGAAATTAGAAAATATATCTGTGTCTAAAGTTAAACAATGCTTGTAGATTAAAGAAGAAATCATCATGAAAATGTTTCTAATGCCAAGAACTAAGTACTTTTGGAAATAGTTGATATCAAAACTTATAAAATGCAACTAACGTGTTTTATTTTTAAGGGTGAGCTAGGAAAAGGCTGAAGAATGATGTACTGCAAGTTCGAAGACCTAGATTCTAGTCCTAATTCCTCTGTATATCGGCCTTAATTAAGTCCTTATCACTCAGGCATGTTGCTTTTTTTTTTTTTTTTTTTTGAGACAGAGTCTCACTTTATTGCTCTGGGTGGAGTGCTGTGGCGTCATATCTCACAGCAATCTCAAACTCTTGGGCTCAAGCAGTTCTCTTGTCTCAGCCTCCTGAGTAGCTGGGACTACAGGTACCTGCCACAACTCTTAGCTATTTTTAGAGACGGGGTCTCACTCTGGCCCAAGCTAGTCTCCAACCTGTAAGCTCAGGCAATCCACCCATCTTGGCCGCCCAGAGTGCTAAGATTACAGGTGTGAGCCGGCCACAGGCGTGTTTCTTTATTTGAAAAATGAGGGAAGACCAGATAATCTCTAACGGCCAAAAGAAGAAATGTGGATTAAGATTATGTGGTTCTGATGTGAATTACCACTCAAGGTAATTCTGAAGAATACTAACAAAATATTGCTGTTTTATTTTGAACAGAGAGAATCTTTGAAGACCATGAAAACTTAGTGGAGAATCTTCTTAATTGGACAAGAGACAGCCAAAACAAGCTTATATTTATGGAGCGTATAGAAAAATATGCACTTTTCAAAAACCCACAGGTAAGGCTGAATAACTTACGGAAGTCTGGGTTTTTTAAATGTGTATCTTATTCAATTACTGCTGAGTTAATACACTTAAAAACTGGCAATGGTTGGAGCAATGTAGTTGCAAACTCCATAAGAACATATACTACTGCTGTTGAGGTGGCAAGTTGGCTGGGACTCAGAGTTAGTTAACCTCAGAGAGGCCAGTGCCAGAGGGGGTAAACACTTTTGGAAGCATAACTTCAGAGAGTTACCAAGTTTTCTACTCTATAATCCAGAGTTGTGTTGAACCCATCTGCTAATAAAAGCACTTCTCTATTTTAGCCATTTACCAGTTGACACTTTTTTAATTTCTTTCTTGAATTATTTTTTTTTCAATTCCAGTAACCTGGATTTATGAGTGGCTCCACATTTTAATATATGTTACCTTAATTTATTTAGCATCATACCTTATTCCAAAATTAGATATTTTACAAAAATTAATAGATGGAAAAAGAAAAAATCTACAATAAAAAGTAGCAATGAGGAAAAATAGCAGCAATATTAAAGGTATGGAAGTTACCTCTCAGATGGCTTAATCATGATGCATCTTTTCTGGGTGTTTTAGTGAAGAATATGCATTTGGGAGTATCAGTAGATCTCGTAGGCAATTATGAAAAATAAGTAGAGTCAGCTCTTTGTAGGATGGAGGTTCTATATCCATGAATTCACCCCACTACAGATTGAAAATATTCAGAAAAAAAAAATTCCACAAAGTTCCAAAAAAGCAAAATGTGAATTTGCTGCATGCCAAGTACCACATTGAATCCACATGAATAAAGTGATGGGTAGCTTTTGTTTTAGGTATTATAAGAAATCTAGAGATGATGAAAGTATACAGGAGGATATGCGCAGGTTGTATGCAAATACTACACTATTTTTCATAAGGGATTTGAACATCAGATTTTGGTGTCCAAGGGTAGTACTGGAACATTAGTCAATCCCCCAGGGATACTGAGGGATGGCTGAATACTGATTAAAATTCAGGTTTTAGTTAAGTCAAGCAAATAAGATTATTATAGTCTTAGAGAATTTGGGATTTCTTCGTAAAAATTAGCCAGAACATAAATTTTCTGCATCTGGATCAGCCTATTTTAAGGTAATTTCTCTTACTTGTTGTACTTTGCAATTTTTAAATGTTTCAGGTCCTTTATATGTAACTTTCAGTCAATATCCCACAACACATTTGCCAGCTGTTGTACCATCTCACAGTTTGGGGAATGTTAGTTGATGGAAGAAGTCATGAAAAATGGATAGGCAAGGAGGAGAGGCTGGCATTAAGCATTTTTGTGATAATACCTAAATGCAGGGAGCTTTTCAAAAGAGGATTCCTCTTACTCTACACCAACAGAAATTAGAGTCTGTTTCTCTGGTAGACATCATAACATACCTTGACCAAAGGAATAATGGAATGGGTTTACCCTGTAACTTTATTTATTCTTCCAGAATTACCTTCTGGGGAAAAAGGAAACAGCTGAGATGGCAGATAGAAACAAAGAAGTGCTGTTGGAGGTATGCCTCCCTCCCCATTTTTTCTGCACATAATAACACTATTAAGCATGTTTTCCAAGTCAAGTATGTCAGTGTTCTATATTTGTTATAATTGTAACTAGAAACCCTATGTTCTTTGGTAATTGTGTTCACATTTTAAGCCACTGAAGAACCTTTTAAAAACTACAACTTGGAGCTGGGCTAGGTGGCTCACACCTATGATTGCATTTGGGAGGCCCAGGCGGGTGGATTGCTTGAGCTCACAGGTTTGAGACCAGCCTCAGCCAGAGTGTGACCTCCTCTCTAAAAATAGCTGGGTGTTGTGGCAGGCAACTGTAGTCCCAACTACTAAGGAGGCTGAGGCAAGAGAATCGCTTAAGCCCAAGAGTTTGAAGTTGCTGTGAGCTTTGACACCATGGCACTCTACCAAGGGTGACAAAGTGAGACTCTATTTGCAAATAAAAAAAAAATTGCAACTTTGCCAAGTGATATTGTTGTGGATTAAAAGAGTTAGGAGCTTTGGGGGGCTGCTGAGTGGGAGCGTGTGGTTGTTGAAAGATATGGTTGTGCTGTTTTTATCTGCTTATCGAGAGAGAAATTTGAATAGAATTAGCTATTTGTAAAATATTTCAAGCCTTAGTCTTAAATAATGCAAATAATTTTAAAAATCATGATTATCCTGTTTTAGGAAAATCTCATTTTGGCCAGAGCTCGGTTTGAACTCGCTACTTCTGGCATATGGGGCCGGCACCCTACTCCTTTGAACCACAGGCACCACCCTCAGTCAAATATTAAAATTTTTAAAACAAATGCCTTCTGTCCTAGAATCACATAAACAGTACAGTTTTTAAATTGTTGAAGTTTAATCATTTAACAGGTTGCTTTCTTTTAAAATACGTTCCTACTAATCTAATAGTCCTACTGATACAACAGCTAATCTAAATGTGTTGTTAATTTGAGGAAAAAGGAAATCAGATGCTTGTGTTAGCCCTGATACTTCATTAAATTGGTATAACTATGCCAACGGTTCTCAATCTGTGGGTCTCAACCCACAGGAACGTATTAACGGGTCATGGCATTAGGAAGGTTGAGAACCACTGAACTGTGTTGTTTACAAATGCATTTCAAGTACTGTTATATGCTACTCAGTTGATGTTTCAAGATAGTAGTTTTTCCTCAAAACATTAGGTAAAAGTGAGAAGGTAAAAAATTCATTTTACATGTATGATACATGTATGACTGGCTTATACACTTAAACATTTTTAGGATGACCATTGTAGTTCCAAAACAAATATATTTAGAAAGTACCAATTGAGATAAAATTAGCAACTTAGTTGCAATTGTTTTTGTTTAATAACCAGGTGATGCATTTCACAGGGGTGAACATAAATAACTTTGTTCTGAGAATCCAAGGACCATAAGGTTTTCTAAATTATCTTGTTATTTTAGGAATGTTTTGGTGGAAGTTCTGTAACTGTACCAGAAATTGAAGGAGTCCTTTGGTTGAAAGATGATGGCAAGAAGTCCTGGAAAAAACGTTATTTTCTCTTGCGAGCATCTGGTATCTACTATGTCCCTAAAGGAAAAGCAAAGGTGTGTCCCCTCTGTTGGGTTTTGAACTTCTTTATTATGCTGATTATTTGAATTTGTAGTGAGTTTGGCTAGGTGAACTCAGACTGTGATTTGTTTCAACTCGTGTAGGATATACAGAATATTTCTTTTGTTTATTAATCTACTGTAAACAAGAGGAAATTCCAAAATTTTCATTTCTCTGGTCATTTCTTAGGCTTATCTCAATTATCTTACCAAATTTGAAATAATAGTTTTATATATTATTTCTTAAGCTTTTAACAGTGTCTCATCTAGTCTTCATAACAATCCTTGGCGCTTATATTGCTGCCCCTATTTAACTGGTGAAGAAACCCCCAGTTGAGAGTCACTGTACTTGAGATATGTATTGTAGGCACTGAACTACTTGATGTTCTCTTGTTCTTTCCAGAGAGTTCTATTATACTATTTTGTATTTTATATACTGTACTATATTGATAGTATATTTAAAATCTGACCTTTCTAAATATGTCAGTATTCATTAAGAATGGCAAAAGAGTAAGTGAAATGGGCTGCCTTATTTGTTACATTACGGATTGAAGAAGAAACATTCATAAGAGAATCTCATTGTCTTTTCTTCTGCAGAATAACAGTAATTTCTAGGCAGTATTACAGAATAACAGTAATTTCTAGGCAGTATTAGTAAAGTTTTGATTCTCAACTAGAAACTTGCCAGGTACGATATTGGGTTGTTTGCATATTATTATTAATAAATCTCTTGGGTGTTTTTATCTTAGGTCTCTCGGGATCTGGTGTGCTTTCTCCAGCTGGATCACGTCAATGTTTACTATGGCCAAGATTATCGGAGCAAATACAAAGCACCTACAGACTACTGTCTGGTGCTAAAGGTAAACACAGATCTCTTTTTAAAACTTCTAATTGATGTCAGACATAAGAGCAGGTTATTAGACATTTTAGAATGTTTGGATCTCCATGAAATGTAGTATTTTTGCTTTATTCTATAGGTTTAAAAAGGAATGGTGAAGGATGGTAAGAAAAAGCATAGGCTGTATCACAGCTGACCCTTAACCAATTACTCCCAATTAGATTGATACCTAGAGGAGTGACTACTTCAGTGTAAGCATTGCATTATATGAAATATATTTGATTATAAATTTGAGACTCTTGTATGATAGCAGGCTTGTTTTAGGAAAACATCAGCATCTAATGTGGTTCATATGTATTTTGTGTTTTCATATGCACAGTAGAATCTCTGTAAGGGACTATAAAAAACCAGTCAGCATACAGAGGTGGTCAACATAAGGAACGAGGCCTACCATAGTGATGCATACATATGGTGGAAGTCCAGTCTATAAAAATTAAGTCAACTTAAGTAAAAAGCCTTAAGAGGCTTTACTGTATTTTGTCTTGTCCTGTACTTACTCAGCAGAACCATCAGAGGGCACTATGCCCAACTTCAAACAAGACTGGCTATCATTTGGTTCCAAAATAATTTTTGGCTTTTTTTTCTTCCAGACTATAAACATGATAGTCCATGTGCATATTATGACCTACCTGTCTTTTTTAAGGGAACTTTTTTTCTTCTTTATCCAGGCTTTGAGCTTCTCACACTAATTGTATCTGTACTTTTGAGAAGAACTGGCATTTTAAGCAAATTTTTAGTGATCTATAGAATTACTGATAAAAATAACACACAAATTCTGGAAAATTATGGAAACAATTAAGTTTTTCTCACTGGCTCCCTCTTTGTTACTCTTTGGAAATTACTTGAGTCTACATGTTTAGATCGTGTTTGATTTTTATTCTTCTCTGAGAATTATAACTTGGGTTTAAGGAGTACCATTTGTTTAGGATTTTGAGGTGGAGTTTTGATTGCTTTGATGAAATTAGGTGATGGCAGCCTATTATTATTATATAATCTTTTTACTGGAGAATACTACAGTATCATTTAGGTAACTTTCAGGAGCAGATAATTGTTTTAAAGTTAGTACAAAGTGGCATAATGCAGTAGTTTTCAAAATGAGGTCCATGATCTCCTGAAAGTCCCTAAGACCAGGATGTCAAAATTATTTTTCTAATAATACTAACATGCTATTTGTCTCTTACTTCTTATTCTCTTAAAGATGTATAGTAGGATTTTCTAAGAGGTTACATAATGTGATAATGTTGTTCTCTCGGCTAGTGTAATGTCTGTTTGTATAGTCTTGTATTTTAATTTTTTTCTCAGTCTTAATTTCTAATAAGATCGATATTGTCAGGGTAGAAAAACTCCTTCTATCCTCTTAGACTTCCGGGTGGGCCCAAGAATTAAATTGACTTAAGATAGGTTAACAGGAGAAAAACGTAATACAAGTTTTACATGGCACAGGAGCCTTGATGATTAAAAAAAAACAACCACCACCAAAGACCCTGTTAGAGTCAATTGCTTATATACTGGATTGAACAAAGAATAGTCACTTGTGGCAAAGCAGCTAACTTTTATGGGGAAGCTTAAAAATAAGAGTTATTTTAACAAAGTCTGTATGGAATTCTCTTGATTTTGCCTCCTTATCCTTGAAGATATGGATGTTTTGTCTTTTTAGTATTGGGAGAGCAGCTTTCATCTTCTGCTTTTTTAAGAAAGAAATATCACAAAGGTCAACATGATCTTTTTGCACCTGCTGTTCTTCAAGTATCTTTGTAGTATATTTTTGACTCCTTCAATATCAGTATACATAACCTACATTAATGAAAGTTTTTTGAGGGCCTCATAACATGAAGACAGTAAGGGCTGGTTATTTCAGTGGCTCAAGGTCGTCAGTGAGAACTCAAATTCTGTCTTTCCCATTCCACCTTCTGCATATTCAGCTTATTTCTAGGTAGGCTCACCTCACGATCACAGATGGCTGCTTGCAGTTCTATGCATCACATGACCCAGCAAAATCTAGAAGGACTATGGTTATTTCTCCCTGTATTTGTCTTTTTTAAGAGGAAGGAACTAGTTCCCAGAAGCTACTCAATAGCCCTCTCCTATTATCCCAGAGTACATTTCCCATTCCTAACCAATCACTGGAAAGGGAACAAAACCACAGAGATTAGTTTAGACTAGTTAGAATTCACACACCGAGGGACATAGGCAAGGGGTGGGGCTCTGCCAGAAAAGTGGGGAGGAGGAGATAGCTATAGGAAAGGCACCTACAAACAGTATCTGCTATAATCAATATTAATTATGACCACTCACTGTTATTTTAATCCCTTTTGCAATTTATAGAATTCCTAGGTTAAGAATATTTTTGTGCTGGGTGGTGCCTGTGGCTCAGTGAGTAGGGTGCCAGCCCCATATACAGAGGGTAGCAGGTTCAAACCCCGCCCCAGCCAAACTGCAACAACAAAAAATAGCCAAGACTAGCTAAGGCAACATAGGAAGAGCCTGTCTCTACAAAAAATTTCAAAATTAACCAGGTGTGGTGGTGTGTGACTGGAGTCCTACCTACTCAAGAGGCTGAGGTGGGAAGATCTCTTGAACCCAGGAGTTGACAAGGCACGGTGGCTAACACCTATAATCCTAGCACTCTGGGAGGCCAAGGTAGGTGGATCACCTATGCTCAGGAATTCAAGACCAGCCTGAGCAAGAGTGAGACCTCATGTCTACCAAAATAGAAAAACTAGCTAGGCATTGTGGCAGGTGCCTGTAGTCCCAGCTACTACAGAGGCTGAGGCAAGAGGATCACTGGAGCCCAGGAGTTTGAGGTTGCTGTGAGCTGCCACACCACAGCATTCTAGTCTGGGGCAACATAGTGACACTGTTTGGAAAAAAAAAAAAAAAACAAAAAAAACCATGAGTTGGAGGCTACAGCGAGCTATGATCTCATCATGACACTCCATCCTAAGGGACAGCCTATTACACATCTAGGATATAGGGGATAGCTTATTGTTCCTAGACTATAAACTTTTACAGCACATTACTGAATTCTGCAGGCAACTGTAACATAATGGTAAGCATTTGTGTGTCAACACATAGAAAAGGTATAGTTAAAATGCAACATTATAATCTTATGGGATCATGTCCTTTTTGCAGTCTTATCAGTGAAATGGTATCATGTGATGCATGGCTGTATTTTAGTATGGTACGTGGGAAGGGAAAGTGGTTTGTGTCTAGGGATGGAAGATGAACATGAGCTTTTCGAGCACTGTTACTAAAATAAATATACTGTATGTGATAATCATGGAAGTAATAGGGTCGAAATTGCCTATTCTACTAATATTCTATAGTTTCACTAATTAATTTTCTGTATGCCAGTTGAGAGAATCAAGCTATATGTGCTTGCAGAGTATAAGTAGGTAGTTAGTATAATTCATTTGTTTTCTTTTGGCACTTGATTGTGATTTTAGAGCATCTCTGTTTCTCTCTCTCTCTCTTTTTTTTTTTGAGACAGATTCTCACTTTGTTGTTCTTGGTAGAGTGCTGTGGCATTGTAGTTCACAGCAACCTCAAACTCTGGGCCCAAGTGATTGTCTTGTCTCAGCCTCCCAAGTAGCTGGTACTACAGGTGCCTGCCACAATGCCCAACTATTTTTTAGAAACAGGATTTTATGTGGCTCAGGCTGGTCTCAAACCTGTGAGCTCAGGCAATCCACCGGCCTCGGCCTCCCAGAGTGTTAGGATTACACACATGAGCCACTGCACCCAGCCCTAGAGCATCTCTTTTAGTTAACAGAGTTACAGAAGTTATCTATCTAAACCTAATTTTTGGCATAAAGAGAAAAGTAATCTGATAGCACAATACTAATACAGAATTTCTTATTTTATTATTGAAGGTTTATATTCTAAAATTGTTTACCTTTTATCAGAGAGTGCAAGTTTTTCCACATCAACATCATTTTATAAATGAAACGATGACCTTTCTTAATAGCTCCTCATCTGTTTGGGGAGCAATATCATTATCTATTCTTTTTGGAGTCTTTAAGAGACTTAAATGTTGAGCTTCTTGTTTTTAGCAATGAATGCCTCTAATACACTTCCTCTTAGTCCTTCTGTAGTTTTTAAAGTAGTTAGTACCATAATATGCTAGGAGAAAAAAGAGGCAACATTAGAGGAGGGAGATTTTAATAAGGCAGTAGTACAACCAAGTAGTTAAAATCACATGCTCTGCAATGAGAGCATGCGGATTCACACTCTCGTTCTTTCATGTTGGGAGGAACTTTGGATGTAGTCTTAACCCTCTTTGACTTACTTTCTTCTTGGAACCCCGAGATATTAATTTGTAACTCAGAGGATTTCCATGAGGACTGAAAGAGCTAGTATATATAAAATGTTTCACATAGTGTCTGGTACATAGTAAGTGCTCAGTAAATGCCACTGTTAATAAAATATTAGTAGAATAGGCAGTTTCCTGAGTTGCTGGTACAGAGCCTGGATGACCATAAGGAAAGTAATGAATGCCTTTATTATGTAGCAGATAAAATAATTTTTTAGGGTCTTAAAGCAATTTTTTTTTTTTAAGACAGCGTCTCTGTCATCCTGGGTAGAGTGCCATGGCATCATAGCTCACAGCAATCTCAAATTCTTGGGCTTAAGTGATCCTTTTGCCTCAGCCTCCTAAGTAGGTGGGACTATAAGCGCCTGCCACATGCCTGGCTGGTTTTTCTGTTTTCAGTAGAGTTGGAGGTCTAGCTCTTGCTCAGTCTGGTCTTGAATTCCTGAGCTCAGGTGATCCACCTGCCTCAGCCTCCCAGAGTAATAGGATTACAGTGGTGAGTCACAGTGCCCAGCCCCAAAAGAAATTTTAAAGTAGCAAGTAATCTGATACTTAAAAATACTCAGATAATTATACCTACTGTTCTTCAGTGTATTATTATCTGGATTCCCGAGTTAGATGAAGAGAGAAAGATAGAGGATAATTCCTCTTTGACTTTCCCTGGTACTGTATTGATAAAAAAAACAAACCAACTCCATGCACACACTTTATGTAGAGAATGAATAGAAGCATGCATGCACACTCAGCCAGGGCTTCTGCTGCAGGTGAACACCCATGCAGCCAAGAGTAGTTTGTAAATCGCCGTGCAGGGAAGCGTGGTGATGAAGGCTGGGAGCCATCTGTAGCAGCTTGGTCAGATCTCTGAACCCTGCCTGATTGGCAGAGCCTCCATGAAGCAGGAGAATGCTCTCTTAAGTTCTAGTTGGCAATACTAAGAAAGCTCTTTATACTCAGCCTGTTTTTATCTTCTGCACAAACTGTGGGTTTGTATGGTCAAGAACATTTTCTGTTTTGCTCATCACTGTATCTGAAAACCTAATTGAAGTATCTGGCAAATAGTTCTTGCACTCCTTCCTACAGAAAAATAAACACTCCTCTACCTACTCTTCTTTGCTTCTTCAAGATTGCCAGGGCTGTTTATTATAATGTGATATACTATGTGGACATGAAGCATATTCCAAGAGAGGACTTGTCTTGTCAGGAGATAAAGCTGTTAGATATTGTTTTGTTAACCTCTTATTATGGAGGGTTTCTTGTTTAAAACTGACTGTAGCCTTCAGCAAGAAAATTGGTTTTGGTATTAAATGTTATTATAGGAACTAAGCTCTGTAAAGCAAAGACTGAAATAGAATAAATGGACTTCATTTTTTTCTTTCTCTGTAGACCAGAGTGATCTTCAGCCTTTCACCTATTCTTGCTGAATTGAGAATGGATTCAAATTGCTTATTTTTATTGGTCTTATAGGTTTCTACAACAAATTAATGTTGTTGGGGAATTCTGGAAAACTAAATTCTTTTATAGTTCCTTTCTTTCTTATAAATGAACATAAATTTAAAATATCTAGCCAAAATACAGCATTTTTTTTCCAGAATAACTAAAAGAGGAAGTAGTAATCGTAAGGCAGTACATCTAGAACAAGTGTGATCAGGGCTTTTCTTCCCAAGAAACTAGTAGTTGAGGCCCAGTGGGGTGCAGACACCTTAAACTTGTTCCTATAGCCAAAGTCAAGACAGTCATCCCCCTATCCAAGCCTCAACTGAAAAGTACAGGGGATTGAGAAAAGTAAATCTGATTATGTTGTTGAAAGCTGCTGCTTATCCCAAAGGGCATGTGCTGTGGTTCTGCACTTTAGGAGAGGGAGGGGCCTGCGGAGCTGCACTCATTTACCTCTACCACTGTGAACCCTTGTCCTAGATGCTGTGTCTGTGCTCTGTATGCCAAGTGTTTAATGCTGTTATTTACCTCCAGACAGGACTCTCTCTGAGTTGGAGTCTTTTGAATTCATGGTTTTAGTGGGTTCAAAGAGAAATCAAACATTGTTTTCCCTTTTCATATTCTTACAGATAAAAATTCTATTGACTTTGTAAACTTTGATGTGGATTTTGTGTCTCTGAGATATATAATATGAAGTTTTATTTTAACATCCAAATTTCTTTCTCATTTACTTTGTAAAAATATTTACAGACTATTTTATTTAGCCTTAAACATAAATATAAAATTTTATAAGAAATATAAACTGGGGGCAGCGCCTGTGGCTCAGTGAGTAGGGCACCGGCCCCATATGCCGAGGGTGGTGGGTTCAAACTCGGCCCCGGCCGAACTGCAACAAAAAAATAGCTGGGTGTTGTGGCAGGCGCCTGTAGTCCCAGCTGCTCAGGAGGCTGAGGCAGGAGAATCACCTAAGCCCAGAAGCTTAGTAGAGTGCAACAGCACTCTACTAAGGGCAAGAAAGTGAGACTCTATCTCTTAAAAAAAAAAAAAAAAAAAGTAGTATAAATTGGGCCAGGCATGGTGGCTTAAGCCTATAATCCTAGCACTCTGGATCACCTGTGCTCAAGAGTTTGAGACCAGCCTGAGCAAGAGTGAGACCCTGCCCCTACTAGGAAAAAAAACCAGTCAGGCATTGTGGTGGGCAGCTACTTGAAAGGGAAGGATCTGCCCAACCCAGGAGTTTGAGGTTGTTGTGGGCTATGACACAATGGCAACAGAGTAAGACTCTGTCTTGGGGGAAAAAAAGTATAAATTGGACATTATATTAATGACTTGTAACCTGAAAGAATATGTTTCGGCTTTGATAGTTTGTTTTTCTTTAGTTCTCCAAGGGACTTAGTTGGATTTTGCCTTTACTCTTGCAGCACCCCCAGATCCAGAAGAAATCTCAGTATATTAAATATCTTTGTTGTGATGATGTGAGAACTCTCCATCAATGGGTCAATGGGATCCGAATTGCAAAGGTAGATTTCCTTTTAATATGATATATGGAATAATGAAGTGTTTAATGCTATAGTTTTAATTATTATGACAATTCTGATTGTTTCATGTTCATAATTTTGCCACTGTATAGTTTTCTCAGGCCTAAGTTTCATGTTTTAAATGTTGTCTTTTCTGCTTATTGATAGGGATAAAACTCTTAACAGTTGGTATCCGTGGAATAATACTTCTGGCAAAAGTTTGTGTGGTGTATAAGTGATTTATTTTGGCTTTGGAGAAGGTATTATATGGTTATTTTATAGCAGAATTTTGCCAAAACCACATAAATCTTTTAAAAATTAACTTTAAGTCATGATCATTACCCACTATATTTTGAAGAATATCCTAAAAAGTGCTAAGAAGCTGACCCTGGACCAAGAATTTTCAAGAATTTGAAAATAATACATTTGGCTCGGCACCTGTGGCTCAAGTGGCTAAGGCGCCAGCCACATACACCTAAGGTGGTGGGTTCGAATCCATCTCGGGCCCGCCAAACAACAATGGTGGCTGCAACCAAAAAATAGCCAGGCGTTGGTGGGCACCTGTAGTCCCAGCTACTTGGCAGGTGGAGGCAGGAGACTCACTTGAGCCCAGGAGTTGGAGGTTGCTGTGAGCCATGATGCCACAGCATTCTACGCAGGGCGACAGCTTGAGGCTCCGTCTCCAAAAAAAAAAAAAAGAAAAAAGAAAATAATACATTTATATTTACAATGAACATAATCAGAATCATGTGTTGAGTTCTTGTAGCTTCTCTAAAAATTAGGAAAAATAAGAATAGATTAAAATTTACTGGTATTAAAAGAATTTCTACAGTGTTATAAGTATTGATTTTAATACAAATTTTAATTGTTATGAATTTATAAACAAAATGTATCACTTTCTACTCATCCTTCTGTATAATACCTAGTAAAGTTCAAATGTCACCATTTCCTCCTTTTGTTCAGTACGGAAAGCAGCTCTACATGAACTATCAAGAAGCCTTGAAGAGGACAGAGTCAGCTTATGATTGGACCTCCTTATCCAGCTCCAGCATTAAATCAGGATCCAGTTCTTCTAGCATCCCAGGTAGTTAGTTCAAAATACTTCAAAGCATTATTTTCCTGCCAATATGAGTGTCTCTGTAGAGACTGATAGTAGACCTGAAAATTTCAGCTTGATTCTTGAAAACCAGAGCAATACCTAATTTTTTTTTTCCAGTTTTGGGCCAGGGCTGGGTTTGAACCCACCACCTCTGGTATATGGGGCCGGAGCCTTACTCCTTTGAGCCACAGGTGCCGCCCAGCAAGATGCTTTTTTTTTTTTCCTTTTGAAACAGGGGCTTGCTCTGTCACCCATCATAGAGCACTGTGACATCATCATAGCTCACTGTACACTCTTAACTCCTGGTAGGAGTATAAGCATGTGCTACCATGCTAGACTAACTTTTAAAAAATTTTATAGTATTACTATTTTTAGAGACAGCATCTTGCTATGTTGCCCAGACTGGTCTTAAACTCCTGGCCTTAAATAGTCCTCCTACCTTGACCTCTTAAAGTGCTGAGATTATAGGTGTGAACCACTGCTCCTGGCCTGATGCTTTTTTCTTTTTAATTGTTAGAAGGGACAATATCATGGGCTAATTCACAAATGTATTTGAATGAAAAATGAGTATATAGACTTACAAAGTCAGGATTCTTTGTTATTTACAAAGCTTATTCAAAGTGACACTGCTAAAAAACAACTACCATGTTTCCCCAAAAATAAGACCTACCCCCAAAATAAGCCCTAGCAGGATTTCTATGCATTTGTTAAATATAAGCCCTACCCTAATAATAAGACCTAGTGATGAGCATGGCTATGCAGCATACCTGCATGGCATGGCCATGCATTTTGGCGCGGAGTGGTAAAGAAGACTGGAATACCTTTTATCTGCCACAGCTCCTTTCTCCGAGCCATTTGCACTTGCACGGGTGTGTGTGTGTGGTAACCACGGTCACAGGCATCCTATTGCACACGTGCGAACGGCTAGGGGAAAGGAGTTCACACATCACTAGCGCCAGCCCCACCAACAAGGTCAGCTCCCCCGGTCAGGTTCCAGAAGACGACTTAATTGTATTTGACTAAATGTAGATTGTTGTATTATACTTAATAAAAATAAGACATCCCCTGAAAATAAGCCTTAGTGTTTGCCTTCTTAAGAAAAAATAAGTATAAGACAGTGTCTTATTTTGGGGGAAACACGGTACTGATGCATAATTTGAGATTAAAAGTTGCTTGGAGAGGGTCTTTATACTTAGAATCCATGATGAAGCTGCCCTCCTTCCCCACAGATTTCCTCACATTTTAGGGAAATGGAAACATCTGGAGGTGCTTCAGCATCACAGTTAAAGAAAGCCAGTCAATTCATTAAATTTACTGAAAATTTCACAGTAAATCCACTGATACTCAAAAGGTGCTTATTTTCAGATTCCCACATCTTTTAAGTTAGTGTGCCATGATTATACCTTAAGATAAATGCTTCTTTCACTTGAGAATGTTTCATAAACACTATCCTTGTCACCTAGAGGCAGAATTTAATTGTTCTCACATTGTATGTGATGAAAGAAATAATTATTTTAAATAGTATTTTATTATGAATAAAAAAATTTATGACTCCATTTCATTGCTAAAGAAGTAAAAACAAATTTAGAATGTACACATACACAGGTTTGTCGGCCTAGAAGAACTGACACCCCAGTGCCTAGATCATGGTTTTTAATACTAGAAAAAGGAACAGGGCTCTTAGGGAAACTGTGGGCTGATTATAGAGCTGTGGCAAGAATATATACAAGATAAGCCTGGAGCATCTCATAACATCAGAGAGTAACAGAGTATTCAAACAAACACAATGGAAGTATGTCAAAGGGACACAGGAGCCAACCTGAAAGAGCTCAAGTGGCCATACCTGGAGCAATTTGAGCAATACAGTAAATAATGTAGGGATTATAGCCCAAATTATAAAATATAAATACCCATGAGTTACTTATAATTTATTGAATAAGTGGGAAGAAGAGATAGCTCTCCCATGCAAGAAGATTTCTAGGTGATTTCTATAGATACTTTGCCTTCAAGGAGGTAGAACTTAACATCCTGCTCCTCCAGCATGGGCTGTCCTTAGTAACTTGCTTTCAGACAGCAGAATGGGTAACTTCACAGTGGAGAAATGTGACAAACACTGGCTCAGCCAAGTAATCAAGGCTAATATCAGTAATAAGTCATACTGATTACAGATACCTTGATATAATATGATGAGAATGGCTTTTTTTCTCTGTAGACTTCATCCCTAAATCCCGTAACTGCAGATGATTAATCAAGAGAAAGGCATCAGACAAATCAAAACTGAGACAGTCCATAAAGTACCTGACCAGGAATCCCTCAAAATTGTTAAAAGTCATCAAAAACAGGAAAGTGTCATACATCGCATGATGACTATCATGTGTTATCCTGAATCAGAAAATGGACATTTGGGGCCAGGCACATGCCTGTAATCCTAGCACTCTGGGAGAGTAAGAAAACTCTCAAGAAGAAAAAAGCTTGAAAAAAACTTTCAAGAAGAAAACAGAGTAGGTTTGATCTTATGTTGCTTGTATTCTTGTCCTAAGGATATTGTCTCCTTGCAAGCCAAGGTGGGTGGTTTGCCTGAGCTCAAAGGTTCAAGACCAGCCTGAACCAGAGCAAGATACTGTCTCTAAAAAAATAATAGCTGGGCACTGTGGCGGGTGCCTGTAGTCCCAGCTACTCGAGAGAATGAGGAAAGAGTATTACTTCAGCCCAAGAATATGAGGTTACTGTGAGCTATGACAACACAGCACTTTACCAAGGGTGACAGAGTGAGACTCTGTCTGAAAAAGGAAATGGACTTTAGGGAAAAACTAGTGAAATCAAAATAAAGCATGGAGTTCAGTTAATAGTAGTGTAGCATGTTAATTAGGGGTAAACTAAAGGGAAGTAAAATTAAAAGAGGACAGTTTTTCCCCCAAGAGAATTCCTTTAAAACCAAGATAAGTAATGGAATAAACAGGATGGCAGGTGTGTATGAATTCTGTGCTAAAACTGCTCAAATATTCTGATATTTAAGTATGTGATATGTAGATATCTAAAACTATTCTAAGAAAACTATTTATTAAAAGGGAGTGGGCTTGGCGCCTACAGCTCAAGTGGCTAGAGCACCAGCCACATACACCTAAGGTGGCAGGTTGGAATCCAGCCCGGCCCACCAAAACAAAGACGGGGGCAACCAAAAAATAGCTGGGCGTTGTGGCAGGTGCCTGTGGTCCTAGCTACTTGGGAGGCCGGAGGTAGGAGACTCGCTTGAGCCCAGGAGTTGGAGGTTGCTATGAGCTGTGATGCCACGGTACTCTACCTAGGGGGATAGTTTGAGGCTCTGTCTCAAAAAAAAAAAAGGTGGGGGGAATGGGGACGGTTGGGCATGTGGCTCACTAATCCTAGCACTCTGGGAAGCTGAAGCAGGTGAGTCACCAAGTTCAAGACCAACCTAAATAGGAGGATCGCTTAAGCCCAAGAATTTGAAATTGCATGAATTGTAATGCCATGGCATTCTACCCAGGGCACAGAGTGAGACTGAGTCTCAAAAAAATAAATAATAAAGTAAAAAAGGGTGGGAGGAGAACCTTCCTGAACATGGATTAGGATAGGCAAGGTAAGAGTACATAGCAATTAGGATTTTAGATAAGGAAATTAAAGAATAGAAGATTGAGCAAAGATGAGTAGTATTTTTAAAAAACTTTTATAGTACTGAAATCAAGTGCCTTCACACATTATGATGGAGTATAGGTATAGTGCTTTTTCGTTCTCCAACATCATTCACATAATTTGTATAAAGTATTAAGCAGATTTTTTAGTGTAAATCTAAAGTCATATATTGAAGAGAGTGCCAGGATACATGTGTTCCAGCCTCTTGTCTTATACGCTGTTGTTAACTATGGATGATAGATGAGGAGGATTGGTGAACCTGTAATTTTTTAAAAACTAGTCAGCTATTAAGTGATCAAGAAAGAAGAAAACAGAGTAGGTTTTATCTTATGCTGCTTCTATTCTTGTCCTAAGGATATTGTTTTCACTTTATATAAGAGAGTATGGGTTTAAGCCGGGTTTAAGCGGGAAGAGGTAGCTCATGCCTGTAATCCTAGCATTCTGGGAGGGTGAAGCAGGTGGATCGCCTAAGCTGAGGAGTTGGAGACCAGCCTGAGCCAGAGTGAGACCCCAGGTCTATTAAAAATAGCTGGGCATTGTGGCAGGTACCTGTAGTCCCAAGTCCTACTCGGGAGGCTGAGCCCAAGAGTTTGAGGTTGCTGTGAGCTATAATGCCACAGTACTCTACTGAAGATGTCAAAGTGAGACTGTTGCAAAAAAAAAAAACACTACAGGTTTAGATTTCCTTGTGGCCATTATCTTTGATTACTTTGGCTAATTTGGCTGATTTGTTTGCTTAATATCAGGTTGAATGATAACCACCCATCACAAAGTAGATGAGATCAGCTATAACATGAGTCTCCATGAGATGCCATGCATCATGTTAGGTGTGTCCACATGGTTACCTCTCCTGATCAGGAGTCCAGTGAAATAATCCTGCCCAATCCCTGCCCGATGTCAGTCAGAGATAGACTGTGTCCTCACAGCCATTCCTTCCAGGCCTGGCTCCCCTACAGACTTTACTGTGCCTTGCCAGGAAGCCAGAATATAGCATGGCTGCTGTACTACCTGGCCAATACTTAAATCCTTAGGAAACACACGTCTTGCAAAGGAGTCAAATTTCAGGGAAAAGGAGGTAACCATTGTGTACAGGTCTGAATTCACAGTTACAACTCTGGGATGGCGTGGAACGAGGAATATTAAAAATGATGATTCAGTGGTTAGGGCACTAGACACATAAACCAGGGCTGGCAGGTTCAAACTCGGCCTGGGACTGCTAAACAACGACGACAGCTACAACAACAAAAAAATAGCCAGGCATTGTGGCGGGCACCTGTAGTCCCAGCTACTTGGGAGGCTAAGGCAAGACAGTCTCTTAAGCCCAAGAGTTTGAAGTTGCTGTGATGCCACAGCACTCTACTGAGGGCAACATAGTGAGACTCTGTCTTAAATAAATAAAATTTTAAAAAATTATAATAATACTGATTCTCAGGAAATGAAAACATGATTGAAAAGAATTCAGTCCTCTCCTGATGGTTCATTAATTATTCTACTTGCTGGGACTAGAATTCACACAGCCACGAAATCAGGTTGTGAAGATACCAAGAATCTAAGTTTTCCTATTAACTTCAAGGGAAGTTTTCTAGTGGAAAGTACTAGCTGTATTTATAATGAAATGACCTGGGTAAAAGAAACTTATTACTGTCCTACATAGCATTTGACCTGTGTAAAAGATATAAATTGATATATTCCTATTGTTAGAATAGTGACTCAATTAATTGGCTTTTTAAAAACTATTTTAAACAGAGTCTCAGTCAAATCACTCCAATCAGTCTGACAGTGGTGTTTCGGATACCCAGCCAGCAGGACATGTTCGCTCCCAGAGCATCGTGAGTTCCATCTTCTCAGAAGCCTGGAAACGAGGCACTCAGTTGGAAGAGTCCAACAAGGTAATACACTCATTTTACTCTACATAGGAAAGTCTGTGATATTTCTCTGGGTTTAACTTGTGGCTCTTTTATTTCTTTATTAGGAAACTTATTTGGCCCTATTTCAGTCTTCTTAGCTTTATGCATTACAAAAGGAAAGCTGATTATCTATCTCAGAGAGACCTGAGGATATGATTTCCCCTTTGAAATAAGTATTTGCAAATTGGCTCTAATGAC
>NW_003852408.1:27553436-27556252 GCF_000181295.1 Otolemur garnettii
TTTTTTTTTTTTTTTGAGACAGAGTCTCACTATCTTGCCCTTGGTAGAGTGCCATGGTGTCACAGCTCACAGCAACCTCAAACTCTTGGGCTTAAGTGATTCTCTTGCCTCAGCCTCCCAGGTAGCTGGGACTACAGGTGCCCACCACAACACTGGGCTATTTTTTGTTGGAGTTGTCATTATTGTTTAGCTGGCCTAAGCAATAGGTTCGAGCTGGGTTCGAACCCAGGTCCCTCAGTGTATGTGGCTAGCACCGTAACCACTGTGTTATGGGCGCCAAACCACAGTTTTCTCTTTCGCACCTGTAATTTGGATGGCATACCACTAACTAGTGCTGCTGCCCTAAATATGTTCCAGAGAAGCTGGTTATAGTTAATTCTTTTATCAGTAGTAATTTAATTCACCCACAGTCATTCCTTATCTTCTTTTGTGCTTTTTGGAAATCATCTGGGATCGATAAATTTTCTCAAATTATACTTATGTGGAAGTCTAAATTCAAATCAGTCCCCTTAAAATTTTGAATTCCTGAGCCTTGCATAGTAGATTGTTCATTGACACACGGAAGATGACTATAGTTGTCACAAGACTACAGTTAGAAAAATGGAGAGGTTCTTTAGCTGAGTTAAGACATCATTTTCTATCAAACAACCCTGTAGTCATGCAGGCAGGATTTGTCTTGGCTGTTATCATTATTCCAATATGGAGTAAGAGCTCATTCCATCATTGAGGAAAAATGGCACCCCTGGCCTTTTGTTTTTATCCTATACTCATTTTGATTTTTTTTTTCTTATGGCCTGAATCACTTACCAAAGTATATTCATGAATGAAAATTAAATGGACATTTTCCCACAGTTTATCCCTCAACTTGCATATGTGAATAGCTGGTCTTTGGGAGGAGTGAGGCAGCATTAGTAGCACAGTGTGGGGATGAGGCACTTTCTTTCAGAAGTGTTTGAGAATTAGTTCTAAAGACCTAAATTCTTAAAACACTGACAATTTAGCTACCCCATCAGTGAGTAAAACTTTTAAGATTTTCTCCTTTCCCCCATTTAATCAAATTAGATGTAGCTAGCAACTCTAAAAATGTACTAGACAACCTGGTTTACATAACTCAGATATCTACAGAAAAACTCTTTGCTTTACCAAGTTATTAATGGTGAGATCCATGTGCAATTTTAAGTTATAAAACTACCTATTTGTTATATGTAAGGCCAAGGAAAACAAAGACCCAAATGTTCTGTGATTAAGAAACCAAGTCTGTCATCGTATCAAGTGTCTCAGAAAGATTAAGAACCCTGCCATGTAGCAGTGACAACTTGAGTCTTGATCGTTCTGTGTATTTCTTCTTCTGTTACCTCAGTCTCAGGTGCCAAATGAGAAGGCCAGCACAGCTAAGGCCTGCACCCCTGAAGCAGCCAAGACAGGGTCAAGTTAAGGTCAGGGGCTATCCTCTGGAAACACATTAACCTGAGTGACTGACTCCTTTAACCAAATCTTACAAACTAATCTTTTACCTTGATGTGTAATTTTCAAGGAAATGTGTGAAGGGCATTAGAATTCTGCCCTATAATGACTTTTCTAGTCTACTAACAAACATTCTCAATTCCGGCTAGATGTCATTAGTAATTGAAAACAAATGATTTATCTTGGGTCCTCAGAATTTGTTCCTAGAGCCTGAAAGACACACTCAAATTTACTAAACCAAGGGTCCTTTCTTCAGCCACCATCGTGCATGACTAGTTCCATAAAATAAACCAACAGATATGGTCATTTCAGCAATGATGGGGGGGGGGGGGCCAGGAGTTGTTGGGAAACACTAGCTCCCATGTCCAGGTACATTTATTTTACTATAGCCTTCCAAAGTTTCTTCTTATTTTCTTTTGACTTTTCCTGTATATTTTTGTGATCTTTTGTTGTAATGTTTACAAAGCATTTCTTTATATATTTTCCAGTAAGACAATGTAAAGAATGCCCCCACTTTACCTGCATTGCTGGACCTCTGTGCATGCTGGATGCAAGTGTCTCACACGAGCACAAGTGTGTGTGTCAAGCCCATGCATTCCTGTGTGACTGTGCACGCCTGCTGAACATTCTCACCCTCTTATGTGTCAGCTTACTAGCATCAAAAAGCTGTCCTCACTCCTCAGGAGGCCCCCAGCAGCACTCTTAGACCCAGTTATGGCTTGACATGGATGTAATCATGGATGGAAGGAGACATCGACGGTCACATGTCCCCTTCCCACGTCCAGTACTCAGAGCCCCTGGTCCCCAGCTTCCCATTTAGGGCAGGGAGTGGGAAAGTCCTACTGTAAGGTCCGAAATCATGCACCCTGCCACCATTCAGACACCTTTTACAGTGGAAATTATTCCTAGGCTGTTAGGCAGTCTAGCTATTTGAGCATACTGTTGGGTAAAACAGATTTTCTCTGTATCCTTACTGCCCAAAGAATCAGATTTTAACCTTCCTGACACTATCCATCTTTATGGTCACCACAAGCTGCTGCTTTCTTTTCATGCATGTTCCAGACTCCTTGCTTTTTACTTCTATACTACCAAAGCTTGCCTCTGTAACTGTTTTGTTTTTTTCTCTCCCACACCCTTTTATACTCTCTTTAGGCCCGAATGGAGTCTGTGAATCGGCCCTACACTTCACTTGTGCCCCCTTTGTCCCCACAACCTAAGATAGTCACCCCCTATACTGCTTCACAGCCTTCCCCACCACTACTTTTCCACGCTTGCAAGAAACAAACCAACGCTCTGGTCCCAAATCTTGGCTGCATGTCTGTCTGTCTGTCTCTCTCTCCCCCCCCCCCCCT
>NW_003852408.1:27556272-27571431 GCF_000181295.1 Otolemur garnettii
CCCCCTCCCCCTCCTCCTCCCCCTCTCCCCAGCCAGTCTGCACCTTCTGCAGGCTCTGCAGGCTCCGCAGCCCCCACGTTTGTCAAGTACAGCACCATAACAAGGTTGCAGAACGCGGCTCAGCAGTCAGGACCCCTATTTAAGCCTCCAACACCCCCAGTGATGCAGCCACAAACAGTAAAGCCTCAGATCCTCGTGCCCCCCAATGGAGTTGTCCCACCTCCCCCACCCCCTCCTCCACCCCCAACCCCAGGCTCAGCTATGGCCCAGCTGAAGCCAGCACCCTGCGGCCCATCCCTCCCGCAGTTCAGCCCTCCCCCTCCTCCACTAAAGATTCATCAGGTTCAGCATGTTACTCAGGCGGCTCCTCCAACACCCCCCCCACCTCCTCCTGTCCCTACACCCCTCCCTCCCCAAGCCCCCCCAAAGCCCCTTGTGACTATGCCCCCACCCACCACCACCAAGACTGTGCTGCCTGTTGTGACTCAAGCTGCACTGACACCGACTCCTCCAGTGCCCCCAGCAAAAAAGCACCTAGCTTTCCCTATTTCTCATGTTCCACCCTCTCCCCCAGCCCCTCCTGGTCCAGTCCCCCCACCGACCTTACCTAAGCAACAGAGCTTCTGTGTAAAACCCCCTCCCTCTCCACTGTCCCCAGTGCCCTCAGTGGTGAAGCAGATCGCCAGCCAGTTCCCTCCTCCTCCAACCCCTCCGCCTGTGGAATCTCAGCCCTTAAAGCCCATCCCAGCAAATGTAGCTCCACAGTCCCCTCCTGCTGTGAAAGCAAAACCCAAGTGGCAGCCCAGCACCATCCCTGCCCCTTCTCCAGACTTTCCTCCTCCCCCTCCTGAGAGCAGTCTGGTGTTCCCTCCTCCACCACTCCCCCCAGCTCCAACCCCAGCCCCACCACCTCCACCACCACCGCCACCCACTGCTCCTGTCCCTGACAAAAGTGGATCTCCAGGCAAAAAGACCAGTAAGACATCCAGCCCTGGGGGAAAGAAACCACCCCCAACCCCACAGCGCAATTCCAGCATTAAATCCAGCGTTTGTGCAGAGCACCCTGAGCCTAAGAGACCCTCAGTGGACACTCTAGTCAGCAAGTTTGCACCACCGGCAGAATCAGGGTCTCCCAGCAAGGAGACCCCACCACCTCCTGCGGCACCTCCCAAACCTGGGAAACTAAATCTTTCTGGAGTTAACTTTCCTGGAGTTCTCCAACAAGGGGGTGTGTCAGCAAAAGCCTCTGTTCTGAGTGGACGTGGAAAGGACTCTGTGGTAGAATTTCCATCTCCTCCATCTGATTCTGACTTTCCACCCCCTCCACCTGAAATAGAGCTTCCTTTACCCCCAGTAGAGATTCCAGCAGTATTCTCAGGCAACACCTCTCCAAAAGTGGCAGTTGTTAACCCTCAACCACAGCAATGGTCTAAAACATCAGTGAAGAAAGCCCCTCCACCCACACGACCCAAACGGAACGACAGCACCCGCCTCACTCAAGTGGAGATCTCGGAGCAGCCAGCAATGGCCACAGTTGTGCCACAAGTGCCCACCTCTCCCAAATCCAGCCTTAGTGTCCAGCCTGGATTCCTGGCTGACCTCAACAGGACACTGCAACGGAAGTCCATAACTCGGCATGGCTCACTCTCCTCCTCCCGCATGTCCAGAGCAGAACCCACAGCCACCATGGATGATATGGCATTGCCCCCGCCACCCCCTGAGCTGCTGTCTGAACAGCAGAAGGCTGGTTACGGAGGGAGTCATATATCAGGCTACGCAACACTGCGGAGAGGACCCCCTCCAGCTCCCCCCAAAAGAGACCAGAACACCAAGCTCTCGAGAGACTGGTAGCTTTCCATAGGTCTGTATTTCATGGTATCTGTAATCTGCTCTACAGTCAGCTTATCTGATCACCTATGAATCAGGTGTTCAGAGCCTCCTGGTGTGGTGGTGGTATTCAGGTAGTGTCCAGCTGTGTGTGCACATGTGCGTGTACACCCATGGCTATATGTAGTGTATGTATATATGTATACATGTATGTGTGTATAGAGAGATGAGCTGAGAGTGCTTCTATTTATTCCTTTTCTCTCCTAATCGGAAAGTGAGTTTTGTGAGTTTTGGGGTGGAAGAGGCATGGAAGGGGATGTGTGCTGTCTCTTACAATTTCATTTAATCTATCATGTGGATTGGACCAAAAACTTCTAATTACTTACTTAGAAGGTATTTTATAAGTGTCTGTCCATACGTAGCCTATCTGTGCATGTTGTATATTACATAACTAAGGAATAGATGTATAATGTGCTATTTCTCAGTTTGAGAAAACCACCAGGATGTTTGGTATATCTATGGGGCTTCTGTGTTTTTCCCCCAACTGGCTGAAGTTAGAAGTCCTCGACTGACATTTCATTACCATGTAAAGAAAGGGGGGCACTTTAAATCAGGAAACTCTCTTAGCTTCACAGAACGGGTCAATCAGTCATGCATGACGGGGAATACTCACAAACATCCTGTGTGTGTGTTTGAGCGTAGAAAGTGACTAACAGATGTAACTAACCATTCTAGTGGCAGAACTGTGCAATGATCCTACCCTATGTAGGATGTAGTCTCTCACAGGTAAGCTCTTTGCCCACAGTATAACACAAATAACTTAGGAACTCATTACTGTTGATGAAGCTTCATCAATTTGGCTTCATGGTCCTTGCTTTAAGAGAGTGTCCAACACTGTTCTGTCCGAGTATACCTTTGGGTCACCAGTTACCTGCTTATAGAATGTGCTGTAGGTAGATGTCAATATTAGATATCTGTTGTCAATTGGTATGTGAAAGACACACATCCTGTGCCCAATATGGTGCATCATCACATACTTTCTGAAATTCTTATTTTGTGTACTGCTCTGTGGGAGGGGTGAAAGAACAAAACCAGCCCCTGTGCAAATGTCATTAATCAAGATTGTAACACATAATACAAAGAATTCATTAAGTACATGACTGCCGTGGAGGAAAATAAATGAAGTTTTGACATTTTGATTCATAGCTATTGGAGCTACTAGAACCCTTGCTGGTTGCAGCCTAGGTGTAAGACTTAGTCCAGGTGACCGGGTGTTCTGCCGGAGCAGTGAGGTCCAAGTACAGGAAGCAGCGGTGCACAATATGCAGTTGGTATAACATAGACTCACTGCTCTAAGGACACACCATTACTTCTCTAAGCTTTTTCTTCCAGTGAATTTTCCCTGGTACATGAGAGAAATGTATACTGTCTCATCAATTTATGATAAAATGATTGTTAGGAATAAAATGCAGTCTGAGAACTGCTCTGAAACACAAGAGAAAAAACTGGCCATCCCAGCACTTGTGAGCACACCATGTAGAGTCTGTGCCTATTGTGAGTAAGGGTTACTAATGCTAACTGCAGGAGTCTTCTGACAGTGCTGCACTAGGAAAAAACAATGCCAATAAAATGACACAGTGATTTTAAATACAGTAATTTGAGAATAAGAAAACCTGTGCTGTATCCACAGGTCTTAGTGTACCCCACTCTCCAAGAAAACTGTCACAGAGAACACATGGCACCACCTCCTTGCTCTCTCCAGGATGCTGCTCGATATATTCATGGGGTGATGGAGCAATAAGTATACCATTGTGTTTAAAACCCTGCTTCCTGAAAAGATTTTTTTTTTGGTCTTTTGAATTGTTCACAGAGTTCTGTGTGCTCGATAAACTTTAGAAGTGACCTTTTAGCACGTCTGCATTTGTTAATTTAAGCATACACAACAATTTGGGTAACATTTCAGTAGGCTGCCAAGCTCCACTGTGACTCATGAGTAAAGTAATAGTTTTCTGCCTATGGTTTTATATTCTAAGGATCACACATATTTGTGGGTTAAGTAATTATTAATATGAATCCAATTATCTATTCATCCTTAGGTTATGATTTGTTTATGATAGGGTTTTTTTAATATGAAGGTAGACAATTTCAACTTTACCAGAGGAGGGGGAAAGAATGTACCCCCATCTTCTTTTATTCATAATTTGAGCCCTAAAGCAGCCATTTTTTCAATGCAGAATTTCCTAGATTTCTTGCTTGTGTCAAGCCTGATGGTTTATACCTCCTTTGAACACTAGTGATGCCAAGAACAGAGCAGTGCCAGAGGAAAGGGGAAACTAGGTCATTTTTACCCCAAGTCCTCAGTGGCCAGTCCAACAACAAGCTGTTTTCCTTTTACACTTCTCCAATGGTGGAAATGGCTATTTTTAAAAAATTACCATATGTGTGAAACAACTGAATTAAAAAAAAAAAACACTAGAATCTAATGTTTTACTCTTGAGTTTTTAATTTGAATTTTTGTTGGGATGTGGTTTTTGTTTTGTTTTTTTTCTTGACACTCTACATCTAGCTCTTTTCTGATGTATTCCTGGAAAGCATATACTGCCAGATGCCACTAGTACTGTGCCTTCACTGCCTTCTGGTGGGCAGCTCTACAAAAGCTTGGTTGCTTCAGGTCAAAGAAGGAAATTCAGATAGTTACCTTAACTGTCCTGAAGTCAACAGCATGGATATATGATCCTGCTATGGAGAGCAGTGCAAAAACAGGTGCCTATCAAAGGTAGTGGCTTCCTTAATTAGTGACACCCTTCATTTCTACTATAAATTCATAATTGGATCACTCTATGCTTAAAGTTTGGGCATCAACTCTGAAGGACAGCAAAACTTCAGGTTCATATTAGACTATTCTGTGTTAAATTTTACTAGCCTGGCTTTTATTACTCAAACATAATAGATTATTTTATTTATCTTTGATTTTGTTGAGAAAGAGTCTCACTCTTTCGCCTGGGTAGAGTACTGTGGTGTTATAGCTAACAGCAACCTCAAACTCTTGGGCTTGAACTATCCTCTTGCCTCAGCCTCCCAAGTAGCTGGGACTACATGCACCCACCATGACGCCCAGCGAGTTTTTCTGTTTTTAGTAGAGAATGGGTTTCACTCTTGCTCAGGCTGGTCTCAAACTCCTGAGCACAATCAATCCACCTGCCTCAGCCTCCCAGAGTGTTAAATACATTTCTTTTCCTTAGCTGCTAAAATTATCCTTGGGAAAAGTACTATTAATGTTTTTACAGATATCCACTAAACTGTAAATTGGATTTTTTAAACTTCTGGGACTTTTAAAGAGAAGGATTGCAGAGTCTTAAGTTACAGAAAACTATGTATCAGAAAATTTAAAATAAAGTAACATAAATGTGGTGTTTTACAGTCCTCTAAAATCAAGGTGCTCCTGCCCACTGCCGGCATATCCTGCAAAAAAGGGCTGTGAACTATCATGGGTTCCCTCTCTACATGTTTTCTTATCACTGAAAAAATGCTGAGTTTATCGAGAAAGCAAAAATTGGGGGATCACCTAGGAAAATAAGCTCATGTCAAGGATGTAAGGTTATAAATTAGTCTAAAAAATATTTTAACTGATGTAATCCCACAGATTTTATTCAAGTTTAAATTAAATGCCACATGATCGTGTATGACTGTAGGTGTCATGACTCACTTTCAATAAAATAGGTATAAAAATTGGGCTTCTACACTTGAGAGGATGACTATTTCTTGGGGAAAAAAACAAACTTTACAAGTACCTTTGGCACTTTTGATCACACACACACACTTTGTCATTTGTGTAAAGCAGGTGCCCCAACCCTGTAGGAGTATGTGACCGCTCACAAAGGAGATTTGATCAAAGAGAAAGTACGAGTAGAAAAAATTAAATACCTACTTTTAAGATTTTTCCTTTTAAACTTCATAGAGAACATTTCCATACCAGTCTATCCCTCAAAATAAGTGTTCAGTTCTTACTGTGCCCTTGGACTGCCTATATAAAAGAAATCTAAAATTCAGCTGTACAACAAACTTGTTAAATTAAAAAAAAGCAAAGCAATATACTTGATCAACACTTAAAGGGAAAAACTCTCCAAATTAGTTTTCTTTTTACTTGAAGTAACAAACCATTTAGGAAAGAAAACAATTACCCAGTGCCTTCAACTCCTTTGGCAAAACAACATTTTAAAAAAAAACCCAAGCAAACTTTGAGGTGCTAATGAAAGCAAAGTAAGGTTATTTCTAGTTTTAGGGCAGAAATAGAAAAAGTATCTCAAAAGAGATATCTTCATCTACCTAAAATGGGGTCTGGCTGCTTTTTACCAAAGACATTTAGAAAAACAAATTGAGCCAGGGTGATGGTGAGCGCTACATATTCTATAAAGATGGTTATACCAAGATGTGAATGTGTCCATCATGGATGGCTACTGAAACCAAGCTCATGGCTGTGGAAGCCTCAATCTCTTAAACAGTAAAACATGTCTACAGCACTTAAGGGCAGGGGGGTGGGGGGAAGAACCTTACATTTTGGAAACTGTTCATTTGTTCGTTAAATTTATTATATCCTAATACCAAAAACTGCCATTTTCATGATCGCCCCCTTCATATTTTTTCTCTACTTGTAAATAAAATAATCCCTTCTAGAAAATAAGCATTAACTGGAATGTTTGAAATGATTTTGCTTAATTTATCATTTGTGAACTCTTCTTACAGAATGTACATTTAAGATCAAACATCATTAGCTTGTGCTAAGTGTTGTAAAAATATTGTTTACTGTTTTAAAGGAAAATTGCACATTATATGTAACTGAGATTGTTCCCACTTCCTGCCCCATTTCTTTTAAAAAAAAAAGAGTCAAGGCTCACACAGACTTCTAGGCTGTGGAAGCTTTGCCATAAATAGATACAATGTAGAAATATACTTTTTTAAAGCATGAAAAGCCCACACAAGGAACTGCATTATGAAGTACCAGCCAGAGAACCTCAAAGGATTATGCACAGCTCAGTAAAGATAAAGTTATGATTTTTCTTCCAGCTTTGTTATTTTCTTCTGCATAAATGTATGCTCTCATTTCATTATGTGCCTTGTTCCCTGATTGTGCAAAACTATATATAAAGAGATATATATGAGAGAGAGAGATGTATTTGGTACTACTGAGGTGTTTTTGTTCTGCTGGATTAAGTTATTTTCTAAATTACCCTTGCCAGTTACTGTCAGTAAACTATCGTAATGGCTTAGGACAGCAGTTGTATAGTGAGTGTAAATTTGTTTTTCGGTTACATGTTTTCATTATGTCAGCTTACCCAATCCTTAATAAAAAGAAAAAAATTCATAGATTTCATTTAAACACGGGGACTTCACTTGAATGTTTGTGAACTGGCACCACTAAGAACCTGGTTTTGTCTTTTATGTTGGGGTACCCAAAAATAGGCCCTACACAGTAAGAACAAATTAAGTATCATGGTGAATAAACTACCATTTGATGTGTTCAATTTGTTTGTAACAACAGACTTGGGAGCTCTGGCCATTAAATACATTAGCAATGAAGAATGAAAATAGCTTTTAAGGATATGTCTTTAAACAAAGACCTAGGTACAAATTAGTACACAAAAAGGATGCTTTTTGTTTCAAAGATTGGAGTCACAATTAGGTGTCTGAATACCATGTGAAGGTGTATGCAAATGTGTACTCTGTTTATAGATTACTTCATTATTTACCTACTAGGGCAAAAATGTTAACCTTGCCCTTCATTCACCATCTGTCATTCCTATCTAGTTGTGGAAATGTATCCACAACTGTACTTTGGTTTCAGAAGCAAGCAGCAGCTATACATTATACAATTAACACAGACCACAGAAAAAATGGCATATACCCACAAACCCACTAAGAATTTCGACCAAATGTGTCATTCCAAAGTATCTCAAAAGGAGTCACTTGAATAGAATAATTAAGAGTGGATTCTAAACATCTTAAGACTGCTCTCCTACCTAAAATACCTACTGATAAATAAGATAAATCATTTTCTTGAAAGCATGCCTTTGTAAATGCATTAACTGAGTATTCTACATTATTTGTATTATGTAATGCTATCCAAAAGATAAAGGCACAGAGGAAATAAAAATGAAGCATTATTCTCCATTGTTACGCTCAAACATCATTAGAAAATTCTTTTTGTCAGTTTATAATCTGGATTCTCAGCCACACAACAGAGGCGTACTAGTGCTTTGGGAGATTTCGGGTCTTTTAAATCATCTCTGACCAGGCTGATATTTTTTTAGTCAACACCCATCCTCAGTGTTTGAAAAACGTTTACATTTAACAGAATTAAGATATGTTTGGGGGGAAATGACAAAATCCCAGGTTGGCTTATAGCAAAAGTAGGGATAGAAAACGCTTCATAATTAGACCAGCTGTCTTTGAAAAGGTTCAGAGATCAAACCTGGTTAAGTCTCAACATTTTAAATATGTTAAGTCTAAACAGACAAATAGCTACAAAGTCAAGAATTATCCCCAACACCTTAGAAAAAGAGGTTACTTACATAATTTCACAAGACACTTAAATAGACTTTGTGGGATTTTATTTAGATCAAGTTCTTAGTACACAGCAACAATTAATTCCAAATACAGTTAAAAAAATTAAAAAGTGAATGTTCCCCCATTTATCTGGAGGTGGTTAAATGGCACGCACAAGGACATTACTGGCAACAAAACTGCTCCCTCCTTTTCCTGAATGGTTTTTGCTCAACACCACCAACTCTCCCTGTGGGAGCTAAAAAGTACAACTAGCCAGATCGCAAATCATTTACATTCTTTTGTAAACCATTTTAAGAAATATGGTACATGGACACAAAATATGATAAAAACTGCTTTCCATAGAATTCTGAAGTTGTAAAAGAGGTTTCATTTTAATGTGAAAATAAGCTTTTTTGTTCTTTTTCTTTTTTACAAAAAACCTTAAGGTATTTAGCAAGGATCGTTTTATACACAGCTAGGCCCTGTCATTTCATCTGTAATTTTTTTTTTTTTTAGAATTATGAGATTCTCAATAAAATAGGACCAAAACTCAGCATGAAGCAAACTTAAAGGTAATGAGCTCAATGCCTCCATTTAGTTAACTGTTTTATAAGGCTCTCTCAAATAAGGCGGTTTCCTGTGCTGTGCTCCTGCCAGTGTTGAATTAATGTACTTCTACTACACCTTATGGAAAAGTGTTTATACTGAATATAGTTTTAGAAGGGGTAAATGAAGATTATTTTCAGTAACTGACGCTGTATCTAGTATACTCCTTTAAATAACTTATGGCATTTATCAAAACATGGCATATCTTTTCAAGTATATTCCTAAAAACATCAAGTAGAACTCTTAATTTTAAAAGAAAAATACAGCACATTTAGTTAAGACAGTTGTGGTGCACTGGAAAGAGTACTGGGCACTGAGTTAGGAACTCTGCTGTTATTAAATAGCTGTTCATCTGAAACAAAAACATCTTACCTCATCAGTCAAATGAAACCACCAAAATTTTTAAAATCTCATCTAGCTCTAATATTCCATGACTCTTAAGTAAATCATCTAGAAGAAATTATCACCTTAACACCAATCAGGAGTTCTTAGCCAAGAAGTTCAGAAGTGAACAGATCCCTGTTCTTTCGAAAGACTTAGTAGTTGTTGCTAATTCCTCCACCAAACCCTTTTCAAAGGTAAAGGTGGCCTTCAGGACATGCCATGCTCTTTCCACAAAGGAGGAAAGATAATAAAAGACAAAAGAACACTGCTTAATACAGAAAGGTCACTTTCTAGAAGAAAATGAACGTAAGATAAAAGGCAACTACTTCCCTAACAGAAAAATCTTAAGTAATCAATATCTAGTGCTAAGGAGCACAGCTATGTGACACTCATCACTGCAAAGATGCATAAAACAATTCTCCTGCTGGGTAACAAACAGCAACAGGAGAAGGAAAAGCGGGGTTGAAAATGTCTCACACCCAATGACTTTTAGGAACATATAGCACAATTAGCAGGCCCTCACCATCCCTAAGGAACAGCAAGTGCCTCAGAGAGAAAGGAAGTAGCCAAAAGATGGAAAACATTAAACTAGACAGCTTAAAAGATTCATATTTATTTCAAACACAGCAGGCTGAATCTCTCAGGTCTAAAATGGCACTACTTCTGTTTCCAATTTACTGCCTTGGCCACAAGGTCAAAGACAACAAAGTGTAATTTCATTTATATTTTCCAAATATTAATACCAAAAAAAAAAAAAGAGAGACAGACAACTACTTAGTCACTTTGGGGGAGGGGGCGAATAAACAGGAGTGGAGACAGAAAGATTTGAGGAAGAAAGAATGCCCTTTCCCATTAGATTCCTCTATTCTGATAAAATGGTTGCTTACTGGTCAGCAGATTTTAGACTTGAATATCTTTGCTACAATATTAAGTTGCATGTAAGATTTTCTGCATTCATTTGGAATTCCTAATACCAATCGACTTTTAGTTTATAAAAAGATAAATGGGGGAAACTTACAATAAAATAGGAAATACTACCCTCACAGATTATTAATAGCATGCAATCTATGAAATATCACATACATTAAAAGTCTCCAATTACTATAGGCCTGGCCCATCATCATTACATAGTCCTTCCAAGACAATCTATAAAATTCAAAGCTGTACAAAAATTTAAAATATGCAGAAAATCCAACAGGTACTCTTCGTGAAAACAAAATACACACACATACTAAATAATATAGGAAAAAGATCAGCTGACCCATGGATTCTCCCTGCTGCAAGTCTTCAATATAAAGGACTTGACCAGTGTCTTCTGCACTCCCCAATCCAGCAGGGGTCCAACAGGTAAGCTGCAGTCCTGCTCACTGCCACCAACTCTGCTTTCTGTACAGTTGTCTTCTCTGCTTCTGTTGTGGTGAACTGTGGGAACTACTGGTTCAGTTCCAAAACACCCTCTGCCTTATTAATCCACTAAGCTATCAGCAAAAAGCTATAATAATTGGAACATTTAATTTTCAAATCAGTTTCCCTAGTTACACACCGGTACTATGAGGCTTCACCTATCCACATATAGTCTAGTTTGGGTCCATAATAGAACTAAAAGCTGAGAGGACACTGAGGGGCCTTTGAAGGAATATGGGATGTTAAGATGACCTAATAAAAACACAACATGGAATGTACTGGAGCCAAGTTACTGAAAGCTAAACCAAAAGTGCTGAGAACACCTCAAAGTGAAACAGCAAATCTTGTGATGTATTTTTTTTTTAAATTACAACTTAAGAAAAGTCTTAATAAGGAAATTATAGTGGGGTCTCAGTTAAAAGGAGACAAAGTTTTATGCCCAGATAGCAAATTTGCAAGTGGAATATGAACTTCCACTTCTACCTACAACCTATTGGAATTTCCTCATATATAACTATACTTGTTCCTTTTTCACATTCCTCTATCTCTACCACCCCATCATGTATCTGACTACTGCCTTTCCCCTTTACCTAGCACAGGGAAGTTACCTGGCAGAGCTCTATTCTGGCTGAGTCACAGACTAGGAGAGCCCACACTGGCAGCTCTGTGCCAGACAATGAGCTGGCCCATCCTTACAGCATGCACCCACTGAGACACAAGCCCTCCTGGACTTTGATTATTTCTTAAACTGATTTCCATTGTGATGATTAAAGCCATCTGTCCTGCAGACTCCACTGAATTTGAAGCTAGAATGATTCTACACATGGGAGAGAAATATTTTTTGTTATTGTTTCTCTCAATTATATTAGCATTTACCAATGTGGTGGTTGGGTAATTAAATATTTTAGTCTATTACTCTTATCCCACGATTAAATTCTTACTCTAAAATATAAGGTTCAAGTTCATACTAAAAGCAGCTATTTCAAAGTCAAATCAAAAACTTGGGAAAGTATTTACTTTTTCTAGAGTTGAGTAAATGACACAGCAGCAACTAACACTGGCCATAAATAACGTTCAGAGAGCACAGTAGCAAGCCTTTATCCCCAGGAACTATCAAGAGACTTGCAAATAACCACTCTTCCAAAAAAGAATAGTGTATTCCTTAATAATGAAAGAGGTGATAGTAATAGTTGGTCTGGCCTCCAAGATCCTACTCCTGAAAACACCACCCAAGGCAAGGGTTCAGGATGCCTGCTAAGGAGAATATTTCTACATTCAGTCTCTTTAGAACCTTAGGAGCCTTCACATCTGGCTCTGCACACCTACCTCAGCATATAACCAGCCTACCACACTTTACATATGGATACACTGGCCATCAGTGACAATGCAGTCTCATGCAGCAGCACATTAAATCAAACCGTGGCAATTGTTAACTATCCTTGGAATGTTGGGAGACTCACATTTCATCATTCTTATAATCTACAAACAGAAACATGAAAGGATGCGAGTTCAGCACTAACTCATTTGATGCACTCAAGTGCTCAAAGAATGCAGAATTTACAGTGTTAAAGACGGAAAAAGTCATCTGAAACAATTGTAAAAATGGTTACGTATGGTGTTTAAATATTGGTTCCCTCCTGGATGAAAGTGGAAGAAAGTGAGGGGCATGGGTACCCACTGGGCTGTAAGTGAATCCCTTAGCACAGGCAGTAAAGAACACCCACTGCCACACATTCTTCAGGAGGAGAAATCCCAAGGGTGCACGGTATTCCTGAGAAAGATCCCAGATTTTTCTGAATCAGTCCTAATCTGATTTGCTTTAGCTACATAATTATGTTGTTATACCTTTGACATATTCAGAAATGGTCACTTTATTTCCATCCAGACAGCTCAGCATAATACAAATGATGGCAGAAAGATCCATTTGTTCAGACTCAGCTTGCTTTTGTTTTAATAACTGGGGGGTAAATCAAAGAAAGTAAGTAATTTTTATCATTTTTATCCTTCATTTTATTTTACTGGAGTGGAATCTCCAGGGCCTTCAGATAATCTGGGAAGACCTGACTATTCCCATAAGGGAAGCACAGCCCTTCTGAGCTCTACTCAGAATAATGCATGATAGATTCAACATAATTCCCTGGAAAGAGCCCAGTCACTCCATTCATAACTCCCTCATACCAACCATCGTCATTCTTCTTGATGACATAAATAATGGCTCCTTCCTGAAAGGACAGCTCATCTTCTTTGTCTTTTGTATAGTCATAAATTGCCACAACTAGGGGGAAAAAACAAAACAGGATGTGAAAAGAGTAACATTCCTACAATTACAGAGCCAAATTAGTGGCTTCCCATCCTTTCTCAACTTCACCCAAACCTGATGATTTTCTAAACCCCAACCAAAATTTATAAATATTTCTTCTTTGTAATACCCAGTCCTATACAATGATATCTCATTTTCTAGGGCAATTAGGTTCTAAATTGAGAATAAACAGTAAGAAAACACATTTAGTCAAACTTACTCTTCAAAAGCGTATGGGAAAATGTCTTATTAAAGAGAAATACACATCCACGATCAAGATGATGGCTATTTTTTCATTTAGGCTTGTGTTGAGATATATTATGTAAAAAATTAAAAAAAAAAAATCTTTTCTTTAAACATTAGAACTAAAAACTATTAAGAAACAAGTATAATTGTGATGGATGTGTTACTTAGTTCAATGTAAGCATTTCACATTGTATATCAAAGCAGTACAATGAACTCCATAGATGCTTCAATGTTCAAAGTTATGATTTAATTAAAAAAATTTAAAATAAATAAACCTAAGAACTACATATTAAATGAGATACAGTGAGAGAGACAAGTAAGAAACAAAACAAAGGGAACAGCAATGTTATGTCTCCTTCCTCACTTTCTGGAACCCATGCCTATTCACTGAGCAGAAAGGTGGCTGAATCCCATGAATGATAGAAGTCACTATGTATATCCTTCCAAAACATGCTGCAGCAAGTCACCAATTTAATATAACAATAACAGACTAAAAGTGCTAAGAAAACCAAGATACTTACAAGTTCTCCTTGATTTTCACTGCTTAAATCACTTGGTAACAACTGGGCCCTTTCAATCATTGTTGCAAATAATCTATGCTTCCTAAGTATTACATCTATCTCAATAGTTTAATTATACTGGGATATCCTACGACTTGCTCAGATCCACTTCAAGAATTATCTTTTGTCCCAATCTCTTCATCCACTCCTGTATCTTTTTTATGCTGCTTAGAATTTCACTCAATAGAATTTCCTATCCACTGTCCTGAGATGTATATGCTGTCTTTGTTAGTTTCTCATGCAACCTTGTGCCTTACATAAGTAAATGAGAAAAAGAAAATACAATAGGGACTTTCAAAACTGCAATATGCCCAGTTAAAGAAAATCTGTGTTTCTGGCCTTCTTTAATAAAAACTAAACAGCTTTCTTAAACTGTGACTATTTTCCACTATAGTGATATATTAAGGATGCCAAGTAATATAGCTAGGATTATACTACTAGGGTCCTAGCTAGGAAGAATTCAGTGTCTATTTCTCAAAAGATAACAAAACGCCTAAACACGAATGTAATTAAATGATATACAAGTTCAACTCTAAATATGAAAGATACAAGTTAAAGTGGTTAGTATTTCTAGCCAACCTAATACTTTCTAGCATTTGTCTTTTAAAGGAAAGACAACATTCTCAATGCTTACAGAAACACAAACCTACTGAAAGGAAACTCAGAGATTATTAAGCTCTGTTTATAGTGGTGCAGAGCTTAGAGCTTTAACAATTGCTAAACATGTTTTGTTAAAATTAGTAACCATTATTATGATATTAACCACTTTTTTTAATCTAAAAAATCCACTGTTAAGAATACTCATTTTCATTCCAGAAAGAGATACAAACTAGTAGTTTATTTAATTCTTCGCCATAAAGCTATTCATCAAAAGGGAAACAGACCTGATTTAGTGCAAGATACTTTTATCAAGATAACTCTAAAAGAGGTATATGTTAAATGAGAATCTTACAGTTTCTACTAATATTCAAAATACTGATGCTGAGAAATGCAAAATCTGTCTAGATTGTATTTAGTATGAAAAAAATGGTTTTTGCAATAGTGAGGAAAGTATAATAATGTTTTCCAATTTATGTATCTATATCACATAGTATCAAAATCACATGAAGAATTTGAAAACCACATAGGAAAAAAAACTTTTAAAGAAAATGCTAAAGATTTGGTTTCTATATAATTACGAGTAAAACAGAGAAAGACTGGCTCGGCGCCTATAGCTCAACCGGCTAAGGTGCCAGCCACGTACACCTAAGGTGGTGGGTTCGAATCCCCAGCCCGGACCCGCCAAACAAC